>NC_089491.1:46849039-47157164 GCF_036850765.1 Saccopteryx bilineata
TGTAGTTTCATATTTGTCTCTCTTTAAGGCAAGTTTTGCATCAGAAGTTGTGGATTTAATCTGTTTGCATGCAAACTAGAATCTGTTTACCATTCTCACAGAAATTTTTCCTTTCAATGAACATAATGGTAATAGGGGGAAAAAGCATGCTAAATAGTTACTATTAAAAGAAAAAATAATGAATGCTGCTCTCCAACTGTCACCTCTCAGATTATGCCTTGTCACTTTTCAGGACTTTTCTAGAAAACTATTTATTAGCTTATAATAAACATGTGTCTGTGTGATTCTAGATGAGTATAATGTCATCATCCAAGATTTAGTGCTATTTTCATTTCTTTGCAAGATTAATACTTAAAGTTTAGTACACAGCAATAATCTGTTTCAGCATTATATTTCAAAATATTAAGAAAACTTCCAAATCAAATTTATAAATTTCACTGCTAGGCTCAAGTGATGAAAAGGCCAGCAAAACAACTATTTATAATGAGAATTAGGAAACTAAAATAAAATTTATTTACTACTACCTTATTTTTAACATGTAAACAGTTTGTTTTATGTAGAATTTCTGGTGATTCTGAGCTTGATGACCCACAAAACAATGCATTAAAGGATTGTTAATGTAGTTTCCTTATTTAAAGATTTCCATTTTATATTACTTGATAAGTAATGGATATTTGAGATTGCAGGAAACAAGCAAAAATAAAATAGCATAAATAATGAAATAAAATAACGCAAAGCTCCAACGCAAAAATCACTGGGTAATATTTTGGTTATTATATGACAGCTTTTCCATGATCAGAATTAAAAAAATATAGATCACAACTTTTTTTGTACGTTTTAAAACAAAATTAAGCCAATCTTTTAACTTCAAAAGGAATTTCCATTTAACATATGAAGAAAAAGATGTACACAATAAATCTAAAATTACTTCCCAAAACTTTTTGTCATGAAAAAATTCAAATTCAAGAATACAGAAATGTTGAAGGAATAGTAAAATAACTAACTGCAGACTTTATCCCTAAATTCTATAACTGCAGAGTTTTTGCTAAATTTGCTATTTGCTCCACACTTTATTTGTAGTTGCCAGCATCATTTGAAGTTGTTTCACCATGCATCTTCTCAAAATAACATCTTCCTACACATCCACAATATTTTCATATATTAAAAAAAGAGTCATAATTTCCTATTACCTGAGATCCAGTCTACAATGAAATTGTCCAAGAAAGTTTTTCATAATTGTTGTGGGTGTTTTTTGTTTGTTTAAACAAGGAGGCCCTGGCAGATTGGCACAGTGGTAGAGCGTCGGCCTGGCGTGCAGAAGTCCCAGGTTCGATTCCTGGCCAGGGCACATAGGAGAAGCGCCCATCTGCTTCTCCACCCCTCCCGCTCCCCTTCCTCTCTGTCTCTCTCCTCCCCTCCCTCAGCTGAGGCTCCATTGGAGCAAAGATGGCCAGGGCGCTGGGGATGGCTCCTTGGCCTCTGCCCCAGGCGCTAGAGTGGCTCTGGTCGCAATAGAGCTACGCCCCGGAGGGGCAGAGCGTTGCCCCCTGGTGGGTGTGCCGGGTGGATCCCGGTCGGGCGCATGCGGGAGTCTGTCTGTCTCTCCCCGTTTCTAGCTTCAGAAAAAAAAAAAAAAAAAAAAAAAAAAAAAAAAAAAAAAGGAGCCAATAAAGATTTACTTATTACATTATCATCATGTTTTTGTTTTCAGGGAATAGTCCTCTCACTTTCTCCTCCAACCCTTTCCTGACATTAACTTTTTAAAGAGCCCAAGACAGTTATCTTATGGAATGTCCCAACATTCTGTATTTATATCATTTAACTTGTTTGTCTAGGCCTAGACTTGCCACTCTACAATCCGTGAAGGTATCTGGAATATTTACTTGCCTTCTAGCCCAGCATTCTGTTTTTATGTCATTTGACTTGTTTGTCTAGGCCTAGACTTGCCATTCTAGAATCCATGGAGGTACCTGGACTTTTTACTAGAGCTCACCTGCCTTCGACCATGAACACTGATTAGCTGAACTCTCCAACTTGAACCCTTCAAAGAAATTGCTAGCTTCAGGAAGGTAATTTAAATGACACTGCCAAAACAAAACCTTTTAAGATAACAGGAAAGAAGTCTCAGTTTAATGTTGATTCCCTAGCAAGTCCAGGGCCTATAGCAAAGAGCCGTGAGGGGCTGAGGTCTGCTCTTGTTATGCGAACAGGTAGGAAGGAGCATCAAAGGGACTTCCTTTAACTGCTTTTTTCTTTTGTCTACCAAATGCCCTACAGCTTCTTTTGAGCTAAATGCTAAAATAAAAGAATAAAAAGGTATATTATCCTAACTTTTATCAGACATTAGAATGATTTAAAAGGGGTGGGGAGAGGGACAGTGGGTAGCTAACTTCACTTAAACTCATTACAATGGCCTAAGCTCCAGGCAGTATCTGATTTTGCCCCCAAATACTGTCCTTGCTTTTCAGGGACACCTCCCTAAGTGGACTTTGAAAGCTCTGACAGAAAGGCTCTCTAAACTGTTTCAAGAAAAACTAATGAATCTATTCTATTGGTGTGAAAATCCCTAATTAATCAATTTACATTTAACACACAGGAGTGTGCCATACATGTGCACAAGATATAAACAGGCTGAGTAGGGGCATACATCCACGGAAGAACATGCTACGATGGCATCTGTATCCGTACCTCCATGATGGCTTATAAACACAGACTATTTTGGCCCCATAGCTCTCTAGAAATACAGACTTAAATAAACAAAAGTTGACCCCAGCAGAGGTGGTGTTCTTCTGTAGGCCAAGTGTTTTTTGAAAAGGTGACTGGCCAGCCGCGATGTTTATCTGCCTGGTGCCTCAAATTCTCAAACAGTTTACTTGAATGCCGTGTGAATGGGTAATCTCCTACAAGTTTTGGGGTTTAACAAGGTAAACAAATGGGTAGGCTGTGAAAGTAAACACTGCATTTCCTCCCAGGCTTATCCGGGCTCCAAAATTCCACTCCCTCACTCCTTTCACAAGCCCCAGGCTTTCCCTTCCCAAGCTTGGTCTCTTGTACCCTGTTAAAGTACTGAAATTGCAAAGGAGACATTTTTAATTATAAGTACTACAGTAATGAATTCAAGTACACTCGTTTATCATAAAGGGCTTTCCCATCTGTCTCTAAAGTATACTTAAAAAGGCTGTGTATTTGATAACATTAACACCGCGCATCTTCCACATGTTAATGTGAAGCGTTTTAGATATTTGCTCCCCCTATCCCCAAAGACAGCATGGTGACTGTTCCAGAAAGAGCCCATTTATCTCTCTGTTTGGGAGTGCCTGTGTGGTCTCTTCCTAATTTATTTGCACTCCAGGCCTCAGGGAGAGCATCGCAATCCCCGTAGGCAAAGGGAGATCAGGGAACAGGGTTGTCTACTTCTCTCCACCCTGACAGAAAAGGAAAAACAACTTCCCCCAGTCCCACAAGTTCTTCTGGCCACTGTACAAATTGTTCTTGAGCATGGAGGGTTTCCAAAAGCCCTAATTAGCAACTCACAGCAAACATTTCTTTGCATTAGCTAATGATCCGGCTACACTTGTAAGCAAACAGAACCAACATATCTAATCAATGCTGAAAAACCAACCGAATGCCTATTAAACATCTGGATGTAATTTTCTAGTTAGAACAAAATGAAAACATATGCAGGTTCCTTTGATCTGCGTCTTAACAAAAAAATTGTTGATAAAAAAGCATACTGGTCAGTCAATGTGTCATTTTCATAAAGTCTGCTCGTTTCTCTTCAAATGCTCCCAGTTTAATTTAGTTGGTTTCCTGCAATCTCTAATTTTACCAGATTGTGTGAAACCACGAGAGATTCTCTGGATGTGATTTTATTTGAGGTTTTACTGCTGCATGGATTTGCTACTGATTTTTTTCTTTTTCTCTTTCTCCCTTCATCCCCCTTGCCCATCCTGTGCTTTTATTTGGTAAAGGGGTGGGAAGGAAAGGTTATAAAGCAATTCTAGGAACATTTTTCCTGGACCCTATATTCTTAGGTTTGAGACGCTCCCAGTTAAAAAAAAAAAAGTCAAAATAATTCAATTAAAAGGAAGAGAAAAATGACAAAACTGATCTTTCAAAAATTAACATAATTATTCTTTGTTTCAAATGAAAAAGTAAAAAATTTAAAAGAAGATGCATCATTTCTATGACCAGCTGCCATCATTTTCCTATTGCTACTACACATAGCATCTAGCTTTTGTAATTAACTACTAACGCGATTGGTGAGTTGAACATTTGATAATCAGCAACAAGTTAATGTAAATATACCCATATATACATCAGTGATATAATAAACAATCTGACAATCTTTTTGTTTCTTTTTGTTTATTTCTTTGCGGAGAATAAAAAGAAAACTTTTTTCAGAGACATTTTTTCTTACGTACGCAGAATATTTAATATTATTTCATGTAGAAACATCATCCACATATGACTATGTTAAAGGTGAAGAAGATTATGTTTAACAGACTTTAAGCAGAAGATCAAAATTACAGATTTCATGAGTAGGACCATTTTCTTTTAAGCAGGCTGTAGGCAATGTGCACATATATTATTTATTTAAAACATAAGATTAAAGCTACTTGATTGTTTAAACATCATTTGTAATACAGTTGGATGAGTTTTGTAGTATAATTATTACAGCATGACAATCCCAGAGAAAATATGACCTTGAAAAGGGGCCCAGCCTTCTCCTTTTCTCAAGGAGGATGCACTGTCCCAGAAAGAAGCCACGGAAAACTACCATCTCTATACACACAATTAAAGGCCTTCCAATTTTACAATCATTACTCTTTTCTTTTTTCCAGTTACTACATTATAAGAAAATCAGAAGGCCTGGTGTTTCAAATTCTACTGGTTAGAAAGCACTGATTAAAAGAGAATTTCCAAGTTTCACTCATGGCAAACTGGGGAATACAGTGAATAGACATGTTTGCTTTGACTAGCTAGATTAGGGAACATTTTAAACACACTGTGTTAGTAATGATTTTGAAGGGGATAAAAAGGGGTGAGTAGAAACGTAGCAACACTTTTGTTCCTGTCTCAAAATACAGAGTTTTAATTTCTCTGTTTAAACTTAATTACAAGCCTATGCCAGTAAATTAAAGTAAAACTTGGGTAAGCCAGGAGAAGTCTCAGTGGCTCCAGGTGTTCCAGCATACACAGGCATATCTGTGATATTCAGGGAGTTTCCTACAATGTCCTGGAACTGATCATGGGATGCACTGATCACAGACTGGCTTATGTGACCCAATCACTAGGTGAAGATTTCAAGGTACACAGGTTGCCAAAGGACAAACTTAGTTGCCCATGGATCATATGATTTCAAGAAGTCCTATATGTGAAGCATGCCTGTTCTGGTCATCACCAAATTTAACCAAGAAAAGGGGGACAATGTTTCCTTCCTTTCCATTCTCTATTTTAGCAAAATAAATGATATGACCCCTTCCTAATCCTATATAATAAGAACACAGCAAAGCAACAATGCCAAACTTGTTTAAGAATTTTCCATGGTCTGTAAAGACTGGCTAAAATCGCTCCTTTAATTTTTCATTTATAATTGATATTTGGGATTGATGCAACTATAGACAAATCAATGCCATACATATTTAAAAACAACTCCAATAGTGAAATGTATTATCTACAGGTTGCTTTTAATATTTCAAGAAAAAGATTTCTATAAAAGCAAATCTTCAAATAAAATGCATTTCTGTTTAAATAAATGCCTTCCATAAGTCTCTTGAAAATAAAATAATAGGACTGCGCTATTATTAGTACTAAAAGCTTGGTAAGTACATTCCAATGTAAGAAGAATACTTGTCAAAGATGTGTCTTTCTCATGGAAGAATTCACCACCATTTGGCTAAAACAGCATTATTTACTCACTAATCATGTGAAAGAGCTCCACTGAACTGTTCTTTAAACAAAAGTATAAATGCAGCAATATTGAAGGTTTTCTGCTGTGTGATATAGTTAAAAGAAACAGACAAAAAACTGGAAACTCATACAGTATGACCATTTATTGAAAAATCCCCAAATCCCTTTTAAGTTCCACTTCATAATAATTTTAGCCACGTTTTTTACTCAACGCTTCCCAGTGAGCTCCTAACTTGGCTCAGCCCTGGGGTACCATACCACCCAATCTATGGGTAGGGGATGGGCAGGACTGGTTTTTCAGGTCTCAATGGTAGTTTATTCCACTGTTTCCCTTTGTTTCCAGGAATTGGAGACAGACTCGCAGTCGTGTTGCTGAGGCCCCTAAAACTCTCAGCAGTCTCTTATTCCCACTACACAGCGATGTTGGGATTGTTTAAAACACGGACCCTAGATTTCGAGCCTCAGTGAAAAACTTTGCATTTGCGACTGGGACACGCGTGCCTAACCTTAGCAGCACCTTGGATATACTTGCCGCTCAACGAAGGCAGACAGACCTTTTTGCAAAGTGGTTTGAAATCCTCCGATAAAAACCAAATCCTATCACTTTAGGTGCAGAAGGGGCGTGGGCAGTAAAAGTCAAGTCTTAAACGGCTGGGTTACATAGGATGGCCAACGCTTTGCCCATTTATGTATTTTCCATCAAGTGCACAGTCCACTCTTTCTTGTGCTACCGCGAAACGACAGCTCAAGGAAAACCAAACCTCAGAGAAAATTTTAATGTGACCTTACTTTCAGAAGACTAGAATCAAACAAGGGGCCAGCACCCCAAAGGTGCCTTTGGCTCTAACTGCCAAAAAGCCTACGCCACTCCTCCCAAGAAACTACGTGGCTGGTCTCAGAGTCCTTCTCACTGAAACCTCAGACTTTTCATTAAAGGCAAAAGTGATCAAGTGGCAGGATTTTTGCAAACTCGAACCCCCAGCCTCCGTAGCTGCGCGCTTGCCGGTCCCTCCCGCTCGCGCGCACCCGCGCGCTCCCTCACAGGCCCCACGTTACTTTGATTGACAGCTCGGCTCCGCCGCTCTCCTTCCCACCGACCTTCCCATCCAAAGTGCCAATCTCCGCGTCTCGTCGCTTCCCATTGGCTGGCTTCGGCGTCCCGCCGTTCCCCAGGAACAGTTCCTCACCGAGCCCGGGAGGACGCGGCTGGCTGAGGAGGGTTGGGAGGGATGGGAGGGGAGATGGAGGAGACGGCGGAGATGGAAGCGAGTTGGGTAGAATAGGAGGGGGAGTGGAAGGGGGGACGGCCCGTCCAGTGCTGTGCCGCCATAGGCTCCAGGGAGGCCTCGCGTATGCACCCCACGTTGGGCCCGATGCAGGCGATTGGCTGACGCTGGCCTTCTACTCCCCCTCCCAACCTCCCAGGCCCGCGTCGCCTGCCAGCTCGTTGCTGGCGCACCCCTCCTGCACCGGACTGGGCGGGGCCTGCGCGGGGCTGGGCGGGGCCGGCGCTGGTTAGCTCCGGAGTGTGAAACCGCGTGTTAATGTAACCGGCGCGAGAGACGCGGGCGGCGGCGGCAGCGACGGGAGCGGAGGCTGTAGGAAAAGCAGTAGCGTCGGCAGGTTCCCTATGTCCCGCGTTCCCTAGGTAGCCGACTGCACCACCCCCACCTCTTCACGGCCGGGCCAGACCCGTGCCACAGCCCGGACCAACGCCGGCCGGCGGAGACTTAACCTCCACCGGCTGCCGCTGTCGCTACTATTCCGGACTCGTCCGCGGAGTTTGCCGGCCGGGAGGGAGGCCGAGCGGCGGAGCTCACTCCTGTTCTTCTCGCCACCACCTCGTGGATGTCGTACCCCGGGTCGTAAGAGAACTTTACAACGGGCTGGAGCGCTTTTTACGTAGAGGAAGACGAAGGAAAGGAAAGCAAAGATCGAGGAAGAGGCTCGGAGGAAAGGTCCGAAGCGGCTGGGCCGGAGGTGCGGCGCGAGTGCTCACCCGGCGCCGCGCACGGATGCGCCCCAGCCTCGAGGAGCGGCAGACGGCTGCGGGACTGCCCTTCGCGGAGTAGCCCCGTCGGGCCTGGAAGGGTTGTGCGACCGCGGAGAACATCGAGTGCAGGTCACACGGGGCGTGCCGAGCAGCCTGCCGGCGCGCCCTCCGCACTTTCCCCGCCTCGCCGTCAGCCAGCGCGCTTCGGCCGGGGCTGAGGCTGTGGAGCGTCGGGCGCAGAGCCTCCACCGCCGCCCCTACCTCGCTCTCTTTAGTCTGTCGGGGGCCTGCGACTGCCCGACTGAAGGTGCTTCCCGGGCCAGCGGGGGCCGGCCCCGAACCTCGCCAGGTTTGTTTGTGCGGGTTTAGTCGGGGGCGCCGTACCACCTGCACCTCGCCTGCCGCGGGCGCCGCGGGGAAAACCCGGAGTGAAAGCCGACTGGGAGAGAGCAAAGCAAAGCAGCCCGTCTGGATCTGTTTGCCCGGGACGGTTGTCGCGTACGCGGATCGCCTACGGGAGCGGGCCGGAGTCAGCCGCGTCCCCACCTCCCCGCCCCGGGGGCCGAGGCCCGCGGGCTGGAGTACAGCGCGTCGCCGCGGAGATTCTTGGTGCAGCTGGGTCCGCGGTGCCCCGCGATGTGGCCCTGAACGCCGGGAGCCCGCCCGGGCGGGAGCAGGAGCAGCCGGGCGCCGAGTGGCCCGTGCGCCCCTCGAAGCGCGCCTGCGTGCGTAGCCAGCGGGCCTCCAGTGCGTCCTGCTTCTGCCTGGCTTCCCAGCTTAATTTTTCTCGGCGAGATTAAAGTTGGAAATTGAGCGGAGAATTGAGTTGCCCGGGAACAGAGCCGCGGCCGCCGCCAGAGCGATGTTCCCGCAGAGCCGGCACCCGGTGAGGCGCGGCTGGCCAGGGGGGCACGGTTGTGGCGGGGTGGAGGCACTCTGCCTTGCGGTAGGGAGGCGGGTGGCTGCTCCATTCTGGCGGACTCCTTAGTCTCTGCGAGCGCAAGGCTGGGAGGTCCCGGGCCCTGGCCTTTTGGGGTGGGTTGTGGGTCGAAACTCCCAATTTCCCCCTTTTCCTTTGGGCCCCCTCCTACTTGACATCTAGACAAGGGGGGCGGGGGCACCCTGAGAGGCTGGGGTTTCGTTCCCGCAGCCACATCCTCCCCCTTCCCCGGGGCGGGTAGGGTGCCCCCCCTTTGTTTTTGGTTTCGCTTATTTGCATGTCAATGAGGCCCCCGTTCCGGCGTGCCTGGAGGTGGCCCTTGCTACTCTGGGAACTGGGAGCGTTTGGGAGTTGTTTTTCTCCTCTGGTCCCCTGGGTCATTATCGCCCCCGTGGGGGGATGGGGTGGCGATCTCCACAATCTGGCCGAGTTCTCAGCAGCCGCCGGGGAGCCCCTTTCCCTCCAGCCGTGTGACCCGAGCGCACTTACTACGACCCACCCTGGAGGCTAGAAGAGGCTGCGAGCTTCTTTAGAAGCTGGGGGTTGGAAGAAGGTCCATTTTCTCCCTCCCCAAAGTAAAATGCAAACTACAGTTTGAGACTCAGTTTTCCTCCACTTCTAACTTTATTTTTTTGTTTATGTCCCACCCCCTTTTCTGTCTTTTGACTTACTGCTTTATCCATCCGCCTGCATCACCGATTCTCGGTCCCCTCGCTGGTCGCCCCCAGACGCCGCACCAGGCTGCAGGCCAGCCCTTCAAGTTCACTATTCCGGAATCCCTGGACCGCATTAAAGAGGAATTCCAGTTCTTGCAGGCTCAGTATCACAGGTGCGTGTCGGGCCGTGCAAGGCGAGTGGTCGCGAGGTCAACCTGGTGCCCCTCGTCGCCCAGCCCGTGGAGGCGGTGGTGATGGCTGTACTTAGTACAGGCGTCCAGGCGGTGGCGTGTGGAGTCGCAGTAAAGACCTGTCATTCACATTACCCCCTTTCCTGGCTCTACCAGGGCAGCCCCTTCTCTTGTCTCCTCCTCTTCCCATTGTTTCCCTTTTGCCCTTTGCTGCTGTTCCAGGGAGTCTGTTTTCGTGTATTGCATGAGAACCATCAATATTTGCACTTCATTTGTTTATTTTGCAACAGGCTGAGCTAAAACCTTGGTTCAGTCGATGTCGCAGCCCTGGAGTGCGGGTTCAGGGAGGCAAAGCCAGTGTTGAAATCACTGTTTGCCAAGCTAGAGAATTGGGTGGTCTGAAGCAGAATCCATTATGGAAAGCTAGATGCTTTTAGCTGTGCCCAGCATCGGTGGTGTTGAGGGGGGTGGATGTGTATAAAGGAAAGCTCACCTACTTTGGTGTCATTCTGGGTTGGCTTGGGTAGGATAAGAGATTGGAGTTCCATTTATATCCATCTCAGCTTTAGTCTTTTCATCTATTGAGACTTCAAAAGATTTGTAAGTGAAA
The DNA here is from genome assembly GCF_036850765.1 of Saccopteryx bilineata. Taxonomy (NCBI): domain Eukaryota; kingdom Metazoa; phylum Chordata; class Mammalia; order Chiroptera; family Emballonuridae; genus Saccopteryx; species Saccopteryx bilineata. The sequence goes on from NC_089491.1 coordinate 46,859,343, forward strand.
ACTTTGTAAAGCAGTCCCATTCATAGTGAACTTCTGGAAATGTTAGTTTCCTCTTTATTTCTATGAAGTCTTAACTGATTGGAGGGAAGAAATAACTGTGTAATGACAGTTTTTATTTTTTTCATGCTTGAGAAAAAGCACACAGATGCTTGAGTGTGGATTTTCTTATTTTGTAGGAGGCTTTCTGATTATTGACCTTTTGTCTACTTGAAGATAATAATCTCTAGAGCTTGAGGCATACCTACCTGCCCACAGTGTTTACCCAGCAGGGAGGACTTCAACCCACTTTATTGCAGTAGCTGTTTGATATATTTTGGCAGGGATTTAAAAACCAGAGATTTTAAAAGGAACCAACAATTGCAGAAGTAACTTTACAGTTACACTTTTCAAACCTAGAGACTGTTTGAGTTGGCAAAGACAGTACAGCCTCTGCCTGAGACTGAAGATTGGGCAAAGGCTGGATTTTGGTGGAGTCCAGAGAAGCAAACTTCGATGCAGGAAAATAGGAATGAACAGATAACCACCAGGAAGAATAAGTTTTTAGGGTAGATCACAGATTTTTAGCAGATTTTTCCTTCTTGTCATCTAACCAGGTATGCACCAAGAAGAAAAATGATAGTAGCTGATTGGATACTGTATAAGGCTCGCTTGATTTCTTTCTCCTGTTCAATGCAAGGACAGAGTTTTTGTATATTTACCTAGATAGTTTATGGCTTTTCCAAATTGGTCTCTGTTTTTACTTGAAGTGCAAATATGTGAGACAGATGTTAAAACAAGTGACATAATGTTTACATTAAGTTGCCTGTTTTGTTTTCCTAGCCTTAAATTGGAATGTGAGAAACTGGCAAGTGAGAAGACAGAAATGCAGAGGCACTATGTGATGGTAGGTATCCAAAATTAGACTGTTTTCCTTTTCATGTAATATGAGCAAATATGTGTTCTTAGCATTATAAAACGTGAGTTAATGAAATACTTGATTTTTTTTACAGTATTATGAAATGTCATATGGATTAAACATAGAAATGCATAAACAGGTAAGCTTTTGTTAAATCTCATGCTGAAAAGACAAATGAGTCATGATTTTTTTAATGCTGGCTTTGTCCTAGTGGGGGGTTTGTATGCCGTTTTTCTGCCTTGGTTTCCCTTCCTGTAGATTGGTGCTAGTATTCTGCAGCAAGGTTGCTTCCTGACAGTAACAGTACAGAAAGTTTAAATGATTGGATGAGAAGTGGTTTGGAAATGTAAACTGGCTTGTTTATGGGCAGATAGGAATTGAGTCTCTGAGTTTCCTTTTCCACCTGGATAGATATATTCTCCTTGAAAGATCTGGGTTATTCTGTTGAGTTGCTGAGGTTGAGAATGGCTAAAGTTTTTGTTCTGGTTTGGAAAGAAGTGTGGACCTGTGAGATACTCTCATCTATAAATCACGTTAAACAAGGTATATGACTGGAATTTTCGTCATGCTTTGGGGCTGCATAAAGTGATACTCAGGATTAGTGGCTTATTGACATACATCTTTCTGAAAAATTTCTTAGTTGGTACAGGTTTGGAGGTGAAAAAAGCATTCTTTTTTGGCCACAGCATATGTTGGGAGTTGCTTCAGTCCTAGTGGTTTTAAAAGCATGAAAAGATTAGTGACTGGAAAGCTCCTAGCTATGACTATGAGTTTGCAAGTTCCCATAAAATTCACACTTATGGCTACTATAATGGTGTATAAAAAGAGTATTGAGCTGGAACAAGGCACTAAGGACCTCATAAGAGAAGAAAAGCTAAATGATTGCTCAGCCCAGAGGACCCTCGATTGAGTGGTCATTGTCTGCCAAAGAAAGCATTAATGGCAGGGTGTAAGTATTCTGTAGATATGCTGACATTCACTTTTTCATCAAGACACTAGTACAATAAGTCTTTTAGAAATCGATTGCCTCTTAAAAAATTATCATCAGATGAAGTTGCACAGTTGGACACATTTCAAAGTGCAACAATACAATTCTTACTTGATGTATATGTGCTATTTCATCTCAAACCCTTGTTTCATTAAATTAAAGAGCATGGCTGACTGGCTGGGGCACAGTGGAGAAATTGATTAGTTCAGCCTTCAGATCTTCCTTATAGTCAAAGACTTTCATTAAGCAAGTGTATTTCAGAGTTGAATTCTGCTTTTGTAACTCTGCCCTGTTTGATTTTTAATTCATCATAGGTTTCATAATGTTATCATCCTGTACATTAGATCTGTTCTTAGATATGTGTTTGGAAAGAGATAGTGAAGTTCAGGGTCTTTCATTAATAATATAAGTAGGCCTTTAAAAATGCTGATTTATTCAGATTTGCAGAGTTGGTAGCTTAGTTTATGTTGGGTTTGTGCTTTTGTTTTTGTGTCTTTGTATGTGTTTAAATGGCTAGTGCCTGATTGAGGTACTTGCAACTTGTGGATAGTAATCAAGTTAGAAGACCTGTGGTTATTTAAATAAATTACGTAAATCATCTTGGTCAAGAACTTTTAATATGACTTTTTTTTTAAATTAGTCAACCCTAAAGGAACCCCCACTTTTTTTTTTTTTTTTTTGCTAACAAAAATCCTGGAAGAATAAGAGGAGATTAAGCTTTTTCTTAAACTCAACTCAAAGGATTTAGTAACCTCACTGACTCTTTTATAAGGGAAAGCCACCTTTGTGTGATGTGTGCTGGTGCTGGATTTATTGGGGAGCTAAGAGGTATGTGTTTCTTCTGGGTTTCTGTAGGTTACCTGGCGGATGACCTCTTTATTGCATAGGAAGTAGGGGAGAAGAGGGTCAGGAACCCCCATGGTGTGAAAATAGTTTTCTGAGTTATTGTACTCCGTCAGTTTGTCTGTCCACCAGCCAGTCTGCGTTAATAATATGTTATATATAATTGGCTCAGTAATTTGAAAAACATGAAAAGCTGAGAGATGCCATATTCTTCGTAGTAGGGTATTCAGCCCCCTGAAATTTAGTTTATATTGTAAATGCTGACAGAACCTTAACTAGAGTGGTATGCAAAGCAGTGCCATAATTCAGTTTAAAGTGGCCTTACATTTGAAAAACATCCTTCTGAATGTCACACATTAATAATAAGTTCTGAGGAGACATTTGGTGCAGCTAGTAATCATAATTCTTATTAAAACTGGTGACGTCTGGCCCCCAGGGTGTAGCCAGGCTCAAATTGATGCTTTTTGCCGCCTGATCACCAGCATGGCCTAAGTGCTCATTATATTGTAGAGAGGGCCTTTGGAGCTCTCATTAGATTTGACAGGAATTCTCTCTAGGGGGAAACTGGGCATTAGCAAGACTCCTGACAGGCTGAAATTAGTCCTGCTTTATGGCTTATAACCAAATGCTAGAAAGGCATCATCAGGGGACACAAAAAATTGTCATTTCTGACAACATCTTTGTTACTGAAAAAATGCAGTGATGGGGAAACTTCTGTAGAGAGAGGTTTAATGTTAAGATTTATCTCCATCCAGTGTGACTACTGCTCTCCCTTCCCCCCTTTCAGAGGGTTTGTTGGAGGGCAGTGAGTTTTAGAGATTTCAGTGTCAAGTCTCACCAGACTTTTCTGTCTGGGAAAAAAAAAGTGGAAGTGCATCCAAATCAAGAGTGGTATAATTGTGGTTTCCCTACTTGGTTTGGTGCCCGCAGTCCGTGTTTATGTTGTGTCAACACTTCCTGATAAGCCTTCCCCTTACTTTCTCGGCTCCCATTTGTGGCTGGCTACTGAGAAGTCAGCGGCAGAGGGGTGGTAATGGATACTTAAGTCTTTTATTATAGAGTTAAAGACAAATGTTTTTTTCTTTTGAGTCTTTCATAGATCTCTGCCTGTCCATTTGTCTCTGGATAGATCTTAAAAACTCTAGCTATCTCTATAAGAGAGAGGTGGAGATTTCTCATGAGAAATTGAGGCAACTCTGATGCCACCAAAGGGTTAGGGTACAGTAAAAACCAGCAAGTTAATGTGAGTCTAGTTGTTCTGAGGTGTGTGCCTAATGTGTTTAGCAGTGTAGACTCGAGAGGCTTTTTTCCCTGTCCTGTGGCATGGTATTACGTCATTTGATATTTTGGGGAACGATGTGCGCTGTAAATATGTATATAAGCCTATGTATTCCACTGTGTGTCTTTTCAGCAGGCTGGTGAAGCCATACCATAAATTGTCATTGATGCCTTGAATTTCTACAGTACAGTTTTCTTTTTAAGTTTTAATTATTGATTTTACGGGAGGTGGGTGGGAGAGAAGTATCAATTCATGGTGACTTCATATTGCTTACTTTGTTGCTTGTTGTATGTGCCTTGACTGAGCAAGCCCAGGGTTTTGAACTGGCGACCTCAGGGTTCCAGGTCAATGCTCTATCCACTGCACCACCATAGGCCAGGCACCAGTTTTCAAAAGTGATTTGCCTCATCCTGTGAAGTAGATTAGGGGTGGTAGGTGTTTTGCTGTGCCTGCAGCTGTGGGCACGTGTTCAGAGTCTGGGCGTTGTCAAGGCTGAGCACCTATCGAAGTTTGAGTTCGGGTCACCTGGTCCTCAACTCAGTGGTTCTTCCTGAGGATTCCCAGCTGTAGAATCATGCTTGGGGCCTCTTTGTAGTGAACTAAGTGTATCTACCTGCATGTCTATCCTGTTCTCTCTTTGTGCTGATCAGCTTCGTGATATACAGGACATGCTGAGGCTGGGAGTGTGTTCTAAAAGTTATGATGAGAATTAACAGTACTGATTCATCTGTGGGGGCCACAGCCACAGGTCTGTAGAAAGTTGTAATCAATCTGGCACACTGCAGATTAAAGTAACCCTAAGAATAAAAGAACGTTTGAAACGTGGCCGGCCAGGACTCCTGGTTGAGACCTAGTGATGCAGTGAGCTTGATCAGTCACTTTGTCTCACTGTGCCTCTGTTCTTCTGAAGAGCAGGCAGCGAGCCTGTGGGACTCTGCAGGGTGGTGAAGAATTTAGATGAAAGGACAAGCTGTGCAAGGAAAGATATATTCTACGTTCCTGGTCATGGGTTGGGGAAGGAGAAGGGAAAGGGAAAACTGGATGAGAGCTTAGTGTTTCCAGCTGCATGCAGTATTTCAGCAAGCACAGTGTCTCAGACCATGTAAATTTTGGAGTAGAACTGCTCTCACAATTTTGATGGGTGCTTTAAAGTCACTCAAAAAAAAAGTTGTTCTTTAGTAGTTTTTGTTTTGTTTTGTTTTAAGTTTTTAGGTGGAACTCCTAGGAGGTAAATTCCATGGATGTGACTCTTACTATTTGCAAGTTTGACCTTTCTCCTTGTTTTTTAACCAGTTGTGTTCTGTATATACAGTTTCTTACTTTGAAGTTGTTTTTTTTCCTAAGTCGGTGTCTCTGAATGGAAAATGACTAGATGAAGTGCAGGCACTTAGAGTTAAGCTCTACCAGGTGTTAATGTTGTAATACCAAGAGGGTAGCTGTCATCAGTATTAGAGTGGTCCCCAACTTCATTTGCATTAGCCAGGACTGTCCTTTACCAGCATAAGTTAAAAAGAGATAAAGCTCCTTGTGTATTGAGAGCCCAGATTTGGAGGTACAAGAATAGTCTTTTTTTTTTTTTTTAATCAGCAAGCAGGGCTGAGTTCTTACTAATTAACCTGCACCTACCAAACCGGGCTGGTTCCAGTTTCTGTCCAGGGCTGAGCTGGGTGAGAAGTGAGGCACTTGCCTTGGGCACAGAATTTAAGGAAAGTATCAAAAAACTTAGTACTCAAGATAGATGATACTATTTTTAAAATTCAAAATTGATAGTGAAAACTCCAAGAGGAACAAAATATTATGTAAAGACAGAACCCAACAGGGCTGGTAATAGGGTGAGGTGAGGGAGGGAGGCAAGTTCAGGGACAGAACAGAGAAGAGGTGGAATGAATTGGGAGCTGCTGTGATCTGTAGGGTGTACCTTCATGCAAAATACTTCATTGAGTTCCCTAATTAGGGACTTTGATTGAAGTCATTAACAAGTTTCCTGGGCCTCGGTTTTCCTCCCTGAAAAATAAGGGTTTAGACTGGGCAGGTTCTAGTTTGGCTCATATCACAATAGGGGAGTGTCACTGTACCTCCACTGGAACCCAGCACCTTGTACATATAAATTGAGTAGAGTCTTTTGGCCAGATAGTTTAAGATGTACCTTCAAACAGTGTTTATTAAGAAACACAGAAGAAGAAAAAAATATCTGTTCCCTTAGCAAATATTTAAATAAATAAATCATCTTGTGTGGTAGTTAAACTTTTTTTTAAGACTTTATTTATTCATTTTAGAGAGGGGAGAGAAAGAGAGAGGGGGGGAGGAGCAGGAAGAATCAACTCCCATATGTGCCTTGACCAGGCAAGGTCAGGGTTTTGAACCAGCAACCTCAGCATTCCAGGTCGATGCTTTATCCACTGCGCCACCTTAGGTCAGGCATGTGGTGGTTAAACTTAAAGATATATTCAGTTACTGGCTCATGGAACCTTTTTTTTTTTAATTTTATTTATTTATTTATTTTTTACAGAGACCGAGAGAGTCAGAGAGAGGGATAGACAGGGACAGACAGACAGGAACGGAGAGAGATGAGAAGCATCAATCATTAGTTTTTCATTGCGCATTGCAACACCTTAGTTGTTCATTGATTGCTCTCTCATATGTGCCTTGACCGGGGGCCTTCAGTAGACCGAGTAACCCCTTGCTGGAGCCAGTGACCTTGGGTTCAAGCTGGTGAGCTTTTACTCAAACCGGATGAGCCCGCGCTCAAGCTGGCAACCTCGGGGTCTCGAGCCTGGGTCCTCTGCATCCCAGTCCGATGCTCTATCCGCTGTGCCACCGCCTGGTCAGGCTCATGGAACCATTTTTAAGTTTCCATAAATCTGAGTCTTTGCTCTTTAGTTATTAAACTTTTGTGGTTTCCATAAGTAGATTAAATTGGAGGAAACTAAGAAATGGACTGGGTCTCATTATTAAGGCTTTTTGATTCACTCAGTCACCCCAACCCCTCTAGTCCCTATTGCTTACTATTGCTTCAGATTATTTTAAAATTGAAATTCTCAGAACTAGTACTTTTAATATGGAATGTTAGAGATATGTTTTTTTTTTTGTTTTTTTGTATTTTTCTGAAGTAAGAAGTGGGGAGGAGGCAGAGAGATAGATAGACTCCCACATGCACCTGACCGGGATCCACCCGGGATGCCCACTAGGGACTCTGCCCATCTGGGGCGTTGCTCTGTTGCAACCGGAGCCATTCTAGTGCCTATAGAGGCCATGGAGCCATCCTCAGCGCCCAGGCCAACTTGGCTCCAATGGAACTTTGGCTGGGGGAGGAGAAGAGATAGATAAAAAGAAAGGAGTAGAGGAAGGATGGAGAAGCAGATAGGCACTTCTCCTGTGTGCCCTGATCGGGAATTGAATCTGGAACTTCCACATGCTGGGGTGACGCTCTACCACTGAGCCAGCTGGCCAGGGCTGGAGATACGGTTTTTAATTTAATGCTAAACACCTGTTTTGGTCTGTCAGCTTATTTGACAAGATTAGGCATTCATACTTTGAAAATAGTCCTCACTAATAGGTTTGGTGAATTCTACAGTAAGAAATGTGCCATAGGATTATCCCATGTATGTATCTAGTTTGGTTGTTTTATGTGGAGAGAGTAAGTGTAGTCACTCAGATGTGAGAGAGATTTTCTAATTTTTCTGAGGTATAAGGTTTGATCTGAACAGTGAAAATAATTTACACTGAATTTTAATATAAATTAAAATATTAAATATAATTTAATATAAATTAAATATATTGCCAATTATTTGGTTAAAGAACAAAGTTTCTAAAATTGTTTGCAAAACTATGATGATCACAAAATTGCTCAGTTTGTAGACTACCCAGTCACCGTTATACTTATTCTGAAACTCTGAGATGTTAACACAAAGTTTTATCAAATTGTGATTTTGCACAAATCTATATTTTATTATTTTATAACTCATTTTATTTTTTTAAATCTTTTTTTAGTTTGATTCAAATTGCCCATCTTAAAACAGCAGAAAGTTATAGCTGTGAGCACATTGTTTACCTCCTTTCCCTGCATATTCTCTCTCATACTGGGTATAATAGACAATATTTTCAAAATATTTTCTTGGTACCTGGCTGGTGGTTTAGTGGATAGAGCGTTGGCCTAGATGTTCCAGGTTCGATTCATGGTCAGGGCACACAGAAGAAGCGACCATTAGCTTCCTTCCTTTTTCCCATCCTGTATCTAGTGGCTCGATTGGTTCAAGTGTAGCCCTGTGCACTGAAGATAGCTCAGTTGGTCTGAGCTTGTCAGCCTCAGGTCTTAAAAATAGCTGAGTAGTTGAGCAATGGCCCTAGATAGGGTTCCGGGTGGATCCCAGTCCAGGTACATGCACGAGTCTGCCTCACTATCTCCCCTCCTCTCACCTGAAAAAAGTTTTTTTTATTGTTGTAATATTTGCTTCTGAGTCATTATTTGACTACAAAGTATGTTAGCTGAAAAGGGATAGGGTAAAGTTCATTTTTACAAAATTTTTAAATAATTTATTACTTAGAAAGATTGATTTGTTGTTCTACTTGTATGTGCATTCATTGGTTGATTTCTGCATGTGCCCTGAGTGGGTATTGAACCCAAAACCATGGTGTATCGGGACGGTGGTCTAATCAATTGAGCTACTTGACTAAGGGCTAAGGTTAATTTTGAATAGAAAATAAAAACAGTGAGAATTCTGTGCATTGAGTTAAGTGTGATGAGTGTTTGTCACTGTGCACACTGGAGGGGTCGAGTTGTATACACAACTGTTTTCAGTGTACTAGTAGATATTCATTATTCACTTGATGAACTGGAATCAGTTGTTTCTGGGAATGTAGGTATATTTAAACTTGTGTACCTGAATCATGCAATTGGTTAAACCAGTGAAATACATGCATGTGGTACTAGGCTGGGTTTGATTTTAGCAGTTACTGATCTAACCACATTATGTCTAATATTTTGTGCAACCTGTCAGCAAAAAGTTTGAAAACCTATCACCAGACTTGTTTACATATATATTTATAAATTATATAAATATGTTAATATACTGTATTACATTCATTATAGATGGAAACTTTAAATGGAGGAGTTAAAATAAGTTTTCATGTTCTCAGTGTACCACATTGGCTTGTCCTGTTTGGCCCTAGGAGATGCCCACTTCCCAGCCCACTAGCCCTACATTTCAAACACTCTTGGACTCTAGCCTTGGAAGGGAGCATCCTTAAGAAAATGAATGCAAAACATTTTCAGGGGCTTGGGTCTTTTGACCTTCTCTGAATGTTCTTTCTCATTTTGATTTTGTACTTAAGTAACTGTCTTTGCCCATTATTCAGAGCCTCTTTGTCTGCCCTTGATTAGTGTCCTTGCCAGTCTTACTTGGCCACCTCCTTCCTCTTCCCTCCCGGTCCTTGAATCCAGCCAAATGGGTCTCTTCTTCATGCCTAAACCGTGTATTGTGTTTTTCTACTTTCTGTATAAAAAGCCCAGGACTCTTTGTCAAACTTCACATGGCCTTCCTCAGTATCCTTCAAGGTCCAGTTCCAATCACAGCTCTGCCTGTTTGCTTCAAGGCCTTCCATGACTGCTCCAACAGGGTGCTGTCACCTCACTTATTTGTGTTCTCTTTCTGAAATGTTTTTTCATATGCCTCTTTTGTTACACCAGCTAGGTGGCAATTTGCTTGAAGCTTGAGATGGAGACTTCCATCTACCTTCCCAATGAGTCAGGCAGAGTAGGCACTTGTTAAGTAGCATTTAATATGCTACTTATGTAGAGTGGTGGTTGGATCCTGAACCTGTATGAAAATCAGGTGAAAGCTACTTGGCAAAAAATCATACGTAATAGGTTTGCTCAGCAATTTTGGCTCTCTGTGAACATGTTAAGATTCTTTAGCAACTCCATGGAACCCAGATTAAAAACTTGAATTGAGAGTGTGGGTCCCTTATGCTAAAATTCAGAATGAACTCTTGATTTCACTGGATGTCTTAGAGGACTTTAGTTCTAATAATCTCATCTATGTTTGCTCAGTTGATTTTTATTTTGGAAAAGATATTTATAGTCAGAATATTCACTGAGGCTTCTTAATGGGGAGTTTAAACAGAGTAATAGATTTGCATTTGTACTAAGAAAGAGAGTGAAGACAAGTTGCCTGTTGCTAAGGCTGGGCTTCCCTGTGAATTGAGTGTGCAGTATGTGCAGTTACTTCCCGGAACCACTTCTTATCTCCTAAGGTGACCTTAGCCCTGATAAAGTTGTGGATAAGTTGAATTGTAAGCTTTGCCCAAGGCATTAAACTGGACTTGTTACCAGGTTTCTTAATAATGATGATTATATCCATTGATTATTTACTTACGATCTTGACATAATTATGCCCTTTGCCCTGCAAACATTTTCTTATTAAGAATTTCAAATATAGGCCCTGGCCGGTTGGCTCAGTGGTAGAGCGTTGGCCTGGCGTGCAGAAGTCCCGGGTTCGATTCCCGGCCAGGGCACACAGGAGAGCCGCCCATATGCCTCTCCACCCCTCCCCCTCTCCTTCCTCTCTGTCTCTCTCTTCCCTTCCCTCAGTGAGGCTCCACTGGAGCAAAGATGGCCCGGGTGCTGGGGATGGCTCCTTGGCCTCTGCCCCAGGCACTAGAGTGGCTCTGGTCGCATCAGAGCGACGCCCCGGAGGGGCAGAGCATTGCCCCCTGGTGGGCGTGCCGGGTGGATCCCGATCGGGCGCATGCAGGAGTCTGCCTGACTGTCTCTCCCCATTTCCAGCTTCAGAAAAATACAAAAGAATTTCAAATATAGTGTGTCCGTAAAGTCATGGTGCACTTTTGACCGGTCACAGGAAAGCAACAAAAGACGATAGAAATGGGAAATCTGCACCAAATAAAAGGAAAACCCTCCCAGTTTCTATAAGATGATGTGGCAGCATGTGCGCATGCGCAGATGATGACGTAACACCATGTATACAGCGGAGCAGCCCACGGCCATGCCAGTCGAGATGTGGACGTACAGAGGAAATTTCAGTGTGTTCTGTGGCTTGCTAAATTCAAATCCGTGACCAAAGTGCAACGTGAATATCGGCACGTTTATAACAAAGCACCACCACGTAGGAATAACATTACTCGGTGGGATAAGCAGTTGAAGGAAACCAGCAGTTTGGTGGAGAAACCCCGTTCTGGTAGGCCATCAGCCAGTGATGAGTCTGTAGAGCAGGGGTCCCCAAACTACGGCCCGTGGGCCACATGCGGCCCCCTGAGGCCATTTATCCGGCCCCCGCCGCACTTCCAGAAGGGGCACCTCTTTCATTGGTGGTCAGTGAGAGGAGCCTAGTTCCCATTGAAATACTGGTCAGTTTGTTGATTTAAATTTACTTGTTCTTTATTTTAAATATTGTATTTGTTCCTGTTTTGTTTTTTTACTTTAAAATAAGATATGTGCAGTGTGCATAGGGATTTGTTCATAGGTTTTTTTTTTTTTTTAAAGTATCTCTTTTTTATTTTATTTTATTTTATTTTTTTTACTTTTATTTATTCACTTTAGAGAGGAGAGAGAGGGAGAGAGAGAGGAGAGAGAGACAGGGGGGAGGAGCTGGAAGCATCAACTCCCATATGTGCCTTGACCAGGCAAGCCCAGGGTTTCGAACCGGCGACCTCAGCATTTCCAGGTCGACGCTTTATCCACTGCGCCACCACAGGTCAGGCCATAGGTTTTTTTTTATAGTCGGCTCTCCAACGGTCTGAGGGACAGTGAACTGGCCCTCTGTGTAAAAAGTTTGGGGACCTCTACTGTAGAGGCTATATGGCAGGGGTCCCCAAACTACGGTCCGCAGGCCGCATGCGGCCCCCTGAGGCCTTTTTTTTTTTTTTTTTTTTGTATTTTTCTGAAGCTGGAAACGGAGAGACAGTCAGACTCCCACATGCGCCTGACTGGGATCCACCCGGCACGCCCACCAGGGGGCGATGCTCTGCCCCTCTGGGGCGTCGCTCTGTTGTGACCAGAGCCACTCTAGCACCTGGGGCAGAGGCCAAGGAGCCATCCCCAGTGCCCGGGCCATCTTTGCTCCAATAGAGCCTCGGCTGCGGGAGGGGAAGAGAGAGACAGAGAGGAAGGAGAGGGGGAGGGGTGGAGAAGCAGATGGGCACTTCTCCTGTGTGCCCTGGCCGGGAATCGAACCCGGGACTTCTGCACGCCAGGCCGACGCTCTACCACTGAGCCGACCGGCCAGGGCCCCCCTGAGGCCATTTATCCGGCCCCACTGCACTTCCGGAAGGGGCACCTCTTTCATTGGTGGTCAGTGAGAGGACCATCCGTATCCTATGCTCTTGTCGTACTGTATGTGGCGGCGCCGCTCACATACAGCACTACTTCCGGTGATGCAGGACGCACACATCACAGCTCTGGAAGTGCGTCATATCACCTGTTATGGTTAGCAGTGACAAATATGGAACTGCACATTGACCATCTCATTAGCCAAAAGCAGGCCCATAGTTCCCATTGAAATACTGGTCAGTTTGTTGATTTAAATTTACTTGTTCTTTATTTTAAATATTGTATTCCCGTTTTGTTTTTTTACTTTAAAATAGGATATTTGCAGTGTGCATAGGGATTTGTTCATAGTTTTTTTTATTGTCTGGCCCTCCAGTGGTCTGAGGGACACTGAACTGGCCCTTTGTGTAAAAAGTTTGGGGACCCCTGCTATACGGGAGAGCTACCTAAGGAGCCCTAAAAAATCTATGCGTGAGCCCACATTGAACTGCACTGAATAGGTATGAAACTGGGAGAGTTTTCCTTTTATTTGGTGCAGATTTCACATTTCTATCGTCTTTTGTTGCTTTCCTGTGACCAGTCAAAAGTGCACCATGGGCCCTGGCCTGTTGGCTCAGCGGTAGAGCATTGGCCTGGTGTGCGGGGGACCCGGGTTCGATTCTTGGCCAGGGCACATAAGAGAAGTGCCCATTTGCTTCTCCACCTCCCCCCCCTTCCTCTCTGTCTCTCTCTTCCCCTCCCGCAGCCAAGGCTCCATTAGAGCAAAGATGGCCCGGGCGCTGGGGATGGCTCCTTGGCCTCTGCCCCAGGCACTAGAGTGGCTCTGGTTTCGGCAAAGCGTCGCCCGGGAGGGACAGAGCATCGCCCCCTGGTGGGCGTGCCGGGTGGATCCCGGTCGGGCGCATGCGGGAGTCTGTCTCCCTCGTTTCCAGCTTCAGAAAAAGAAAAGAAAAAAAAATGCACCATGACTTTACGGACACACTGTACACAGAAAAGGAGAACGAAATATACAGCGAATATTCATATTGAACCCACTTATGTGATACAAGGAGTCTATAAATAAACATTTCGTAATATCGGCTTGTCAAATAACCTACATAGAACTTTTGCACCCCCTACCCCCATTAGTGAATAAATGAATAATTCTGGAAAAGTTTAACTTTGGAAAACTTAAAGGGTTTGTTAGAGAGCTGGTCCTTTCTTTAGCTACCAACCCTGTTTTAGACTGGAAAAGTGGCGGAGAAATTTTCTCCAAGTACATTTTAAGAATTCCATCTCAACAGGTGCTTACAATATTTTATAACATTTTCCTTCTAGACTTGTCCTTTATGTTTTGGCATGGTTGTGTTGTATTAGGTGATCCACCATTATATGGTGTTAGGATACTTTTTCAGCTGTCCCCTGAATGGGAGATTTGTGTTTAGACAGGAAAGCCAATTTTCATTCCTAAGCCCACCAGCCTTTTGCACCTGTGTAATGCACCTTTAAGATGGAATCTGTGTATTTGCTGGGGGAAATAGCTTTAGTGCTGATAGGTAGGAAATCGGGAAATAATTGTGCAAACGGACTCTGACCTTGGACTTTGTGTGGCTGGAACTGTTCTAATGGAGAAAAGTTAAGTTAGCCTCAGAGGCCTTGGGTGGTAGAGGGGTGTGAAATAGCAGAAAACAAAACCTTTCTAAGTACCCCCCTGTATGTGGAGGAGGCTCTCCAAGGCAGGGCGCCTCCCGAGAGTGCAGCCCTCGTCCCCTCTTGATGCCTTGAGCAAACAGCCGGTCAGAGCCTCTTACAAGTTAAGGTGACCAGCCAGTGTATTGACACACACAGACACAATAGAAAACTGCATTAAGAGGCAAGCCATTGGGATTTGCAGTAAATATATTACAGAACACAAGTGACTTGCCGATACTGCTTGTTTAGCAGTTTGCAAGGGCAATGACAGTATGGATTTTTGAATTAGAAGGGAAGGGCTGTTCTTTCTCTGTGCGGGAACATCTACTTGATGGCTGGGGAGAAAATTGATTTAGAGAACAGAATGCAGCTGCCTTTATTTGTGCCATTTGAAAGGTTTCTACGGATTAGTGAGTGAAAATAAAAAGGACGCTTTGGGTTTAGGCAAGAAGGTCTAACGTTGACTGCATCTTGGTCTGGTATGGAGAATAAAAGCTGGGCCACCGGGACGGAGGAAGGGCAGCCAGTCCTACGCGGCCTGCAGCTACAGTGCCGCTTGGTTCTCAGGCTTTCCAAAGTCAGCTCCGTGGGGTTAGTATTGGCAAGGAAGCTTTTTTGGTGCATTAGGGTGAGTAGTCACGGTCCCCATCCATTGAGCTTCCACACACCCTGGGAATTGTGCTGTAGGAGCTCTCTGTAAATCCTTCCAGTCCCTGTCCTCTTTTTGTGTGTTCCTCTTTACAAAAGAGCTAACAGCAAGTAGGAGAGGGGATGAAGACAACACCTACCCCAAATGGTAGTCATCAGGATTTGAGTGAGTTTCTTTATATACTGGAGCAGTTACAGGGGTGCCTGGTTCCTGGGCACTCTGAGAATAGCCATTCTCGAAATCTGTTACTGATTCCTTTAAAATTGTACCCTGTCTGAATTCTAGGCCACACTCCAGTCCTGTTTTTCCAAGCCCAGTTTCCTTCCTCCCTCCGTCTGAATTGTTCACTTTTCCTTCTTTTCCCTCAATGACTTAAGTTTTTTAGTTGTTTTCTTATAAGATCAGAAGCATTTATCTTAAGACTCAAAAGAAAACTTTTTTAAGTGAAGCCCCTATTTGGCAGCCTGTTGTCTAAAGAGTCTAGAGGAATTAAAATGCCTCATTAGGAAGGTGCCCTTGGAAGGCAGCAGCCTTAAGTAGTTAATACAACTTCCAGTAGAGTTATGCTGAGTTTTTTTCATTTAAGGGGATGGATGAACAACAAAGAGGATTTGGTTCATTTTACTGAAGTGAGTTTTAGCAGAATAAAGGATGGGAGGTGCATTTCTGATTTTTTTCTTCATTTTAAAGTAGTCTAGAAAATCCAACTTTTCATTTGAAGAGACTTTATCATCCTGAGAAAAAAGTGAGAGGGTATGAATTACAGGGCCAAGCTGTTGCTTGAGGAACAAGAAGTCTAGCCTTGATGAGGTGTATATTTTGGTGAGGTACATCTTTTGGCTGTGGAAACTCATAGGGTGCTGTGCAAAAGTTTGAGTAGGTAATGGTGTTATTATGTTCTTCATGTACATCATGGGCTTGAGATTTTTGTGAACTGTCACAGTCACAGCTTCTGCTATGTGTTAATATTTGGGAGAGCAAGAAAAAAAGACGCACAAGGGAGAAAAGCAGGGCTATTGAGATTGGACATACTGGAAGTTTAGGCTGTTGTCTCTTACTGCCAAGCAAGATGCAGTAGAAACCTCTTGTGTGTTTTTGTAATGATTTGGGGATAAAGGAGAGCATAGCTGAGACAAATTGTGCTTGTCTGTACCTATTCTCACACACTTGCCTGTTGACATCTGCATGCTGAGAAGCTCCACCATGTTTCTCTTCATGCTTAGCTTGCGGAGGTCCCGAAGTCCTGAGTGTGTGCAGGGGAAGCAGGAGGTTCTTGACAGCCCCCTTCACCGACCAGTTGGCCTGGGCTCCGGAGCCTTTTTCATCTGTAAGCTAGCTGGCTCTTTTACAAAGTCGATTTGTGAGCGCCCACTGAGCCAATCTCCTTGCACAGCTACCAAGAAGATTGAGCTGGGACCATTAAAATGTATCTAACGACTGTAGTTTTTTAGCTGACCAAAGACCAAACTCATACCAGCAACTGAGGAGGGGAACTGCTGATTTTTGAATCTTATAGGAAATCTGTGATCCATAATTTACTGTGGATGTTGTAATATTAGTGAGTTAAACTAAGCCTAAAGAGGTGTCACAATTGGGTTTCTGTAAGGATACAGGGATTGGTAAAATTTTTATTTCTTGACTAATAGATCAAATATGGCTTACCCACTTAATGAGCCCCAGATTATATCAATGGCAGTGTACACTATAATCTTGTACAGCCATTGTTTTGGTCATTATTTTAATATCACAAAGTAAAATACCCCCCAAAAGCTGTGATTTCTTTTTTATTTCAGTGTGTGTGTGTGTGTGTGTGTGTGTGTGTTTGTGTGATTAGCTACTGGAATTACTCTTGTCAGTTTCCCCTAAAGTATTAAAATTTCTCAAGGTTTATAGGAAATGAGTACCAATTGTGGCTTCTCCGACCAGTATAAAAGGGAAGGGGCTTCTGAGTAGACTTTGCACTGTGAGCATATTGATATTGACACCATTTATAATTTGGAGTATAGTTTGAAGACCAGGTTCTACTGTTTGTCGCATACTGGTTAATATGGCTGTAAAGAGGAGATGAATGTGGCTACTTCTCCAAGTCTATTACTCAGGAGGACTGTAAATTTGATTGGCTGTTACAATTCTAGCAGAATCATTCGATTTGAGAGCAATAGAAAGATAAGATATCCAATTACCCAAATGATTTGCAGGGTTAGCCAACGTTGTCATGGAGACACGAGTTGGAACAAATTAAATTTTAAGCAATAAAATAATCTTAAAGCCCGTCTGGGAACAAGAAAATTTGGCAGTGGCACTTACCTGAATTGAATCTTAGCTTGACACGATGTTGTTTGACATTGATATACTGTGGGGCCTAAACTTATATATGGTACAACATTCCCTTAAAAAAGTAGCTCAGCCAAACCAGTAAAGGGGAATATTGGTATAAAATTGGGATATTAACACTGATTCGTGGCTTCAGTGATAACTAGGCTTTTAGTTTCCAGGTATATTTTGTATTTAAGGATTGAAATGCCTTAATAATGGTTAAGCAGCATTAATTTGACACTTAAAAAAATTGATTTCTCAGCAGCATGCAGTTTTTGGAAACTGCTGCTCCGTGTGTGTGTGTGTGTGTGTGTGTGTGTGTGTGTTAACAGATGTAATAGAAACCGTGTGGACGTCTTTTGAAGGGGGGGTGGAGGTGTAAGTATGCATATATTTGCATATATGAATAAGGAGATTTTGGCACATGCCCCTGCACTGCAGATGATTCTCTGTATTCGTTAAAATTTTGATTTAGCTACAGGACTGCGTGCAGACTGGAAAAATCACCTTCCAAACTTTAGCCAATGACCCAAAACCTGAGTAAGCATCACTCTGGAGCTTAGAAGGTTATTTCTCCCTATTAATGTATTGTTTAACTGGTTCCTGGCTTACGCCACAGATTTAAAAACAGCCGCGTGGCCCAGAAGGAGGGAGGGCTTTTTATCCACATGTCTATTAGACAGATGGAGATGAAAATTGGTCCGAGGTCAAGCCATTTGCTGCATTCTCACAGCCTTCGATTTTCCTCTCATCCTCACCACAGATCATCTCAAATGATTCAGTAATGACCAAAAGTGCAACCTTGACCTTTATTCCCTGGTGGATTACCGTGTTTCACAGTCCAAATGGCAGGAAGTCTATGCTGTTCTTCCAGAAGGAGCTCAGCATTATTGAACCAGCCCAGCCCTGTGGGAACCCTGTGAGGGCAGACTAGTGTAACAGAATATGTGGGTTAAATTTGGTTTCTGGTGCTCTGGGAAACGAGAATTGACATGTCCTGAACCCACATAATTAATGGAAGAATATCTGGGATGCTCTCTAAAAACACACAAGCACAGAAATTGATTTGTCTACTTGTAAAATAAGTGGTGAATTATAGCAGTGTTAGCTTCTGGTGGCCCCTTGTTTATAAATTGTTCTCACTTTCATGATTTAGTTTTTCTCTCTTATTTAATACTTCCCCAGTATATCTTAGACAGCATATTGTAACTACTGTATCATTTTAAAGGTACAAATTAACGTGACCCTGCAGCCTTCAGTAGGTCCCCCCTCCCTCTTTCTTTTCTTTAGCATACTTTTAATTATATATAGTTTTGGTCAATCCATGTAATCCTGAATAAATTCGTTCTTATACAGCATACTTTTTTCTCCCTGAAAAGTAGCTTGATTGTTATCTTGGAGAAATAACAATTATTTTTCTCTTGCTTAGATTTCGCTGTGATAAGATCAACATTTTTAAAAAAGAATAATTTAGTTTGTATTTAAAATGATATTCCTGTTTGCCTCCACCAGCATAGCTGAGTTAATATTCTGTGAGTCTTTAATACACTAGTGAAGTCTGTCATCTAGGATCCCTGTACTTAGCATCTTCTTAAATACTTAAAAGCTTTTTCAAAAGGTTAGGCTTTGAAAAATTTCACCAGCATCCCAGATTTCATTTTAATCATGAGCTTAGATGCTTTTGAGAAAATAATATTTTCTTGACTATTGACTTCACTGCACAAGTTTGCTTTCCTATCTCGGTGTCTCCCACCCTGTGATGCCCCCCACTGGCTGGGTAGAGTCATGCAGTTGCTCCCAAGGCAAAGAGAGCCAGACTTCCACTTGGTAGTTGAGCCCCCTCCCTTAAAATCTCTCTTCTAGCCACTTGGAGGGTAAATTGCATTCTGGAGCTTTGCAGGTTTCTTGGCACAGGATGTTGATTGAAAAGAGAATCCTGCCTGACCTGTGGGGGCGCAGTGGATAAACATCGATTTAGAACCCTGAGGTCGCCAGTTTGAAACCCTGGGCTTGCCTGGTCAGGGCACATATGGGAGTTGATGCTTCCTGCTCCTCCCTCCTTTTCTCTCTCTTCTCTCTATAAAAATGAATACATAAAATCTAAAAAAAAAAAAAGTTAAAAAAGAAAGAATCTCAGCCTCCAACTGAGAAGGCCTAGAATCTTGCCTTCCTTCCCAAGGTGCCCCCTCTCCAGTAACTCAAAATTCAAACCCGCGAGAGGAAGGCCCAGGGATGGGGCTTCCAGACTGAGACTGAGTTGGGAGCTCAGTGGCTTTGCCCTGGGGCCTTACCATCACATGGACACATACATAATCTGTGGCCATTCCGCTGCTCTGCCACATGGCATCGATGGCACAGGCTCCTGGTGGAATAGTTGCTTTCCTCAGGAAGTTGCTCGGGAAGAAGAGTGGCGGCGTTCATGTGCAGCATGCTTTTGAAATTAGGGAGCATTGTCCCGTGAACACTTTGGGCAGGAAATTCCTCTCCCAATGGATTGGCTAAAGATTCCAACCTGTTAGGGAAATACTGACACCGAACTGCTGATCCAGTGATCTAACAAGATGTGGGGAGCTGGGTGACGGGAAACACTCAAGCCAGGGATCAGTAGTGATTGATTGGTAGTGGTGTGCATGGTGGTTTGCTTTGTCACGATGGAAGGCGTGGAGATAGTGATCGCAGACTGTTGGAAGTCATTACCAACCAAAGGCAGGGAACGCAGGCCTAAAAAAGGTGCTGTAAAGAAGAAGTATTTTAAATTTTATTGCAAAGAAAATAACATTACAGATTTTGGAAAGAACCTTCTCAGAAACTCGGTTTTCAGAGGTAGCCTGATTTTTGCGTATTCCCGGGCAGTCTTTCTCTTTACATAGGCATATTTTATTTTTGTAATTGTAATTTTAGCCTTCCAGAGATGACGTAGTTGGCTTTTCCTCCCACGAGTTCTACCTATTGTATGATATTATCTAATTTCTGATGCGCTCCCTCTTGACTAAGACTGTGAAGAGGGTGAAAGGTGTACATTTGCTGGGATGTGTTTCAGTGGAGGCGTGTTCTCTCTCCGTTGTGAGAACAATAGATGATGACTTCACAGTAGTGTTCTGTGATTCATCCTACAGAGTTTGTCTTAAAAACCTTCTGTGGCATAAGAGTGCTTTTTCCTTTATGGCCGCCAAAAGCTGTGTTTTTCCATCGTGGGACAAGTCAGTACGATTTCATGTGAACAGCGCTTTCTGAACCCCATAACAAGGGCTTCTGCATAATGGAAATGTGCTATTTAGGCACTGAAACAGCTGTCATGCTTTTGTCAAGGATGCATCTTTACCAAAATGACAAATTAAAACCCAAATGCTCTGCTTGGCAACAGTTGGGTCAAAACATTTAAGTCATTAATTAGAAGGAACTGAAGGGGGTGGGGTGGAATTTACACAAATACGCAGTGTTGCAGACTCAACTACATCTTGGAAATGCAACTGAATTCTTAAAAAAAAAAAAATGAGAGCAGCCCCTCAAGTGGGGCCTGCCAAGCTTGTCATTTGCAAATAAATCAAGAGACCGTCATTGCAGGAAGGAGAACCATGAATAGAGTTGCTTTGTCATTCTTTGATGGGCCCCATACTCAAGCCTGCTATTAAAAATGAATGCATTCAAGAGACTGCATTAAGAACATAAACAATTAAGGGCACTTGAGTTGCTCTGCTGTGAGCGGCCAGGAGGAGTAAGAGAGCCAGCGCTTTCTCCGGAGATGCGGACCCCTGCAATCTGTCTCGGAGGAGCCAGAGAATGGGAGCAATTAGTGCTGCTATCTCAGCCCCGGCAGCCTTCAGCAGGTCCCCCTCCTTTCTTTTAACTCCTCGTTTCCAGAGAAGCTGGAGCGCACGATGAGCAGAGAAAGGATCGAGCCTGAGCCCAGTTGGAAAGGACTCAGAGTTAGAATGCTGTAGGAGCTGCCAAGTGAGGGGGAGCTGGAACACAAAAGTTATTATCTGCCAGTAATTGGTGACTTATGTTCTGATTAATTGAGGCACTAAAGGGTTTCTGTCATCTGGTACTCTTTGTTTTGTTTTAATCATGGAGTTTAAGAAGGGCTGAGATGATGTTGCCACGGGCGGAGTAATTTATATGTATATATATTGTGTGAGGTCGTTTCCCACAGTCAGCAAACGTGTTCCGACACCCCTGGTCTGTGTTTCTGCCTTGGCCTTGTTCTGTGAAAATGTGTGGAGAAGGTGGCCATGGCACTGTGGCAAGGCTCTGGAGGGAGACAGGCCAGACCTCCCCGCCTACTTGTTTCTGGCCCTACTTACAGGGCACCTGCTCAGGTTGAAGGTTAAAGAGGGGGTGTAAGAGGACCTGCCTGCTGGTGCTAAGCAGTAGACTCTACCTCTATGGTGGTTATGGGATGACGCTACCTCTCAGGCTGTGGTTCTTGGTCCAATAACTGCAGATCACCTGGGAACTTGATGAAAATGCAGGTGCTGAGGCCCCAGACTTCCTGTCGCAGAACCTCTGGGAATGGGACATCACCACCATGTGTCAGCAAGTCTTTAGGTGACTCCAGAGCACTCTTATATTTAGGATCACTCACAATGGCATTACAACCTTGATTTAATGATACCCCGAGTTCTTTTCATTTGGATTTCTCCAAAATAAGATTAGTCATTTTATTGACTTAATTATACATTAAACAGAAAGCTACTCTGATGCATTAGAATTTAAGGTAAATGAGGCGCTATGGTGAGAGATAGTAAGTCTGGTGAGTGTTAGATGTTCTGAAGGGAGGTCTCTAGGCCACGCCCACCCCCACCCCCACAGGGGAGCAGTGTGTTAGAAGAGTATTTGCAGTGTTTTGCATACGTTATTTGGGGCATGTGTTTTTTATTCAGGCATCTTGAATTTTCTCTAGGTATGTCAGATATCATCTTCACAAACCAACATGTAGTTGTAGATATGTTTTTGTAGATTTTGCCCTACTGATGGGCCAGTTGATATCAGGGCACATACACTAACTCTGCCTGAGGAGAGGACTAAAGTGAAGTTTGGCTGTGACTTGCTTATCTAAGGTTCACAGTTATAACTGAGATCCTTTGTAAAATGCCTACTCTGCTTTGCAAAGCATTTATGCCAGGGCAGCAAGGGTAAAGTGCCCCGTCATTGCCAGAATGGCGCTGCTTCTCGTACCCGTGTTGGCTGAGAGATGACATGGCCTGGGCCTTGTGCTATTGCAGTACTGTTCAGGCTGTGTTGCTTTGCAAAACAAGGCTAAAGTTACCACCTTTACTTCTGATCGAATGCCCCAGTTTCCCACTTCCTCAAGGAATGACTGGGCAAAGAGTGTGGCTTCTAATCTTGCTTTATGATCCTGGGCAAATCATTTCCTTTAGGCCTCGGTTTCGCTGTGTGATTGGAGAATTGTAAGAGGGCCGAGCTCCCAGATGGTTTCAGGGTTTGCCAGCAGTGTTGTGACTTAGTGCCACTGTCAGTCACAGGTGTGGTAGGCCTGGCCACCCATTTATCCCCTTTTACAGTTTAATAATACGTTTAGACAGTAAATCAAGGGTGGTACTCACAAGGTCACTGGAATAAAAAAAAAAATTACTAGTAACCCTACCCCCCAGCATAATCACCGGTTTTATTTTGGGTATAACAGTACTTGGCCACATGCATATGTTGTTAAAAAACACAGGCCCACTAACCATCATATCTTTGTTCTCCTGCTTCATCTAGTAAATGTGTTGGCCATTTAAGCATCATTATCATAAGTATGACTTGAATGGTTCCTTGCCTTGCCTTTGGGCTGATGCAGTGTATTTAACTGTTCTCCCAGTGTTAGACAACTGATTTCTCAGGGGGATAAATGTTAAGTTTTTCAGAAACTCTTCAGATAGTTGTGATGTGTTGAACCGCTGTTACCTATTTTTATTTTTGTTTTTTCCCCCACTCTCTCTTTTGCTTTGAAACTATTGCCGCAGTGAACAGCTTCATGCATGGAATGCTTTTCATTTGAACTATTTTCCTTAGGATAAATTCTTAGCTGTGGGAAGCCTTACCAAAGAGTTTGAATAATTTCATGCTCTTACAACACACTGCCAGTTGCTTTCCAAGACGACTACCAATGCGCTCGTCATCAGTAATGTTTCGATTATTTCAGTTTCCCAGAGGATGCATCGTTGTTGAATTTTATTAATTACTTTAAGTAAACTAACTGGTACAGAATGATCCACCTTACAACCAAATTTGCATTTTGTATTGTTCTGTATTTAATCTCTTTTCACAAACTCAGGAACTTCTAGTCAGAAGGGATTTAGATGTCATCTATTTATTTTATTTTCTTTATGTTTATTTTATTGATTTTAGTAGAGGAAGAGAGAGAGCAAGAGAGACAGGAACATTGATCTGTTCCTATATGTGTCCTGACTGGGGACCGAACCAGCAACCTCTGTGCTTCGGAACGATGCTCTAACCAACTGAGCTGTTTGGCCAGGGCTATTTATTTTCTTTTATGTGTTTTATTTTCATATTATTTTCTTTGGTTCATTGAAACCAAAAAATCAGTTTGTCAGCCCTCAGCATACATATGCAACATTTTTTATGATCTATCAATTTGAAATTTAATGGTGATGGAGTTTCCCCTCCTTAAGCTAACTTTGGTCAAAGTGCCATTAGATTGCTTTGAGACCATGGGCAATTATGCTTAAGCAGTCCTCACCCTGATTTGAACTTTAAACAATGTTCATTATACATTACTCTGTTGTGGAGAAGTGAGCAGACACTGGGGAGCGGCCTCTTCAGTCTTGTAATTAGACTAGATGTAAGGAGTAGAAAAAGGTGGAGAGTCGAGCTTTTAGGAATCATAAAATCCTAAAACTTAAGTTCAGATACCCAGAACATGTCTTCAGTTTAAGTGCCCTGCAAAATACACCAGGGTTTGGTTCAAAAGCTGGCCTTTGAGGTATTTGACCGTATTTAATGTAGTTAAAATATGTGAATGTTGCCTGATCTGTGGTGGCAAAGTGGGTAGAGCGACCACCTGAAACGCGGAATTCATGCTCGAAACCCCCGGACTTGCCCGGTCGGGGCACATATGAGAAGCAATCAGGGAACAGCTAGAGTGAGGCAACTATGATCTCACTCCGTCTTTCTCCTCCTTCCTCTCTCTCTAAAATTGGTAAACAATCTTAAAAAATATATATGTGAGTCTTATACCTTCTGTTAAAAAGAAACAACAGGTCCAAAATGGAGTTGCTTGTGCTAAGCTCCATATTGGCAAACCAAGACTTAATACCTAATTGAATTGCAGTTTTTAGCCTTTCGCAAGAATGTAACCTTTAACCATTTAACCTGGTCAGCAGCAGTAGTGAGGTAATCCAACTGACCCCTTCCATTCCCCTTAGGTGGTCAACCTTACCTAAAACAGTTTTTCACGAATAATTTCTTTTTCCACCCCCTTTCTGCCTTTAAACATCTTTCCTTTTAGACAGCTCTTTGTAGTGCCTTTCTATTTGCTAGATTGGATGCTGTCTGATTTGTGACTCATTGAATAAAGCCAATTAGCTCTTTAGATTTATTCAGTTGAATTTTGTTTTTTAATATAAGATATGATGTGTTACTGTAACCACAGCCTTATTCTAACTCTGTTTAATAATAGTTTACCTGGTTGCCTCAAGGTGCATCGGAATTCAGTTTTAGTCAGTGAACCATTCCTTAAAAGCATGTTGACCGTTGGCAGTGTTGGTAGCAGAGGGTGCAGTGAGGAGCTGTATCAAAGTGTTTGGTAGGAGTCTTGTTCTCATGCTTCTCGTCTTGTGTGGAGACGACTTGTATGCTGGAAATTGTTAAGAATCTGCATGGAGGGCTTGGCCTGGTTGCTCAGTGGATAGAGTGTCATCCTGGAGTGCCGAGGTCACTGGTTTGATTTTTGGTCAGGGCACATATGAGAAGTAATCAGTGAGTACACAACTAAGTGGAACAGCAAGGTGATGGCTCTCTCTCTCTCTCTCTCTCTCTCTCTCTCTCTCTCTCTCATATAAGATGTGATTTTAAACCTTTTGACTTAGTGTACTTTGGCTGTGGAGGAT
The DNA here is from genome assembly GCF_036850765.1 of Saccopteryx bilineata. Classification (NCBI taxonomy): domain Eukaryota; kingdom Metazoa; phylum Chordata; class Mammalia; order Chiroptera; family Emballonuridae; genus Saccopteryx; species Saccopteryx bilineata. The sequence continues at coordinate 46,884,340 of NC_089491.1, forward strand.
CTTGAAGGGTGAAGAGGAGAGCAGCTTGTTTTCTGGTGTTATGAGGGGAAAGGCAGCGTCCAAGCGGATATGAGGTGGGCCTTGAAGGATTGGGTTAAGACAATAGCTCTTTAAAATAGTCCAGTTGTAGTTTATATATTAGTTTACTTGATTCTGATGAAACACTGAAGTAAGTAGACTGGTAATAAGAAACCTGGGCCAAGCGTTTGAAGTGACTTAAGGGTACCTAGTATTGGTTTGCAGATATACAAACCCAAGTTTTTGGATTATGAGGACCAACTCTTATTTTCATAAACAAATCAGTGAGGGGATTTGGCATTGTCAAGGAGAAGAAAAGATGGTTCTGAACAGATAATTTGGACACCTGCTTCCTGTTACCTCAGTGGTTGGAGGCTATTCATGATAGTAAGGCTTGATAGTGGGGCCTTTACCAGCTGGTTATGTTTCTGGACACAGTAGTTCCATGCAAATCTGGTTTGGGCATAGCTCTTGAACTCTGACTTAATGTTGTTGCCTTCCATGATGCCAGAAATACAGGCATAGGCAAAGTTTATTAATAAGCATTTATGACTGTTAGCAGTTTCTGAATACATCTTCAGCTTTCATCAGGAAAATGATTTCCAGGTGGGAAATACAGTTAGCCTGCAGTTTTTTTTCATAGGATTTTATTTGGAAGAGGTATAAGGTAGTCTGAAAAGCTTACAGAACTTTCATAATACTTGCTTAAGCAGGGTCAAATATCCAGTTTAACCTGCTTGCAAACTCTGTGGTCAGGGATAGAATAGAAGCAGGGGTGGAAAATCCTACTTGTTAATTTGTGTTCAGTTAAAGGTCTTGCATTGAAGCAAGAGATAATACTTAAGAAGTACTGTCGGTTTTTATGCTGCTTTTTAGATTTTTTTAAGGGCTGGGAAAAATACTTATGAAACCCTCCTGCGGTGGTTTTAGAACTCACTGCCAGGGAAACAGGTGTCATTCTCACTCTGCCCGGAGGTAAGGACTGTTCTACAGAGAAGCCAGCGCAGCTCAGAGAATTTCTGAGTAAACCAAAGGTGACACTTGAATTTAGGCTTCCTTGCTTTTGAAATCAAGCTCTCCTGTGAGAGGATAGTTTAAGATTAGGATTTACAGACCTAGTAGGGGCGGGGTGCCGCTGAGAGAAAGGTCCTCCTCTGTGTTCTCATTTCCATTTCTCCTCCAGACCGGTTCCTTAGAATTCCCAGGACATGTGGGATGGCTTTTGATGTTTCTTCATCAGTTTGCGCTTTGATCTTTAACCTTCTTCCTCCTGTTTCTGTCTTACCTACTCTAACCCAGTTTATATCATTTATGCTTTAATTGGTACTTCTTTTGTTTTGTTTTTAACAACTAACATTGTTAAAGTTCATTTTATTCAGACCAGGTCTTTAGTGTCCCCTGACAATTAAAATTAGTTCTACATTAAAGCTACTCTGTGTAATAACACATATTATTATTAATTAAAGAGATCATCTTTTCATAAACCAAAAGAAACTTCATCAAGGTCAAGAAAGTACAACCATAACAGCAAATGGTAGAAAGGCAGTATATATGCTGGGGCCCCTTGGTATAAAAGTATCTCTCCACTCTGGGCATGTGCGTGCTTCAAATGATGCTTCCCAGAATCACCAGTGGTAGACCTAGAGTTATTTTAATTTTCTTTTACATTTATACATATACATCTGTATGTGTTTAAAGTGAGCATTGATCATTTTTAAGATTGGGAAACCTTAATTGAGAATTTTGGAAAAAGGGAAAGTGCAGGACACTGTATGGTAGGGAGGGAGGGGCGGGGAGGAGGTGGGGCAAGGACCTAAGGGTCCATGAAGGGTATCCCTACTCCTTTACACATACCCAGGTACATAGTGCACAACCCTGTTGAAAGAGAAAGGGAAGCCTTCTGGTGCTTTCGAGGAGAGCTGTGACCTTGAGTTAGCTTGAACAGTGGCTGTTTGGATGAATTGGGTGGAGCTGCCCAGTTCTGCTTCTGCACCTGATACAGCTGCACCCTTTCTCCATGTATCTGTTTGCGCTGCTGGGGAAAGCAAGGTTATGGGCTTGCTCTCTACAGCTGTCATTTCCTCTTCTGAAACTACATTTCTTTCAAGGCTTGGGCTAGAATCCTCTCTTATTGGTGGTCAGGGAAAACTGAGTTGGGTTGGCCCAAATCCAATCCCATCAACCCAAAGGCCTGCTGCTCAGTTAACTGGAATCTTCTTAGAGGACAAAAGACAGCTCTTTTTTTATATTCTTGATTATATGGTTTCTGAGGTTTCTACTTTATCTTATTTATTCCATTCTCTGTTTCTCAAGGGCATGGCTTTGTGCTTCATAATTTTCTTCTGCATGTGATGTGATCCTTTTCATTACCTAATTCACTAACAGATGCGGCATTAAAAATGATGACATAAGGTCTACACTGGGGCTCTTTTTAGATGATTTTTTTTCTATTATAAGGCGGAACTGGTTCTTCAGAATTAGGAAGGTGGAGCTGCTTTGCCTTGCTGAAGAGTGTTGGAGGATAAGACAGGCAGGTGGATGCTACCCTTTGCTAGAAGCAGAGCACCATTTGTTACCTCCCTTGCCAGTCTATCCCTTGTAGCAGAAGGAGCATGTGGACTTGGAGCTGAGCAGAGACTTTTCTACTTTCTTGAGAACAGCCCGAGCTGCAGACACTCAGTACAGACACATTTTGTTATATTCAGCTTAGGTCTTCATGTGATGCTGAATTGTGGTGAAACTTGATAGATAGAGCATCTCAACTGCCCCTCTGAACTTGAATTCTGTTTCAACCTTGTTTTCTTGGCTTATTTGAAAATTTGAGACTTAGTGAAAGCTACTTATATTAAAATACTATTTCAGTTGTGCAAAAAAGAATTGGAACAAGTGGACAGAAGAGGTCAGTGGCCTTCTTTCTTCTGCTCTTACTCTAGAACTTATCTGGAAAAGTAGGCTGCTTTAGTGGTGCTTCTGTTCTCCCGGTTTCTGACACCAATTCGAATGAACTTGCTCTAACTACATATAAATGTGTCATGGTACGCCATGATTGAATAAGTATACGAAGGGATTTGCCATCACCAGGTTAAATGACTATATAGCCTTAAACCATGTAGATTTTCCAGTTCAATTAAACTGCTCATTATCTCGTATTTAAGTGACCAATAAAGCATGCAGTTATGTCTTCTTTTGTAAGTGGGATTAATATCTACTGTTTATCTCAAGATAAATATTGGTAAGGTAGCCTGGGAAAGCAGTTTTATGCCCTCAAGAGTGAGGTAGTGAAGGGCTAAAGTGTTAGGTATGAAGCTTTATCTTTCTTAACTGATTATGAAGTGTACTAAACATTTATATGGCTTTGTCTTTATAGACTGAAATCGCCAAGAGATTGAATACGATTTGTGCACAAGTCATCCCATTTCTGTCTCAGGAAGTAAGTAAAACTGTTCAGCTGTTAAAGTGCAATTATGTTGCTTCTCTGTTTGCAAATTAGCTGCTAGCTTTAAGATGTTAATTTTATCACAAGGAACAAGTGTGAAGAACATCTGTTACAGCTGTGGTGTGTAAACCCCCTGCTATTCCATCTGACAGATCTGAGGGCACACTGTAGAAGTGGTAGCAATAGTTCAACCTCAAATTAACATTTTTCTTGGAAAACTGCAAGATGATTATCAAACATTTTAAAGCTTTTCTTTGAGGAGGAGTGTAAGCTTAATAGCTACTGATGAGTTCAAGTGGTTTTTTATTTAAATTTTTCAAAAATTCATTTATAAAATTAAATTTAATGGGGTGACATTGATCAATAAGAGTACATAGGTTTCAGGCAAACATTTCTATGGCATTTAAACTGTTGATTGTGTTGTGTGCCCATCACTCAAACTTAAATCATTTTCCATCACTATATCCAAGTGTTCTTTATCTAAAGAGCTTTTCTTATACTGAAGTTTTAAAATGCTGTCTGTGGAGGGGAGTGGATGCTAATCCTCTTAAGAATGAAATGAGTGTTCATGTTTCTTTAGCTTACGGGGTAATATACATATATAAGCCATTTTATTAAGTTACAAAGCCACAGACATTTAACTGGAATATTTTGAGAGGGAGAAGCTCTTTATATGAGTTATCTATGAGATTGACTCAAAACCGGTACATTTTAGTTTGGCCTCAAAGTTTACCTTACTTTTGGACACACGTTTATACATGCTAAACACTTTTCAGTGTGTACAGGATGCATATATCTTGACAGTAAAAAGCTGATTGGACTGGAGCTATAATACAGGGTGTCTGTTCTAGTTGGCATCTACTGCTCCATGCCGCATAATGCCGTCTCTGCTATTGTAGCATGACATTTACTTGATGTTACAGTTTAGATTTGTTGGCCTTTTGAATCATGTTGTTTGTTAGACTTTCGTAATCCTGGCCTCTACTGTAGTCATCTCATGCCTCCCAGAGCATAGGTGTGTCTTTGTTTTTATTTGTGATTAAAGTTAGGAGGTGGGCAGAGGTATGTCTAGCCTGCAAACTGAGAGTTGGGAGCCCCGGGGGTTTTCTTCCCCTTGTGGAGGGTGAAATATCTAAAAGTTAAAGAAGAAGAGGAATTCCCAGAGTTTACAAAAACTATTTGTGGGTTGAGGTTTGTTGATCAGAGAAGTGATAGAAGATTTAATGTTTACATTTTAAGCTGTAAACTTCACCTGCTCAAACTTATCAGAACCCCTTCTGCAAACCAGGGTGATCTGCCAGATCCTAAAATAGTTATTTTCTGAAGCCTCAGGTCACTGCTTTTCTGATGTTCTTTTTGACTCGACCATTCCAAGCCCAATTTTTCTATTGAAGTTAAGCAGTCACTGGTGTTGGTTAGAAATAAGCAAAGCACCATTCTGTTTTCCTTCTACATGTCTTCTGTCAAGTAATGTGTGCTCAAGAAACCGCATAGAGGTTCATATTATGCTCTAGTCTGCATTGCAAGTGGTATTTGTCTTTTTGTTGTTATCATTGGAAGGTACAGTAAAGTTCTTGGATGTGTTGCTAACACTTTCTTCTCCTTGTTTTCAAAGCATCAACAACAGGTGGCGCAGGCTGTTGAACGTGCCAAACAGGTGACCATGGCAGAGTTGAATGCCATCATCGGGGTACGTGGCCTACCAGGTCTACCTCCTACAGTGTGTATAACCAGCTTTCATTTCTTATTAATTTGATGGCTAGTCTATATATCAGTATATAAAGTATTGTGTAGCTTAATGTTGACCTCTTTGATAAGGAGGGGACAGGGATGGGGATGGGGCTTCAGGTATGCTGAGGTGTTTGGGGGAAGGGAGATTAGCATAAGGGAGTTGATAAAAGAAACAGTTTTAGGAGGAGAAGAAAACTCTATTTTTTAATGCGAAAAGAAATATTGTTTCTCTTGTGACACTTAGATCACCTTTGCTGCAATAGTCAGGTTAAAAAAAAAGCTTTGAGTTCGAGTTTTAAACTTTTTTGCTTATTCGATCCTGTAACATTAGATCACCAAGTACATCTCATAATGACCATTTCATTTAGTTATCTTTGCTTTTGCCCTTTGCTTTCTTAGGCTATTGGAACCTATATAACTGCTTGGTCTTCTCTTTCTTGTGCCTCTTTTATGAAGTTTTAAGTGGCACGTCAATAAAGGAACACTCTTGCTGTTGAAGAAGTGATAATTGTCTGCCCTGGTGCCCTCTAGCCTTTCACCAGGGTGCTGCTCGCCTACATTGAGCTCAGTTAGTGCTCCTTGCTGGCGACGGGTTGTCAATCACAAGTCATTTGCTCTGCATTAATGAGCAGGTGAACCCTGCTGTCCATCCCCTGCTTGAGTTCATCTCCCCCCTCTTCAGGATCCAGGATGGTTCTCAGGTTTTCTGCCCTTCCAGATAGAGTGAAAGAAGTAGCTGAAACAAGGGACCATCCTTTCTGATTTTATTCATATGTGAGTGCCTTGAGCAGCTTCAAATCACTCATTTATCAATTTATGTTAATTGCTTGTGAGAAGATGCCCTGCTGGTCTTTATAGTTCCCTCAGACACTTTGTAATGATAATTAGACATGCTGCTGTACGGATTAAGAGTGCCATAGTCCAATGACGGCCACAGACAATGGAACCAGTTAATCCATCAGGGTTTAAAATTACATCCCAACTGGAGGTGGAGAAAAAACATAAGAGCCAAGGAGGATTAAAGAATGAGCCTCAGCTTGAAAACTCTCCTTTCATCAGTTTCTCAATTGCAGATCTGCAGTCGGGTAGCCTGTGGTAAGCTATTGGCAGTCAATTAGGTGAAATAAACTGGGAGGGTGACCTTCATTTCCTTTTAATAGCTTTTTCCTCCCTGAAATGGGGAGCTTCAGTGGATTTTCAGCTTAAATTTTATTCAAGCTGCTTTATTACACTTGACAGCTTAGCACTGCATAAACAATTCTCCCCTTCTCCTCCCAGGTCCACGCTCTGCATTTCTTCCCCTTTAGTATCACGTTTTTGACTGTTACTTAGTGGGCTCTCTAATCACATTCAACAAAAAACACAATTACATCTGCATTTGTCTGCTGCCTTCTGTACCCTTTTCTTGTGTAATGAATTGCTTTATTTTAGAGATCAAATCAAATATTCACTGGTACTTTTGTATGTACCATGTTTGATTAGCAAAGACTAATAGCAAATTGTACTTGTAGCTTGAGCACAGAATTTTTTAAACCTAATGAATGAGGATGGAAGAGCCCAGTTTTGATTAAAGGAAAACATATGCAAAGCAGCTCTCAAGTACCCAGTTAAAGTTGGGGGAACATGTTTGTCTTCTGATAGGCTCTAAATTTTTACATACCTTTCTTGATGGTAAAACTTGTATTTTTAAATTCAAAGGCACTGCCAGTCCACTACATGAGAAAGGAGGAAATTGTATTAACCAGATGTTTATAGGTAATACTCATTTTGAGTGGAATCAGAAAATAAAAAATAGCTGGTCATTTTAGAAGGGCAGATGAATCGCTAATTTTATGAATGGCTTTAGTCCAGGAAACATGCTGTTGAGATTAGAAAGGCAGATTAGCTCTGCTAGCTAGCAACAATAACCCAAATCAGTGAATTGGGCTCCACACAAGACTTGACGCCAATTGCATGTCTTTGGAATACTGGCATGTGCAGTTTTATACTTGCAATTTTTGAATCAGTATATTAATTTATGTCAGCAGGCTCTTTTAAAGTTTGTAGTGATCAATAACTATCCCAAGCCATAAGTTTCATGCTCTGGCATATGCTTGATTTTTGCTTGAAAGGAATTGAGTGCGTCCTGGAAAATCGAAGTAGCATAAAATTGGGTTGACAATTCAGTGGACCTTTGAACCCCTTCATTGAACATGCAGTGTGTCAACCTGTCTCCCTAGAGGGGAGGAGGCTCCGGGAGTCTGTCTGTTCCTACAAGCAGCAGCTGTGCGTGGAGTAAATGCAGCCTGGTTTGATAGCAGCTGTCAGTATTGTTCAGGGACCGACTTAGGGTAAAGAACAATGGGAGAGGCCATGCTCTTCGTCTGCATCGACTTTCAGGCTAAGAAAAGAAATAGTAATTTAAGGGTTTAGACATCTATTACAAGTGTGAAAGATCATGAAAGAGTACCCTTTAAAATGCAAATGAGCCGAAACATTCTCATTCCCTTGAAGGTACAATCAAGGAGCTCACTGCTTGCTTGACAGGGCTAGAGATATTTCTCTTTAGCAAACCTGGAGAAAGTTAAATATTCTCAAGGACACCAAGCTTCTAGGCAAACTCAGTTTGTGTCCTGGGACTGGAGATGCTTTTCAAAGAGGAAGAGAGAGGGTATATTTTTTCTACCCCTGTAGAGTGAATTAATGGTGCTCATTTCTCACTGGCATAGAAAACTTGTTTTTCTATCTGATGGAAAAACTGAATTTTAAATCTTTTCCACCCCAGCATCTGCCTTCAACTTTAAATTACTACCGGTAGGTAAGAAAAAAAGTTTCTTAGATAGTTGATATATGGGGAAATTATTGAAATATTTTTGTTAGACATTTTTGATAGCTTTCACTGATAGCAAAATTGATAACTGGCAGAATAATAACTGCAGTTCTACTTTTTGAATATTTTTTTTCATAAGCTCTTTTACTATTAAACATGTTATGTTCTTATAACAATAGAAAGTGTATTTAATAATTTAGAGATCTTAATAGGCACAGGGTTTGTTTTGACATACAACTCCTTAGAAAGAAGTTCATTGTACAAAGGGAACTTAATCATTTGAGACCGTGATTTTTTTCTTTCTTTTCTTTTATTATTATTATTATTATTATTGATTGATTGATTTTAGAGAGAAAGAGACATAGATCTGTGCTTGTATGTATGTGCCCTAACCAGGAATCGAACCAGCAACCTGTGCTGCTTAGGGACAAATCTCTAACTAAACAAGCTATCTAGCCAGGGTTTTCTTGTTTTGTTTTGTTTTGTTTTTCTTTTTAAATATGATAGTCTCCACATTTTAAGCAGCATCTCTCAAAGATTTTTTTAAATTTGGAATTCTGTTAAAAATGCGTAAAACAAAATAGGTTAGTAAAAAGGATGTAACACTATTCGTGGGACAGTTAATGGCTACCCGAACACACTCTTCAAGATCACTCCCCACTGTATTGGGGAGTTTGAAACTAAGAGCTTTCTCCTACCTGCTCTGATACTAAAGAATTAATTTTAGTTGCAATTGGGATTCCAAATAACTAGTGTTATCTTTTAATCTGGTGAATATGACATGATTAGTAGATATCATATAGATAGAAATCTGCACACACAGGTTTATGGGTCTTCTGTTGTTTTTTTTCCTTGAGGTGTAATTTATATGTGGTGAAATGCACAGATTTCACACATACAGTTTGACTGCTTTGGTGCATGCACCGGTAACCACACTCCTTGGGGTGCGGTTTCCATCACCCCAGGAAGTCCCCTTGTCTTCCTTCTCAGCCTGTATTCCTCCACCCCCTCAAGAAACATGGTTGGCTTTTGATTAAAAAGTAATGGAGCATGGTTTTCTTTTTTTTTAATTGATTTTTTTTTTTTCTTGGAGGGAGAAGAAGGAAGGGGGAGAAAGAGAGAGAAATATTGGCTTGTCCACTTATTCATGCCATCTTTGGTTGTTTTTGTACATGCCCTGACCGGGGATTGAACCCACAACCTTGGCATGTTGAGATGACTAACCAACTGTGAGCTACCCAGCTGGAGCCTGTGGTTTTCTTTTTTAAAGACACCAGTTACTTGATTATATATCTTTTTTTTTTAAGCCAAGTGTCTGCTGCCCAACGTTATGGTGCTTTGTGTTCATTTTTCTAGGAATATTTGTATCATGCATGCAACCTGGGACAAGGCATAGGCCTAGGATCAGATGGACTTCAATAGGACTCTCTCTAGCTTTGTGATCTCATGCGGTCAGTTCATCTCAATCAATGTCCTATCTGTAGATGGATATGGATAGTACCATCATCTAGTGTGTCTGGCTTTGGTGGGGATAGGGCCCTGGTTGGCAGCCTTCACCCAGCCCGTGGCCCTGACTCCCTGAACTGCAGTTTGTCAGCCTGGTTTCTGTGTCTGTAGCAGATCTATGGATCCAGTTAGCCCAACCCCCTGCGAGGCGTGGCTGTTTGGAACAGCAGGTCTCCTCCTTCTTTGTCTTGTTTAGTGGTTACATGGATGCCAGTGTTTGAGATTAGACCAGGCCAGATGCTCCGCTTCTGCCATTATGTTGTCATGCATGAATGACTTTTAATAAGGACAGAGGAGTGCAAAGCACTGCCATTTAACTTTTGATGAACAAACTTAAAGTTCAAAACCAAAGGGATAAAATTAAATTTTAGGAACAGATGGAGAGAGAATTGAGAAGCAAAAATGGGAGGACAAGGCGTCATTGGCTTCCTCATTCAACGAAAAGAGGGGAGAAACAAGGCCTCTGTGGGCACTGGGAGGCGGCAGGGTCATTGTGATAGAATTGAAAGGAGAGCTGTCCAGATGACCAGTGGGGGTTGTCCTTCCCAAGCCATGAAATGCCAACCTTCTGATAGCTGCCTCTGTGCCAGCTGTGGATATAAGAAAACTTAGCAGTTTCTTATGGCAGTTGTTGAACTTTAGGAACTCAAATTTGAGGTTAATGTAGGTAACTTTGTCATTTTTCTCATTTATTCAGACATAATGTGACATTTTTCATGAATTTAACTTCTGTCAAAGCCTATGGGGCTCAGGTTTGGAGCTCCATTTATTGGTCAGATTTGTATATTCCTACTTCAGAGGTAAACTTGTAATACTCTTCACTCTAAAACAACATAATATAAAATAAGTGTAGGATATTTTGTGATCTCTGACTGTTTGTGTAGGGGGTGGCTGTGAGTACAAACTCCTGATAAGTCTGTAGCAGGAGCCTTTCTGTCTTTAAGAGATTGAGTTGTGGACCTAAAGGGCTCCCATTGTTGCATGAGATGATTGGTTTAAGGATTAGCAAAATGTTGGATTATTTTTCTCCTCTGGCTGTAGCTGTCAGCTGTCTATAGGATTGTAGTGTGTGAAGTTTAAGAGGATGAGGTTAGCCTCTTATTCTTAGGAGTATGCAGTTAATCCCTGGAAAACCCATTGGTAACCCAGCTGTAAATTTCTTTATAAAACAAATTCGCCCTAGGAGAAGAACACATAGCCTGCTACCAAGAAGAGAAAACGAAATGGCTACAACACACATGGATCTTTGAGCTCTACGAACTTGTATTACTACCCTCCACTTAAATTCCAGTGGTCCAGCCCTTTTATTAATTTTCCAAAGGGAATGAGCAGTATTGCAAAGAAGTCTTTTATGCACCTTACTTCTCCTTTGGTTAAAGTTAGGTTTTTACTGAGAATACAGCTAAGTATCTCCAACAAATTCAGGGTGTTTGGCTTTAATGCCTAGGTTTTTCTGAGTATTTGGAGTGATTTTTAGTTATTAGAAAACTTGTTGAAACATTGTTTACTTTTTAATATCCCACATATTTTTTTTTATGATTTGTAGTTGATTCCTTGGGAAAAAACATACTATTTTATCTCTTTCAGTGTAGAAAGAGCACCCCATTTTATATCTGTGTTTTTAAAAATTACTTATAATTTACATGCTATAAAACCCATCCTTTTAAAGCAGCACCATTACCTAATTCTAGGACATTTGCAGCACTACAGAAAGAAATCCTATATCCCTGTTAGCAGTCACTCCTCTTGTCCTGCCTCCACTCAGCCTCTACAGCCATAAGTCTTCCTGTCTCTGGGTTTGTCTATTCTGAACATTTCATGTAAATGCAGTTGTATAGTGTGTGCCCTTTTGTGTCTGGCTTCTTTCACATGGCATAATGTTTTCAGAGTTGACTCATTTTGTAGCATGTACTGCAGTCCTTCTAATAGATGAAGTACTATTCCATTGCATCAGTATACCATATTTTTTGATCCAACTCATAAGTTGATGAGCATTTAGGTTATTTCTACCTTTTGATTATTATGAATAATGCTGCTGCAAGCATTTGTGTGCGTGTGTTTGTGTGGACATGTTTTCTCTTGGGTCTGTACCCAGGAGTGGAGTTTCTGGGGCATATGATAACTCTGGGTTTTAACTTTTTGAGCAATGGCCAGACTGTTTTCCAAAGTATTGGATGAGAATTCCAATTTTTCTACATCTTCTTCAACACCTGTCCATCTTTTTTATTCTTGTCTCCCTTGTGGTTGTGAAGTGCTGAATCTCATTTGTGGTGTTGATTTGCACGTCACTGGTGGCTAATGATGTTGAGCATTTTTTTTCATTAAAACCTTCAGTGGTTTTAGAACTGAATCTGCCTAAATAAACAAGACATTTTAAAACTTACTGTAATTTAGGCCTGAAGTCCCAGGATTCTTCTGGTCACGGTCCCCTCTGTAATGGTCACTGAGAGCATTTTGGACGAGGACGTCAGTGATGGTGCAGGCTGAGTTGGCCTGTGTGGATTAACTGAAATGCAGAAAGAGTATGAGTTCAAATCCTTTTCAGAATTTGAGGCTTTGGTCCTGGTGTCTGTCTGTATATAGGTCATCATTTTTTCCTCACTGTGCCTGCTGTTCTTTGTGTGCTGCTGCACTGAGGCGGGCCTTTCAGTGGATTGGTTTTTCTGTTTGTTTTTTGTTTGTTTTTTAATTGTCTTCAAATGTCTTGAGACTTCTTGGCCCCAGAAAGCAGTTTCTTCCTGTTTGTCACCCTTGCCCCTCTTCATGCAAGAGGCCATTCAGATAATGGGAGGTTTTCAGATAACGTCTGTAGTGGTGTCCTTGGTTTTCTGTTGTCACGCAGCTCTTCCCCATTTTCCCGCTTGTTTACTGTAGCATACCAATTTTCTTTTGCTGTACTTTCCAAGATAAGAACTGAGTATTTTAAAGAGCAGGGAAATAGCAGAAATCAAGTCAGAGTGATTTGGAGAGAACTGTCAACAAATGCTACTTTTCACATTCCCCCCACCTCCACTTTAAAAGTGTTTAAATACCAAGTGCTGTAAATGCTACTTACTGTCACGCTTTTGAGACATGCTGTTTTGGGCATGGTTTTAGTTTTGGATGGGTTCATTTTGTGATCTGTGTGACGTAGTTTTTTCTGAGGTTATAAACAGGATTAAATTCAAGTTGATTCAGAGGTTGGTGAGAAGGAACTTAGCATCTAATGAGGGTGAGGTGGGCATTGGCCTTCGCTTGCATTCTGAGTGTCTTTCCAGTTGTATAGACAGCTCTGAGGTGATGAAGCACTGTGCCCCAACTGGATAAGAAACAAAATGTTGGAACACTGCACTGTGACCTTAAAATTCTGAATGTAAACAGCAAAGTCTGTTTCATTATGGTAAGGTAATTGACCCAGGCTGCACTAGGTAAAAGGTGAATTAAAATTCTAAATGCGTGGCCATTGTTTGACATGGATGAGGTTACTGTATTTCTTGTGGGTTTTCGGTATCATTAACTCAGGGTTTGGTGTGTGTTTGACTTGTTCCCTCTCAGCCTGTTCAGATTGTTTGGGTAAGAGCTACTGCATTCATCGCCTTACCCCCACCCCCAGGCCTTTCCATAATCACCTTTGAGCACCAGTACACACATATTTAAAACTTTTTTAAAACAGGAAGTTTTCTTTTGTTTTGTTTTGAAATTGTTAGTGGCATCAGCTCTAAGAAATAGACGTTCTGTTTTTGGATTTGTGACCCCAGTACTCAGTAATAAAGGGGAAGGGAACAACTGAGTGCTTCTGTCAAGGGACAGGGCTGTCAAGAATCCGAATTCTAACATAATGGGACAGAATTCCAGCTTAGAACGGGACAGAGTACTAGTTTAGATCTAGACCAAAATTTCTTAATCTCAGCTCTGTTAACATTTTGGGTTTGATAATTCTCTGTGGTGGGGGGCTGCCCTGTGCATTGTAGGATGTTTAACCATATTCTCAGCTTCTTCCCATTAAAATGCCAGTAGCATTCTCTCCCTTCTCCTGCAGTTGTGACAACCACAGTGCTCTAGATGGTGCCAATGTCCTGGGACATGGGGTAAGGGGAGGTGTAGAATTGCTCTGAGAACCCACTGGTCTAGCTTGATAGCTTGAGCAGCCAACTGTATTGCTAAAAACCACTATTGCTCTTTTCTAAAACCACTATGCCTTTTCCGATAGCTTTATTAACTGTTTTGCTTGTGTGTTCTGTGCAGTATAAATCTATAAACATTAATTTAAGATAAAAGTTTACTAAACTAATATATGGATAGATGGTTGAATTTTCCCACTCTTTGCTGTCATGGTGAGAAACATTTACAGTTTCCCGATGATATGTTCAGGTTTGTGTCTGCAGAGGACTGATGCATGTCAATTCCCTTAATTGGCAGAGGATATCTTTCTGAAAGAAGCCAGAGCTCTCTCTGTTTGCACTTTACAGTATTCTTCTTTGTAAGTGTCCCTGGAAGAGAGCTAGAGCAATGATATCCTCCTTTTACAGATAAATGTAGGGACAGGGTATTGGAAAGTGGGGACTGGGGAGTTGGCACGCTGGAGTCACAAACCTAGGAACAAATTCGCAGTTGTTCCTGCTAAGTCTGCATGGTGCAGGTAGGTTTATATCCAGGTAAATGTCCAGTGGTAAGTGTGCTGTATTGCATGCCTTTGAGCTTCACATTACCTGGGAAAGGAGAGAAACATGAGGTCCTTTGTGAACGTGATTAGGCCGCTGCGGTCCTGGGAGAAATGCTGTTCTTGGGAACAGAAGCTGTGCAATCATCATTTTGGCTCTGAGCCCCAAGGCAAGCCACTCTGTCATCTGTGAGAGGGGAGCCAGGAGGCCCACCCTCCCTGCCTCAGGTGTGTTCTGAGCTGAGGCCAGATAATATCGGGGCCACAGAAATATCGGGGAACTTTGCATGGCAGGATAAAGAAGTAAATGTGAGACAGTGATAGTCATTTCCTGCGTGTACAGTATCTTCAATAGCTGTTACATCCTGTAGCTACCTCATACGCCTTCCATTTTGATGAGATTTTGCTTCTAAAAAAAAAAAGCAGACATTTTCAAGATGGCCAAGTAAAGGACAGAGGAACCTAGTTGCCTCGAATGATGAACGGACAGTGAACTCTTTCTTCAAGGGGAAAGCTTAGAGCAGAGGTGGGGGAGAGGCGGAGTTGCCCTTGGCCAGTTAGTTAGGCTCTTGGATATCTCCATTGAGTTATTAGTCTAAATGTTGACTTTAACCACGTGGATCTACTTCCCAGCTGTGGCAAAGCCGCTTTATTATAGAAGCTAACCTTCCTTTCCAATGACATACCAGAGAATACTTTCTAGTTCATTTTTCTACTTCCCCCTTGTGTATCCAAATACTGCCTTTTCTCTGACAGTCAAGCCTCTGAAGTCATCTTATGGTGACTTGAATCTGGATATTTTGGTGAGCGGGGACGTGCGGGGGGGCGGGTTGGCTGGTGTCCTCCACCCTGTCGTTAACTGCCTTCCCCTCTGCATCGCCTCTCTCATCTTCTTTTAATCAGTGCTGCGCTTAATTACCCCGCTGCTCTTGCTTGTGTACGCGTCACTGCGTTTCCCTCCCAGCAGCCGGACAGAGCTCTTACTCTCCACGTAATGATAGTAATTGCCAGTCGGGCAGACCTGGTCCTCATCCTTCTCCCAGCACATTTCTTATGGCAGGTGTCTAGTTCCTAATTAAGTGCTAATGAGCATGCCTAGTGGACCGTGGTGCTGCTGCCAGCCTCTTCAGTTTTATGTCTTGCTATCGCCACGCTCTTAAAAGGTGACAGAGCAAGAATTAGTGTCTTTGGGATGACAGGAAGGTGATTTTATGTGTAAAGAAATTGTTATTATGATCTCAGTTGGCGAATGAGTAGTTTATAAATACTTTCCAAGAATCCTGTGACTGCAGTCCTTTCAGACGTCACCCCCTTTTCCAGTTTCTCTGTAATTAGGACTGTGCTCTCTTTGGAAGGAATGGAAGTTTAAAGAGAACCTTGTCTCCTAAAGACTTTTTTTTTTTTTCAAAATGACAGTAATTGACGATTTACTGTAAAATGATTGTACAGTTTGATTTCAGCTTTTAAGGTACTGTTTCCTCTTGCTCTTGAAGGTAGGAGGCATGTTCAGGATTCTATTATAGAACAGTGGTGGAAGTTACTGAGGGCCTGGTGTGAAGGTTTAATGTATTCAGTATACGATGGGGTAATAGATAAAACGGGTAATTGAGTCCCAGGGAAGTGAGCACAATTCAGAATCTTAGGAATTTCCTAACATTACACCTTAGAAATTGAGCTTTAATTGTTTTTACTGTCTCATCAAAAATGGGTTTGATGTTGGACAGCTGAAATTTGGCCATATTTATGGTATAAGGGCCATTTCTTAGATACTGTTTCATTCCTACAACATGCTCTTAATTATAATATGAGAGCAATGACACTTTCTCCTGTGAAGAAATTTATAATCTCTGGAATGCGTTCAGCAATGGAAGTAACAGCATTTGGGAATGGGGACTTGGGTCACTGTACTTGGAGTCCCACAGGACTGGTGAGAGTGTTTTTCTGTCGAGGTAGTTGGCCTTTCTGGGTCATGGAAGGACTGGACTGGGTCTGGGGCATGGAGCTCAGAGAAAGTGAGGGATAGACAAAGGTTTATCCCTTTAACTAAGGTTTCTTTCAACTGTCCCATGCACGGTTCTCTGAGGCCTCTTCTATCTGCCGTGGCACAGTGACTGGTTCAGTGGGAAGGGTTATTCCTATAATGACTCCATTTCCCTCCCACCTGCTGGGAGAATCTCTTCAATTTTCTCAGTGCTTTTGAGCCTTGGTTCCATCTGTGAAATGTGGAGGTCATTACCTACTCACAGTGAGGGCTGACTGAAATAAGGACACACAGTGCTTGGGGGTGGGGTGTGCATAAGAGAAGCTAGTTCTTCTTCCTTTCTGAGTTCTGTTTATTAAAGATAATATTTTGGTTTTGTTTCATCTTACCATTGTGATAAGTTAATTACAGGAATGTCGGGGTGAAGTGGAATCACTTAACAACTGATGACTACTCAGTTACTGTATTGTAGGATGCATGTCTGTGTTTCCCCAATTTTAACCTCTCTGAAATAGGGTGAAGTCTTAAATCTGTGGCATCTTAGACTTAATGACACACTGGATTTTATTCCTTGAAGCATTTAGAGGTGGAACTAAAGTTGCTCACTAACTTAGGCTTGCTGATGATAATACACAGCTACATTCCCAGGGGGTGAATTATGCCAGAAAGCGACAGTGTAGATCTAAGGATTATACTTTGGGAAGATTGTGTCTTATCAGGTAAAAGCTTTTGATGAACTGAAAGTGCTAATCACCTTTTTCCTCTCTTTCCCCCCATATCCCTCTTTGTTCCCTTCATGTGTGTGTCACCCTCCTGTTCTGTTTTCCTCCACCTTCTCATGTCATGTCTGCTTTTCCCTGGATGCTGCCACCGTCACCACCACCACAACCACCTCCTCCTCCTCCTCCTCTTCCTCCTCCTCCTCCTCCTCCCTCACCACCAACAGCAGCAGCAGTTGCAAGCTCAGCATCTTTCTCATGGCCACGGACCCCCAGTGCCCCTAACGCCTCACCCGTCGGGCCTTCAGCCTCCTGGAATCCCGCCCCTGGGCGGCAGTGCCAGCCTTCTGGCGCTGTCAAGTGCTCTGAGTGGGCAGTCTCACTTGGCAATAAAAGATGACAAGAAGCACCATGATGCAGAGCACCACAGAGGTGAGAGGCCGGGCAAGCCAGATTAGGACTTTGTCCTCACACTCAGACAGTGCTGCAGAGTTGTGTGCACCGCTAAAGAGAGCCCCCACCTATTCAGAGAGCAAACAATGAGCTAAGAGGAACTGTCGCAAAGCTTTGGCCACTGACATACAGTTCACCCTGGAAGTTCTCAGGGTTTAATGCGGGCATCTGTAGATTTCTCCATCTCTTTAGATTGCAGGCATCTTGACATCTTGGCAACTGCCTAGTTAATGCCAGTGGCCTGTACAATATTATGGAAAACTGTTAACTGCTTAATTGGGTAATTTTCAAAGAAAGTAATGTTGTTAAATGGGGCGAAATAAGAAGTTAAATTTGAAAGTGAATGTGTTCAAATGAGAGGCTTGATAATTGCATCTGTTACTACTTAGTTTCATAGGCTTTAATTCTAGTATGCGTTAAATATTGGGCAAAATTGCACTTGACTAATTTTTTGAAGAAAAGTAATTTATTCTGTCAAGAAATAAAAAAATAGACTTTGTGTATGGTTAAACTGTAAATCTTATGTTTACAAAATACTGTAATTTTCAGGAAATCACTGTATTAGGAATGTGCAATGACTTATATAAATAAAAGCCATTTTTAAAACTGTTTGGGGCTTGTGTTCTAATTATTCCCCCCTTTTTTTTATTTCTGTTCTTGCCTCTGTGTCTGAACGGGCATGTCTGTGCGTTTCTTGGTAACCTCGGGAGCAGACAGAGAACCGGGCACAGTAAGTACTCTATCGCCTGCTGCACATGAACACACCCCCTTCCTGCAATGCATCCCAGGCCGCCTTTCTTTAAACACACGCACAGCTGAGCATATTCTTCCCTGCCTTTCTCAGTGACTAGGGTGTTTATTGTTTAAAAAAATATCACTATCTCCCCCACCCCCTTCTTTTTTTTAAACAAAACTTTTATGAGATAAGAGCAACGTGATTTGGGGACAGAGCTATTTGCTGTGATTTGTAGGTGCCCAAACCCATTTGAAAAATGTTTCCACTGCATTTTAAGTCTAGGTTGCCTGTAGTTTGTAAGAGGATTCATTTTTGTTTTAAATCAGTATTATAGGCAAGAGGTCACAATCCATATGTGAAATTGGTTAAGAATGTGTTATTTCTACCCAAACCATTTATTCTCCTCTGCAAATACATCTTGGTTGCTAGGTTTCCATATGTGGTTTTCTTTTCATAATTGTCCTTGGAGTCTGAACCTGAACCTAAATTTATTTTAGACCAAAGAACTGAATGTCTTAAGTTCTTAAAAACAAGAAAATTCTTCTGACGGGGGATTCTGTGCTTGGAGAGCTCATCCTTTCACCAGGCTAAATCTTACCCATTTTACAGAATGCACATTTGATCTGTACACATACCCGCCAGTTAGCTGTGGGCCTGCCTGTATCTAATGAATTCCTCAAATGTTGTGATCACATAGAGTTAGAAATTGGCCCCCTTTCAGCTACAATGCCCTATAGTCTTTGCCTCCTTCCTTCCCCTCTTTCTTTCTGAATATGGCAATATTTTGACTATCTTAAATCTAACTGTGGTTAAAAAGAAAATGGGATACTGAATTTAAATCATTCTGATAACATTTCTGTTAATGTGTTTGGGAGGAAGATATGTAATTCTTTTCATTCTGAAACATTTACATCCCTCCCTCCCTTTTCTGTGTGGAATAGTGGTGACTTTAAACATTGTCTTCGAGGCAGATATTAAATACTTTGTGTGCCAGGTTGTGTTGTGGAGAATGGATAATGGTGAAAAGTGGAGTAGCTAGTTTTAAAACCAGGTACTCTTAAGTTGTCCCTGGAACATGTTTGGGGGAGAAAAAAATATAGGTAGGGAATAAAACATCCTCCTCGCAATGTACGCACCTAAGTAAACTGACTTTGGTTCGTAGGGGTGACCTTGGGCTTTGCTGTTTCCGTGTCCGTCTTTTCTGCCCTGTTCACTCAGTAGAGTGTCAGATCAAAAGCCCTGACCTGGACCAGAGAACACAG
This sequence comes from Saccopteryx bilineata, assembly GCF_036850765.1. Lineage (NCBI taxonomy): Eukaryota > Metazoa > Chordata > Mammalia > Chiroptera > Emballonuridae > Saccopteryx > Saccopteryx bilineata. Next base: position 46,903,630 of record NC_089491.1, read on the forward strand.
ACAGCAGAAGATGTTAGGAGACGGACCACTGTCCTTTAGTCTGCTGTGTGTTTTAACTCACTGAACTCATGTAAAGTAAAGGTTTGGGACTTTAACTTTTTATTTTCAGCACTAGGGTTTCACCTTAGATCACTAAATACTGATTGAGTTTACGACATGTACGTTAATACAGGAAATGCATCTGGAGTTTGGGCTATGTAGGCACCCGTATCACAAGGCCTTCCTCAAGGAACCAAAGGGATAACGACCGTAATACCTTTTAAGATGGACTGTCGGACGTTTCAGCAAAGGTTCTAGGCAGTTATGGAGGGGGTACCATGCATGGTATGTACCTCTCTGAAACGCCAGTGAGCAGCAGGAATGAGTAGAGGTTTGCATGCCTTTTTTCATACCTCTGTATATTGCTGAACGTGTCTAATAACCTGGGTGTATTTTTGGCTGAAAAATGTAAGCAAGAATCTAATTCATTGTGGAAGTGAGGGTGGGATGGAAGAAGGATGGTGAGTTATATCCTTAAAGAAGGATAAAATACCTTGAATTTCAGGCAGCCACGGATTGTGTTTAAGTCCGCATGTTGAGTTAGCAGTCAGTGAATGTTCAAGTCAAAATGTGGATACATCGCATAGAACAGTCTATAAAACAATATAAAATAAATGGTTAATGTTCTTTGTGTATTTTTTTCACATCAAATTTTTTTAAGTTCTTATATTAACTTCACAATATTTTGTAATATTCATATAATTTTCAGAATAAGTATATGTACTGTGTTTCCTGGCTAATTATTATAGAAAACTCTAGGGGATGATATAAAATGGGAAAACTATGCTAGTTTGTAACATAAACATTGAATTGCATCTGTACAGAGGAATTAAATGTTCCCTGTCCAGGTAAGTGGCATTTTGTTACAGTTACATTAAAATTGAGTAGCTCTTCAAACTTTGTATAAAATTGCATATGAGAAGTAATGGGTTATAAGAGGATGTGTACTATTAGTGCCTAAAATATTATAGTACTCCTCTCTTTAATAAAGTAGTTTGAATTATGAAATCAAATTTTACTTGGCAGATAGTTGACTGCTCTGGAATGCTCGTTCTACAGGGCAGAACTTTTCAAACCTTATGGTCTCAGCATCTTTACACCCTTAAATTAAAATTATTGATGACCCCAAAGAACTTTTGATGATGTGGGTTATATATTTTGAAATTTTTCTGGATTAGAAATAAAGCATTTTAATATCACTTAAGCAGATAAAAAGCTACTTAATTTGTGTTAGTATTGTTAATGAAAAATAACTTTTCCAAAATACAAAATTTATAGTAGGAAGAGTGGTTTTATACGTTTGCAGATGTCTTTAGTGTCTGGTTTAAAAAAGGATAGCTGGATTCTCATCACCTTCTGCATTCTTTCTGTTGTGAAACATTGTTTTGGTTGAAGTACAGGAAGAGAGCTTGCCCTCAAAGAGAGATGTAAGGGTCTCTGAGAACGTCGGGTTCTTGGACCAAACTCGGAGAACTTCTGTGCCATAAGACTAAGGAGTTCTGAAATATTCCAGACTGGTCTATAGTCCTATATTTTTCTGCTCTTCTTTCTATAGTGAACAAACATTATTTATATTAAGTGCAAAAAGTAGGAACTTACGTAGCTCCAGAGGGAATTTGGGTATGTATGGATTTCTATCTGTCAATCTAAAATTGGTTGGTAGGTCATGTTTGTTTATTTTTAGTGACAAAATTATTCCGTTTGCTAGTTTAAGGGTTTATGGTAAGAAAACAAGTGAGCCATAATGTAACCTGTTTTAATGTAAAATCCAGGAAACAAAGCACTAAGAACAGAGTGAAAACATTCACACTATTTTTAAGTTTCTTGTTTCTGAAAGGGATGAATGATAAAGCTAGTAATTTTTAAAAAGTTTATTTTGCTGTTTGGCTGTTGTTTATAAATTACGACTTGACTAGTGTTTGTCTAATTCGCAAAACTTGGTTGTTGCTTTTAACAACATAAGTGTACTATCAGAATGATACTTACCACTGAACAAAGAAATATGAAATGACCTAACAAGAGCCTTTATTTCTTGGGTACTAATAAAAACTTTAGGTATTTCAGTTAGAGATGAATCGAATTACATTTTGGCTGACGGGAATATTTAAATAAGTCTGCTTGAAAGACCTGGAATTAGTTAACTAAGAGTTGTGTGGCTTTCAAGAAAATAGGAGAGAGTATGTTTAAATACCCGTTAGTTTAATAAATATTTATTGAGCACTTATTATATGCCAAGCACTGTTTGAGGTCACTGCATATACTTGTTGCCATTTCACAGTGATGTCTTTTAATATCACAAATACTTTTTGAATGCAAGTTCTTAAATTCCTGACCCATGTGATCACTATTTGGAACATTTAGAAAAGGGGGGAAAGTTAAAGGTGGTATTTGGGAGAGATTCCAGAGCACAGGTCTGTGGACTCAAGCAGGGTTCATAGATAGGCCTCAGAAGATTCTTGAACCCTCTAAAAATTGAATTCAGAGTGTTCTAGGTCAGTGCTCTTTTAGTTAATTCTGGGGAGAGATCATAACTTTCACTAAATTCTTAAAAAGGGGTTCCTGGTGGCCCTGGCCGGTTGGCTCAGTGGTAGAGCGTTGGCCTGGCGTGCAGAAGTCCCGAGTTTGATTCCCGGCCAGGGCACACAGGAGAAGTGCCCATCTGCTTCTCCATCCCTCCCCCTCTCCTTCCTCTCTGTCTCTCTCTTCCTCTCCCGCAGCGAGGCTCCATTGGAGCAAAGATGGCCCGGGAGCTGGGGATGGCTCCTTGGCCTCTGCCCCAGGCGCTAGAGTGGCTCTGGTCGCGACAGAGCGACGCCTCGGAGGGGCAGAGCATCACCCCCTGGTGGGCAGAGCGTCGCCCCCTGGTGGGCGTGCCGGGTGGATCCCGGTCGGGCTCATGCGGGAGTCTGACTGTCTCTCCCCGTTTCTAGCTTCAGAGAAATACAAAAAAAAAAAGGGGGGGGGTGTTCCTGGTTCAGAAAAATCTTAAGTATTATTCATCTACTTCAGTGTTTTTCAACCGCCGGTCTGCAGGCTGGTGCCAGTCTGCCAGAAACTTTGTGCCAGTCCATGAAAGAGTTAACCATTAGATGTTGTATGTATATTACAGTCCCAATGACCTTAGTCACAGTTGCTTATACTTGGTGATGGCCTCTTAACAGCCTGTGTCCTTGATGAAAATACTATTGAGGTTGTCTTAGATGTTTTGGAACTTGTAGACTCACTCGAACAACCTTTTGAATGGTGCAGCACATTTACAAGTCATGCGCAACAGACAAAAAGCATTCAGATGAATTTATATAGTATCCAGTGCATTGTACGTGGAGTTTGGAAATCAAGTACTAGTTTGTACTGTTACTCTGTTATGCACAGTAAGATAAAACTTTATTTGTTGCGTGTTTCCATTCCTATCCTTCTAGATCACACTAGTTCTCAAGTGTAAAATGGTGGAAAACCACTAACTGTCATTAGATATCATAATGGTGCAATGATCATTTTATCAATAAGACACCAAGCCCTAGGAGGTTGGGTGCCTCTGGTCATATATTTGCATAGTTAATGGCATTGGGAATTAGATCATGGCTCTGGGAGGGAGTGTGTTGTCATTCCTGTAACTGACTTAAAATTATTGGGTTCATGTTTAGAAAATATTTAAATGTAGTTATGCTAACCGTCACTGTATTTAATGTAAGGTGGTGTCTTTGTGTATGGGTTTTTTCCCATATGAAAGAGAGAGAGATATGAGAGAAAGGTGAGAAGCATCAACTCATTGTTCATTGATTATGTCTCCTATGTGCCTTGACCGAGGGGCTTCAGCCGAGCCAGCGACCTTGGGCTCAAGTCAGCAATCTTGGGCTTCAAGCCATTGACCTTTGGACTTAAGCTAGAGACCATGGGATCATGGCAGTGATGCCACACTCAATCTGGATAAGCCTGTGCTCAAGCTGGTGACCTCAGGGTTTCAAACCTGGGACCTCAGCGTCCCAGATCGACACTCTATCCACTGCGCCACCACAGGTCAGGCAGTGTCCTTTTTTTTCCTCTGGTTGTTTCACTTGCCTAATTCGGGACCACCCATCACTTCACTTTTTTCCCAAATGGCCCTCAGCATTGGGGAGCATAGGAGAAAATAAGACGTAAGGCTTTCTGAAATTTTATTTTTGAATATCACATTATCTCCCAGTGGCTCTTTAGGGACTATGGCAGCATGGGGGTCAGGGTGATATACAGGGAGGCGTGAGAGAAGACCTGTCCCATACAAAAGCAGGCATCAGTGGAACTCTGATGGCACAGGCAAGCCTCATCTATAAAGTGTTGATAGTGGCTGCCTCGCAGGGGGAGGGTTTAGGAACCAGAAACAGCAAGTCATGAGACATAACATAGCAAGCCTTTAGGAATGTCCTTCCCCTGAGTACTTTCTAGCAAGACAATAAATGCAGTATTAGTCATGCTCAACAAAGTTGCTTGTGGTTTCTCATCCCCCTCTTCACCTTTTATTATTATTTTTAATAGAAAAATACAATGGGTAAATTGTGGAGATTAGGGCCCATGTGACAGGGTGGCAGTTACTCATGGTTCTTAGTATGTTGGGACCATGAAACTGATCTCGGCTTCCTATGAACTTGATCAGTCTCATGATAAGTGAAATTCATCAGACATAGACAGGGACTAGGAGAAGGTATTTTTATCTAAATGTTATGATTTTATTTTGACCTGGTTTATGTCAAGGAGTTGCCTGGAAATAAAGGATAAAACTGAGTTGAGTCACGTAAAATTTCAATATTCAGGCACAGTGGAAAAACACCAAAGTTTTCTTAAGCAGTTGCCTCAGCAGATTTACCTTTGGACAGAATTTCAAACCATGTACTTGAACACCAGTGTTGCGGTCATGAGACAGATGAACCCCTGAAGACAGGAAAGCCTGTCTGTTTCTAGCCTGTTAGCAGTGGTGTGTACCTGTTATACTGTAGGTGGAGGGCTCTGTTTATTGTGAATGCCCTGTCTCACCAGGGGGACGCTGGAGCCTCTGTGTAACTGGAGAAATGTTCAGGTTTTGTCACACCGTGATCACAGTGAATGTAGGGCATCTGTACTCTTCAAACGCACGCGCGCACACACACAAAATAAAACACACAAAAAACAGAACAGGTAGAGACTATGTTCTTCCAAAACCTTTTTTTAGACTTAGTTTGCATTCTGTAATTAGATACCATGATGCCCACCATTTGGAGCAGATTTTCCTAAATCTTATGTTCATTTTGGCCCCATAATTATTTGTCATTCCCTCTGGAATGCAGTAGGCAACAGCTCTGCGTCGCTCGTCTTTCAGATAATGGGAATTGGATGGAAGAGCCGTCAATACTCAAATAATTCACTCAAGTCCTGACCCAGCCTTTAGTTTCAGGGCCTTGTGTTGCATTAGAAATGAGACCAGGGGCTGGAGAAAGAAGAGGAACAGTAACCTCTATGTAGCTCTTCAAAAACATGCTTTTAAAAAAGGTTTGAAGTACAGATTTGATTTTTTGCTGTAACCAAGGTCCTGATTAGGGGAATGAAGGTATTCTGAATTCATTGAAACAGTATTGTTAAATGATTATATTTATTGTCAGGTCTGAAGTTTTTTCTGTTTGCTTTACCTGGTGAAGGTGGGGGGGAAGGGCAGGCTGGGATGTGGGGATTGATGCCTAAGGCAGCCCTTGGTTCAGTACCTTGACTAGCCTGAGCATTGACTGCGTTTGTATATCTCCTACATGGCACGCTCTTTTCCGGGAGTCCTGACTGCGTCCCCTTTCTACACCCACAGCACAGATCAAGGTGCAAGAGCACACCGGTTTTTTCCGTATTTTGCATTTTTACTATGAAAAATTGATGTATACCTTTCACAGATGTATACACTTCACAGCCAGAGCTTCTGAGATGTGATCTGGTTGCCAAGTGGACACATATCCACACTTGTCCACTTCTACTTTTCTCAGTTGACAAGTGGGATCTCATTGGTTTTATGAGTAGAAAAACACATTTGTGGAAATGTCAGGAAGAATATGTGAATGACCAATTGGACTGCAGCAAAAAGTACAGCGTGGGCTGATGACTTAATTGGTACCAGGTGTCGGTGGAGAAGGCACACAGATGTGATGGGGTGCATCGTTACCTAATTGTTTTAATGTTCACCAAGAAGTTAATTGTCAGTGTAGAGTGTGCTAGCAAATTAGGTTCCCACTGCCTCAGCGTAAGGGAGGATAAATGAGGTGTCATGAGTTTCCAATCTGTACCTCTGACACAAACACTTTTCCTGCGGGGAGGAGAAAGTTCCCTAGGGGAATCAGCATGGCAGCTAAAGAAATCCATTTGAATAATGTACATTATTTTCACATTAGGGAAACCTGTCTAGCTTTTGCTGTATCCATGAGCGGTTTTTCCTTTCAGATTTGCTGCTGGTGGCTTCAAGCAAGGTTGAGATTTGGTTGGCAGAAGAGTTGCTTTGAGGTCTCAGAATAGATGAGGGATATATGAAGGCTTTGTAACAAGTGTTCTGATAGTACTGACAATGTAACGTTTCATTAAACTTGCTTTCTTTCATATTTTCTGGAGTTTACCTTTCAGACTAGCTCAGCATACATGAACAACTATTACTGTTAAATTGCTAAAATAAAAGTACAATTCTTGGAATAAGACTCTATAAAGACTGGTTTTATGCATATTGAAGCAGCTGGGTTTCTTGACCTTAGTCTTGAGTGGGTAATCGGAGCGTGAAATGGAGACAACGTTGTCCGGAATGGTCAGAACATAAAGGTAACAAATACAAAGTCCAAATCTTGACGTTTTCTTTTGATTTGACTGAGCGCGCTCTGAAGTTCAACAGACTTTTTCTTTTACTAACATAGTAAGTTCTTACATGAAGATATGGTTTAACAATTACTTGGGATGTTAACCTTTACTGTATTTTAAGAGAATATATTGTCTGCTTCTACTCAGTAGGTTCAAACCTCTATACCAACTAGTGAAGTTGATTCCATTGAACTATAGCAAAGAATGTTCCTGGTATGTGTTTTTACAAAGCATGGTTCATCCAGTTAGGAGACTGCTCAGAATTTGAAGCAGTGCACACCGATTGTAATATTGGAAGATCTGCTATTTTTTTTTCTTTCTCTGAGTAGCTCCTTTGCTCACTGTAATTAGTGTTCTTTAAAGTCACATTACTGTTCGTGCAGGAAGTGACCCTCAGAAGCATATATTAGTCATAGCAAACAGTTTCCCTGTTCTCACTGAAAAGACCCATTGAGATTTTATGTTCTAAAGAATTACAGGTTTTTCTTCTTGAGGAATGTGCTTTCTCTGTTCTTGCACCTCATCTAGTCATTTCATGTGTGTTTCAATGTAAAACGGAGAGAAAGTTGTGCCTGTTGGGCACATGGGTCTTCTGGACCCTTTCTGTCTGGTACTAAGTATTCCAGGGGGTTCCTTTTTCTTGAGAGACAGGTCGGATATGTATCTCCCTTTATCATTTTACTTGGCTATATACCCGTGTGCACAACATGAAAGGTGCAGAAAATAGTCATGGTTTTAGAGTTTTAGTTTGTTTTGAAATCATAATGTATTTTCAGATCTTGATTTGCCCAGACTTAAATATCCCTCCTGGGCTGCATAAAACTCTTATTTTGAGTCCTTATAGAAGACATAAGGTAAATAAGAAGATTTTTGTTGTTGTTGTTCTTAAAATTTTAAAACGAAAATGTATATCCAGTCTGGAAATCCCAGTCCTCAGGACATTTGTCGTAGAAGTCTGCTCGATAATTACAGTGTTTGAAAAATTCTGGCAGATATTTAAATTTTACCAGCTGCAAGGTGAAATAAAACATTGAGTTTCTTGGCAAGAATTAAGAGTATATCAGTCAGTGTGGTAACATAAGTTCTTATGCTGATCAAAAAAATAAAACTGATTCATAATTAAATATTTATTTGGAAAGCAAGTATTGGAAAGATGGATTTTTTTTTGAATGCTCTTTGGTAGATTAAAAGCTTTCAAAATAGGGACTCTGGGAGGAAAGGTCTGTGGGATTACTCTCAGCCGTGGTTGCCATCACATGGAACTTCCTGGGGCTGTGGGCCTGGACTGCTTTGTTCTCTGCTGAGTTCTTTCGTGTGTAAATCTTGGGTTATAAATGGAAGGACTCATGAATACAAATGTAAGGATTTGGGACTCTTTTTAGGTCAGTTAAAGTAGGCTGTTAAATATTCATTTTTCAATTTTATGCTCATATTTTTGGTATTGTGGACAACCAAATGAAGGAGCTGTGGTGTGTGTGTGTGTGTGTGTGTGTGTGTGTGTGTGTTCAGGAGGTAAACAGAGAAACCATGCAGCATATATTAGGCATTATTCTGTCCTTAGAATGTTAAACTTCATTGGCTAAAGAGACAGTGTGACTTGTAAGTGGTAACTATTGAATATTTGGGTACAAGTATTCAGGTACATAAATTGAGTTCAAAAATCATTCTTTGCCTGACTAGGCGATGGCACAGTGGGTAGAGCATCAGACTGGGATGTGGAGTACCCAGGTTTGAGACCCCGAGGTCACCAGCTTGAGCGTGGGCTCATCTGGCTTGAGCAAAAAAGCTCACCAGCTTGGACCCAAGGTCGCTGGCTTGAGCAAGGGGTTACTCAGTCTGCTGAAGGCCCACGGTCAAGGCACATATGAGAAAGCAATCAATGAACAATTAAGGCGTCACAACGAAAAACTGATGATTGATGCTTCTCATCTCTCTCCGTTCCTGTCTGTCTGTCCCTGTCTATCCCTCTCTCTGACTTTCTGTCTCTGTAAAAAAAAAAAAAAAAAAAAAATCATTCTTCTGAGAGAGGTGGTATTTTGACTTAATGAGAAGAGCTTGACTTGAGGCAGATCTGCGTCCCCTCTCTGGGCATCCTCCAGATAAAAGGATGGGGGTAGGGGGATGAACAATATGTGTTTTAAGGTTGCTTTGGCCTCTTCAAAGGTTTGATCTTTTGTGTTTTCAGAATGCATGACTTAACTTTTTAAATAATAAATAACGAAGCAGCCTAGTTTTGTTCTTTTGCCGGGGCCCCTCTTCTTAAATGCTGTTTCAGCGTTCGTGTGAAATGTGATTCTCCCTTATCCTACTCCAAATCTAACAAATCAAGAAATAGCCCTAAATTTTGAAGGATCCAGAGGATACTCAGTTAATACCCGGGTATAATCACTTCTTTCTTAAAATATACATGAAATGGCTCATAATGATCATCAAAATGACGGTGTTCCACCTGAGCCATTAGATGGTATGGGGAAAAACACAGCAGGAGAGGAAAAGACTTGTGGTATCATGAGATGCCCAGCAGTACCCAAGAAGTCACTTTTGGTTGGGTTCCTAGGGAGCAAATGAAGGAACCTTGTGGTCACCTCTGCAGTAGTTATCCAGAAGGTTGTTGTTGCTGACATGAAGTTCATTAGACTGGAACTATATATTGGCTTAAATTAAGAACAATAATGAAGGCAGCATTGGAGCTGGGAGGATGTCAGAGGTGATTACACACAGAAAACCATCCATGGGGACAAAGGTAAAAGGAAGTGGTCCGCCTTTGGTGGGGCTGCAATGTAAGCCAGGAACCCCTCCCTCTTGACTGGTAGGCCTCTCCAGCCCACACTCCTTGCTGCCTTGTTTTGAGTAAGTTTTACAGGACCAAAGATGTGGTAGGATGTTTTGTTTCATAACTTGTCTGAGTCTGCTATTTGAATGGGGCCAATTTTTATATAAGCAGGGGGTGCCAATGACTAACCCTGTACAGATTTATAGTAACCCTTTGGAACTTTTTTTTTTTTTTTTTTTTGTATTTTTCTGAAGCTGGAAATGGGGAGAGACAGTCAGACAGACTCCCGCATGCGCCCGACCGGGATCCACCCGGCACGCCCACCAGAGGCGAAGCTCTGCCCCTCCGGGGCGTCACTCTGCCGCGACCAGAGCCACTGTAGCGCCTGGGGCAGAGGCCAAGGAGCCATCCCCAGCGCCCGGGCCATCTTTGCTCCAATGGAGCCTTGGCTGCGGGAGGGGAAGAGAGAGACAGAGAGGAAGGAGTGGGGGTGGAGAAGCAAATGGGCGCTTCTCCTGTGTGCCTTGGCCGGGAATCGAACCCGGGTACCCCGCACGCCAGGCCGACGCTCTACCGCTGAGCCAACTGGCCAGGGCCCCTTTGGGACTTTTTCAGAAATGCATTCAATGTGTAGGTCCATGTCAGCTGCTCAAGCGGGAATTGCAGTAATAACTTTTTAAAATTTTTTTATTTTTCTGAAGTTAAAAGTGGGGAGGCAGTGAGACAGACTCCGACATGTGCCCGACCGGGATCCTCCTGGCATGCCCACCAGGGGGCGATGCTCTGCCTGTCTGGGGCGTTGCTCCATTGCAACCAGAGCCATTCTAGCGCCTGAGGTAGAAGCCATGGAGCCATCTTCAGCACCCGGTCCAACTTTGCTCCAGTGCAGCCCTGGCTGTGGGAGGGGAAGAGAGAGACGGAGAGGGGGAGAGGTGGAGAACCAGATGGGCGCTTCTCCTATGTGCTCTGACTGGGAATCGAACCCGGGACTTCCATGTGCCGGGCCAGCACTCTACTGCTGAGCCAACCAGCCAGAGCCCAGTAATAACTCTTAACCTGAAGACAGGGAGGCCTCAGAACTTGACATGCTTACAAGTCCAGCTCTAGGAATGCTGCTGTTTCTAACAAAAATTGTATTGTTCTCACAGAAGTGTTGTTTACTTTTATGTTTGCAGTACAACTCAACATCATAAAATAAGATCATTCAAAGCTGTCTTTGAATGGCCACATACGTGGTTCTGGTCTGTTGGCTCAGTGGTAGAGCATCGGCCTAACTTATGGATGTCCCAGGTTCGATTCCTGGTCAGGGCACACAGAAGTGACCATCTGCTTCTCCATCCCTCTACTTTTCCCTACTTTCTCTCTCTCTCTTTTCTCTCTCTCTCTCTTTCTCTCTCTCTCTCTCTCTGTTCTTCTCCCACAGCGATGGCGCATTTGGAGCAAGTTGACCCCAGGCACTGAGGATGGCTCATAGTGTGGCCTTGCCTCAGGTGTTAAAATAGCTCAGTTGCCAAACAACAGAGCAATGGCCACAGGTGGGCAGAGAATTCTCCCTGTAGGGGGCTTGCTGGGTAGATCCCTGTTAGGGCACACGTGAGAGTCTGTCACTCAGCCTCCCTGCTTCTCACCTAAGGGAAAGGAAGGAATAGCCAAGTTATTTGGATGCCCAGTGCTAGGGACAGCAGACGGGCAACAAAGGCGAAATGACAAGAGACTTTAAAATTACCAATGGACACCAACTCTAGGTTCTGGGCATGGGGGCAGATAGAAAGTTGATACAGCCCTGTCCTTAAATGTATCTGCTCAGTCTGGAAGAGGACACTTTGGGGCTGATACAACCTATAACAGGTGTATTTGGACACATTTTATGTTTCAGCACAAAGGGCTACTTCTTACCTTGGCTCAGCTTTTCTAAGTGCACCTTTAGCACTTGCAAAACTTTTGTTAAGTCTCTGTAGCTTGTCAGGCAGCATGGGTCTGGGTTGGAGGGGTTCATTTATAGCAAACATTTGTCAAGGTAATGAGTTCAGGGATCCAGGCAGCTCACCTTTCAGTCCCCCACCCTGGGCCAGAGACATTACCCTGAGTGTCTGTATTATTGCATTAGCATTGGCCCCTCCCCCTGTTTCTCTGTAGGCCTCGTGGCATTTGTGTAGCTTGAACAGTCATGAATGAGAAACTCGGCTCATGTCAGTCAGCCCCTGATGTGGGGAAAGAGGCTTCAGATTGCTTTCTGGTTCCCAGCTTTTATTTCCTCCTGCATGTGGTTGAGCTGTGGGTGCCCCTAATGGTGGGGTCCACAGTTGTCACCAGGGAGCTTTGGGAACCAGCCATCAGGTTGATTACTGCAGGCTAGTTAGGAAGGAATACTGGTGGTGGTTAAAAATGTGCAGAAAAGATTTGCGGCTGGTGCATACGATGTCAGGAGAGGTGGTCTAATGCAAAGATTTTCCTCAGACTTTCCTAAGTTGTGGCAGAGAAAGGTAACATGATTGTCTGTTGGCCCTGGGCACCCTCCTTCCTTCTCCAACATCTTTCAAAAATCAGGGTTGTCTGCTTTGTGAAAGGAGGCCTTTGCACAGCTTGTTCAGCATTGTTCAAGGCAGTAACACATCACTGAACAAATTGCCCCCTTGCATATGCTAATCTGGCACTTAAAATAACTCATTGTAACATGTTCTGATGCGTTAGCCTAGAGGAGATGAGAACTGACGGGCTGTCAGATCATGCCATGTGACCCCCCCAAATATCTAAAATGCTTCTTTTCTTCGGGTCAACAACTTGTACTCGGCACATGCGAATGAATCCTGTGTGGTTTGTGGAAAAGATTAGTCCTCATTTCTGCTTTTATGTGTGAGAACTGGCCTGGCTGTTGAACATTCACTGGCTGAAATTCCCTCTTTGGGTCTTAAATTTCCATGCTTTTGGCGAGGAACATCAAATCTTATTTTCAACAATAAATTACAAGAATTCAAAAGGCGTTTCTTCATGGTTGCTGTGGAAAGTGTTGATTTGTCTTTTAGGAAACCATGCTGCTAATCCCACCTATTCTCTTTGTGGTTTTTTTAGAGCTGTCCACACTGAGTATTGCAGTCACGGAGTAAGTCTTAATAGAGTAACCTCAGGTTTTACTCAGGCCATTCACATTCTTGACCAGGAAGTCACAGTGGGAAAGAATAAAAATACATCCACATAGAAACAGCAGGCTCCCATTTCTCCAACAGTTAACGGAATGGAGTAGCGCCTGAAGGATAGTTTGATTACATAGTCAGGGTCTCCCCTTTTAAAGCACTTGAAGTTCTATAAATGCTTGCCATCCAAGTCTTCAGAGGAGATGAATGAAATGGAATGAAAGGCAGTGTAGGCATCACCTTTCCAAAACAGCTATCACATTCAGGTTGGGTTTTCATGTGTACAAAGAGATCCGGGAAGAAATCTTTGATTAATTTTTTTGTCTTGCAGAGTAATTCCCTCCTGGTCCCAGACAGTCTAAGAGGCACAGATAAACGCAGAAATGGGCCTGAGTTTTCCAACGACATCAAAAAAAGAAAGGTGGATGATAAGGACTCCAGCCACTATGTAAGTAAATAGAGAACTTGAAATAGTGTTTGTTGCTTACTTGCTTATTTTCTTACGTGCGGGTACAGACATGCTCTTAAGATCGTAGTGATAATACACATCCCTTAAAATAATGCTATAAAGAAGATAGATTCTTACATTGCAGGATTTTATTTCCCTCTAGAACTGTAAATTATGCTTCTGCCGGGCTCAGTATTGAGTGGTGGGCTCCCTGCCTGCATTACTCTGAAGCGGGATTAGGAATGCAGGGCTGGCCTCATGGTGTGCGGACGGGGCAGCTGCACAGGGCCCCGTGTGGGAAAGGGCCCTGTCTCACTCTTGCATCTAATGCTCCACTCTCAGCCTTCTTCACATCCTCAATTTTTAACAAGGTCTTCTTGCATTATCATTTTTTCCTGGGCCTTGCAAATTTGGTGGGCTATGCTGCTAAAAATGATCAGGGTAAGATTTGTAGTGTCACGAAGTACCTTTTGGATGCTCTTGTGATAGTATATTCAGGCTGTTTCGTATTTACCCTCTTGCATAGCAAGCAGTTGAGTGGTAATAATGGAAGAAGTATTAGAGGTGTATAATTGAGGTCCTGCAGGTGAGGTCGTGTGATTGGTTGACAGGGTGAGGACTGTTGACTCAAAGCTAGCTGAAACCGCATTCACGGGGAGAGCATATCACGCCAAATGCTTGTTGGTTCTGTTCTTGGCATCAGAAACATTGCAGCTGACAGGTAACTTGGAATTTCCTTGTGTGTTCCCAAGTGTCTGTTTCAAGACGGACACATTCTCAGGAATAATATGAGAGTAGAAAGCTGAACCAGGCCACTTCCTGTTGCTTCTGGAGGAAGAAGTGTCTCCCTCTGGCTGACTGGTGTGCAGGCCATGTGAAGTTTACCCACTAGGCATCTCTGCCTCCCACTGGCTGGCTCACGCCTGTAGCTAACAGTGGGTAGCGTTTCTTGAGCAATAGCTCAAGTTAGTTTCAGCTGCTGGGTGCTTTTACGTGGATTGTTTCATTTAACTCTAAGACAACTCTGAGAATTTGGTGCCCTCGCCTTCACTTTATAAAGAAACTGAAGCACAAAACTTGTAAGTGATTTGCTCAAGGTTAGAGTTAGTGGCTGAACCTGGAGACAGTCTGACTCCAGAATCCATCTCTTAATCACTATGCTAGGATTCTCAAACTGAAACTTAGGAGGAAATATTTTGTCAGAGGTCCTTTGAATTCGTCTACACTTTGTGCTATAATATCCTAAGAAACAGGTTTTGGGTCCTCCCCAGCCCAAGCCTTTTAGCACATAATATTTGCCCCTTATCTTTTGCCCAGAGCTAGTGTCCCATACGGGTACTTTTATATACAGCCTCGACTGTTAGTTAACATGCTAGAGAGAAGGTCCATGATATGAGGAAGAAATTTGCTGATACAATTCCAAGTTGTTTCTGCTTGTGTGTGCAAGTTATTTAATCACGGGTGAGCTACAATCCATAGCTCAGCATGACTGCTTTGTAATGGGCATGTATGTCTAGTTTTATAGATGGTTGAGGGTGATGTATTGAGGTGATGTAGATTGTAGAAGAATCTGGGGCAAAGGCCTCAGACCCTTAACAGGCATATACTAGCATATCAAGGTTTATGCTTGCAGATGGGTTTAGTACAAAGTTAAGATTAAAATTACAGAATACTTAACAGATTCACTTCAATGTCCTATTGTAATAAATTAGTTGTTTCTTACTTTTTGCCAGTTTGATTGATATATATATACTACATTAACTTTTTTTTTTTACATTAACTATTTTTTAAAATACATTGTTTTTTTTTCTAAAAGGGAAACACTTTTAGCTTATATTTTTCACCACACCATCCTTGGGTTCTGTACATCTGAAAGCATTCATGGTTTTCTGTGGATTTTACTAATAGAAAGCAAATTTTCTTTACTATTAATATTTTCTTTTATTACATGAAAACATTTTTTAAAATGGACTATTTAGAATTACCCAGGCTTTCTCATTGGTTATAATTTTATGTTGTTAACTAGTGAACTGCATGATGCCTTTATAAGAGTGTCTAAAGTTACATATTATTGGAGAAAGTAAATTAAGTCTCCCACATATAATGCCCTAATTATGGTTAGAAAAAACACCTAAGCCTGACCAGTGGCGCAGTGGATAGAGGTCGCCAGCTTGAGCGCGGGCTCATCTGGTTTGAGCAAAGCTCACTAGCTTGGACCAAGGTCACTGGCTTGAGCAAGGGGTTACTCAGTCTGCTAAAGGCCCATGGTCAAGGCACATATGAGAAAGCAATCAATGAACAATTAAGGTGTCACAATGGAAAACTGATGATTGATGCTTCTCAGCTCTCTCCGTTCCTGTCTGTTTGTCCCTATCTATCCCTCTTTCTGACTCTCTCTCGATGTCTCTGTAAAAAAAAAAAAAAAAAAATATATATATATATATATATATATATATATATATATATGGTCTACCGGAAAGTTCTGTCCGTTTCTATCAAAACAAGTTTCGACACATAGTAAGCACATGTTTATTTGGCGCATGTGTGCCTCTATTTTTATCACTTAAAGTATACATACTGACGTAGCAAATTAACTAAAAGTTGGTTCACGTTAGTCTTATGTGTGAAGTGATAGTGTACCCATGGCTACTGATAAAGTTCATTTACGCCACTGTATTGTGTATGAATTTCAACAAGGAAGAAATGCTACAGAAGCATGTAGAAGTTTATTGAAAGTGTTTGGTGAAGGTACAGTTTCTGATAGGACATGCAGAAGATGGTTTGAAAAATTCAAAACAGGTGATTTCGACCTTTCTGATAAGCCACGTTCTGGGCAACCATCTTTTATCAAAGACGATGTTGTTAAGACCATGTTGGAGCAAGATCCTTTTCTGACAACATCGGAGATCGCAGAAAGGCTTAATTCAGCTCAGCAAACCATTTTGGACCATATTCGGAAGATAGGAGTGGTGCGGAAATATATTATTTAATAAAGTTGATTGACGGTAAGAAAAATTTGTATTTTGTTTTATTCCAAAAACAGACAGAACTTTCTGGTAGACCGTGTTTGTGTGTGTGTGTGTGTGTGTGTGTGTGTGTGTGTGTGTGTATATAAATAAAGGAAAAAAAAAACCCTAAGATGTGACTTTACCCCTTTGAATAGTGAGTTTTTTCATGCTCTCTGACCCCCGGGAGTGAGTTTTTTTTTTTTCCAAAAAATAAAATTAGTTCCATTTACAGTTTTATTAACTTAAATCATGTTTGTTTGATAATCAACTTATGGAAACAAGAACATACATTTGCTTTTTTTTAATGTTGCCTTACACATTTTTAAAATAAAAATTTTTGTTATCTGATGTTGAGGAGGCACGAGGACGTAATGAATGCTTGTACTCAAAGGGTTAAAATGCAAGGTAATGTGTTGGAGGGGATAAATGGTGGTAGGAGACTCGACTTGGGGTAGTGAACACACAATACAGCGTACAGATGTCGTTTTATAGTATTGTATACTTGAAACCTGTATAATTTTGTTAACCAGTGTCAAGCCAATAAATGCAATCAGAGGGCAAAACGTTTTTTTTTAGTGTAATTTCTAGGCTGGACTTGTATCCCACAGAAGGCCAATGTGGTTAATATTTGCACTGTAATAATACTTTTCAAAAATTATTTGTATATCATTAATTAACAATGACATCAGTGAAAGGACTGGTTAGATTATAAACCACTGGCCTACTTCTTTCTGAGAAATAGGACCCATGGCAATACCTACTTTTTCCATATGGTCATCGTATCACTTTGCACTAGCAGTGGTCGGCAAACTCATTAGTCAACAGAGCCAAATATCAACAGTACAATGATTGAAATTTCTTTTGAGAGCCAGAGCCAAACTTTTTAAACTTAAACTATATAGGTAGGTACATTCCTTATTGAGGTAGTGCCTGCATGTGGTATTTTGTGGAAGAGCCACACTCATGGGGCCGAAGAGCCGCAGTTTGCCAACCAGGGCACTAAAGAACACCAGGTCTTTTGGCTAAGAAAGTTAAGTATTCTTTATCAGCTAGCCTCAAACTTGTAGGACTGATCACATCATCAAATTGGACAGTTCTCTGAAGCTTTTTCAAACTCAGTGCAACCTTGGAGTTTCCTCTGATTACCAAACTGTCTGACTTTATGAAGAGACAAGAAAGCGAGAAAGCCCTGCCACAGGCTGGTGGTCCCCTCCAGATCCTGCCATCCTGCCTGTTCCTTCCGTCTCCAAAAATATTCCAAGCTGATTGCTAAAGACGTTTATTCTTAACATGAGGTCAGATCTTGGTATGTTATTCCAGTCAGTAACTAGCTTTGTTGTTTTTAGTTTTTTGTTTGCTTTGTTTTATTTTTTGCAGTCATCAGTCATCCCATGGGAACATGGTTTGAGTTTGTCTATATAATTATTAAGTGTCTATGAACATCAGATTTGTTGGCTATCTTCAAGGTGATACACATAAAAGCAGTGACATGAAATTATGTTCTTAATTTGAAATCCAATGGGAAAAGACCTCTGATACAATGCGAATTTCATATTAGAAGGGAGATTCAGCTTGCAAACACTTATTGAGCCCTTACTATGTGCCAAGCCTCCACTGCAGCTGATTATATAACTGGTATGCTATTGCAACAGAATTCCTGCCCGGGACTTTGTGTAGCCTCGGGTCAGATAAGAAGGGGAGAAGGGGGATTAATTGCTGGGGCTGGCATCTGGAAAGGAGCCTGTAGGCATATCTCAGGTATTTTTATAGTCTGCCGGATACCAAGAACTATAGAATAGAAGTTTAACTGGGCCTCAACCCTTTAATAAATGGTGTTAAAACATTTTTCCCCCCAGGACAGCGATGGTGACAAAAGCGATGACAATTTAGTTGTGGATGTGTCTAATGAGGTAACCATTCTCTTTATCACTTATGTTCAGATTGACTTGTGAGGAAAAAAGTGGAGCCCACAGTATGCTGGTGTCTTGCACCTTTATACATTAAGAACTCAATGATTGTTCATGGATGGAACAATAATGCTCTGACTTGAACTTTTTTTTTTTCTTTAAAAAAGAAAATCTGTTTCCTTCATTATTTTGGATTCCTGAATTGGGTTTCTGGTGCTCATTTTCTTCCTGTGCCCTCTGGGCAAAGTAATAAGCATGAAGAGGGATATGAGTGTTCTTAGATTTTTTTTTTTCTTTATGGTATCTAATCTGAGTGTATTTGCAAACACCATCCTTTTAATTTAAACAGTGTCAGTGCGCAGGCCCTCGTGTCCCCTAAATCTGAAGGACTTTCAGCATTTCCTTTACTTTAAACAATTAGTGTGGAAATAGGAGTGTGTAAGGGAAAGACCTGTCCCTTGTAAGCAAAATCATGGAAACTTTGCTTCTGCTTGTTGAGGACCCTTCTTCTCCAAGAGCAAGCCCTGCCCACTCACCCAGGGAAAACGGGATAGACAAAACCCGCCTGCTAAAGAAAGATGCTTCCAGCAGCCCCGCGTCGACAGCCTCCTCGGGAAGTTCCACTTCTTTGAAATCCAAAGAAATGAGCTTGGTAGGTAATAAGAACTCTCACTTGCCTATTTATCAGTTGAGTTTTCTTTGTGGACCCTAATGTATTTGACATGTAGGGTTTTTACTGATTGAGAATATGTTTAAGTGGTCAGAAGTGACACTCATTCTTCTGTTATTTGTTCCCATACAGGGTTACTTTTCCCCTCATTTGTCTCTTTTGAGCCATGATTAGAGAGAAGCTTCCCTGTCTGTTACCTTCCTACTTGGGGGATATGTTCCTAGCACAGGCTCTCAGAAACTTCCCAGTTAGCAAATGGTTCAAACCTCTTAGGTCCTGAGAAGCCCTCGTTTTCTTAAGCTGTCTGTTTTTACCTGGTTTTGACTGAACCACCCTGTAGGGGCACGTTGTGATCAGGCTGCTGGTCAGTTCGGTGATGTACACATGGCAGCACTGGGGGAAGCCCGGAACTGGTAGAGCAGGGGTCGGGAACCTTTTTGGCTGAGAGAGCCATGAACGCCACATATTTTAAAATATAATTCCGTGAGAGCCATACAACGACCCGTGTACGTTATGCATTATCCAATAAAAATTTGGTGTTGTCCCAGAGGACAGCTGTGCTTGGCTCTAGCCAGCCGCAACCATGAACATGAGCGGTAGGAAATTAATGGATTGTAATACATGAGAATGTTTTATATTTTTAACATTATTATTATTTTTTTTATTAAAGATTTTCTGTGAGCCAGATGCAGCCATCAAAAGAGCCACACCTGGCTTGCGAGCCATAGGTTCCTGCCTCCTGGGTAGAGGAAGGGCATGCCACAGAGCCCGTTTCCTTTCAGTCATTCAGCAAACACTGTGGAGCGTGTCATCCTTTACCTCACACTAACTGAGCTATAAGAACCTGGCCACTAATCCTTACACTTGTCTGTACTTATTATGCCATTTCACTGATGGGGAGGGAAGCCTGAGGAACTTGCCAGTTTATATAGCCCGTCCAGTTCAAAGCCAGACAGAGCTGGGTGTCTCTCTAGCCCGAGTTCTTCCCTACTGCACCGAAGCACGTCTCAGTGAAAGGTTGAGAAGCACAAGGAGATGCTCTATAACCCTGCTGTAGTCTTGACTTCTGTACTAGGGGTCCACACTGGTGATACAGGCAAGTGGGCAATGGTGCTTAACTCCAAAGGGCTCTCTGTTCGTTTTAGGCACATCTCTCAAACACACTGATGGCACAAATCGAGGGATGCTGGTTTATGTTTCTTAAAATCAGCAGCTTTGCTGTCTCTCACCATTAGTCTCATTCCTACTGCCTTTAAAGGCAAGATTGGAAAAGAGGTCTTCCCTCTGACATTCTTGGTGAACAGGCATTTGTTTCTGAGTGACCAGAAGCTTTCCTTTGGATGGTCATCCTTCTAACTTGGCCTACAGCCAAAGTCCACAAGCCTGATGGAAAAATACTTTTTAAAATAAAATCTGCGGAGAAAGAAGTGTGATTGTGTTCTCTGTCTTTAGCTAGCGTTTTAATTCTGGCAGGAAGAGGAAAGGTCAACATTTCTCGCTCACAATTTAATGCTGTCAACATTGTGTGGATTTATGAAAATTGGCTGAGGGAGTAGCTAGAAGGTGCCCAGTGTCCCAGCTGCTGTTGTGATAAATTGTGTAATATGGCTTGGATTAAAAATAATACTCATTTAATTTGTTTAATGATACCAGCATGAAAAAGCCAGCACGCCTGTTCTGAAATCCAGCACACCGACGCCTCGGAGCGACATGCCAACGCCGGGCACCAGCACCACTCCAGGACTCCGGCCAGGCCTCGGCAAGCCTCCAGCCATGGACCCCCTCGTTAACCAAGCGGGTAGGGCATCGCCTCTGGTGCTTTGTCTTGTTTTTCCCTTCTCAGCTCGATTCGTCATCTGTTCATGTTGTGACGCAATTTCCCCGTGAACGTGAAATGTTCTTACCTCCTGCCTCCCTCCTTCCTAATCTCTGAAAAGCCATGATAAGAAACAGACGCTCATCCCTGGGTTTCAGCAGCTGCACCCTGTTCAATCTCCAACTGTTTACATTTGGTTTTCTTTCATTTCCAAATAATCCAAATCCAAGGGACTTCAATAACATTTCTGATAATTATTCTGAATATAAGCTCCTTCCCAAACTATCATTGTGTGTTTTGAGTTTGCTAATATTGACTGAAACAGCCTGTCTGGCCGGCCCAAGTGTGTTTCTTGCTTATTTAATTGGCTGGTTTTCTGCCGGCCCGTCAGGAATCAGAGACCTCTCCCTCTCCTTCAGCAGACATTGGGAGAGTTTCACTGGGACTCCAGCCTGTGAATAAACTCCTGATTTTCAACTTGACCTTCCTCCCTGGGAAAGAAAAAGTAACATCCAGTGCCCAGAAGGAAAAGAGGCACCAGAATATTCCTTCCAAACCCGTGCTCTGGTTACGTAAATCCAGGATCGGGTTTGTATTTGGAGTTGGTCCCAGGGAATGGAAAGTTCGGACTGAAGGAGAAAGCTTGGATTTTATCAAGAACACCTTTTGAGTTAAGTCAGGTGATCAGGGAATGTCTGTGCCTCAGTTTGCGTTGCATGAATTGGGTGCAGTCCTGCTGCTTAAATTCCCCCTGGCTACCCAGGGCCACCAAGGAGGAAATGTGTGGGCAGCGGTCCCCTGGGGTCTGTTCTTTCCCAGAGGCAGGTTGAGCTCTGGGGAAGAAGGGATCCTTTGTACAAACTGAAGGTGATTAACCAGCCCCCAGCCTCCTCTCCTTTTCCTTCCCCTACTGAATGGCCCTCCAGCCGGATCTGAGTGGACAGTTGAGTCATGTGTGGCTTGTGCTTTCTTGCAGCAGCCGGCCTGAGGACGCCACTGGCAGTGCCCGGCCCGTACCCAGCCCCATTCGGGATGGTGCCCCACGCGGGCATGAACGGCGAGCTGACCAGCCCTGGGGCCGCCTATGCTAGCCTTCACAACATGTCCCCGCAGATGAGCGCTGCGGCCGCCGCGGCTGCAGTGGTGGCCTATGGGCGACCCCCTATGGTAAGTGGCTGTGGGAGCTCAGAGAGCCAGATGTGGGCCTGGGTGGCAGCCCCCATGCCTCGGAAACAAAGACTCAGTGTCCTCACAGTGCCCACCTTCGTCTTGTGTTCATCCACTTGCCACTTCATTCAGTTATGGCCGAACGCTCCTTGCTTTCCTGTGTTTGTGGATGAAAAAGGCAGTGTTTAGGAGCCACGTTAGCGGTTCAGGGGACATCTGGTTTTCTCCCACTAAAGTAGTTATTTTTTTTTGGAAGGCGATGAAATGACTCAAGTAGCTCACAGAAGCCTTTTCATTCATTTTCTTGAGGGTTTTTTTTTCCCCTTTAATTCTTAGGAGAAAATACTTGAGAAGTCATAACTTATTTTTCCATGCCTGTATTAGTTTATACCCCAAAGTGTGGCTTAGGTGTAAGAAGTGATCTAAGTGCAGCAGGCGGAAACACAAAGAGGGACTGAAATCCCAGGGTGCGTTGTCCCTCTGCCGCTGTGTGAACGGCTCGTTTTTGACCAGGAAGACGCAGGACTGCATGTGACGGGCAAAACTGAATGTGGGACCCTTGACTGTATCAGTAAATGGGGATAGATGATAACCCATAGCAAATAAAAGTCTGTAACTATTTTCTCATGGTTGTTTGAAGTCTGTCATGTGCATTTCTCTCCTCTCCCCTCGTAAAATAACATTACTGCCAGTAACTTGGAGTGAGAGTCAAGTTTATTGGTTCTTCCTTTATGTTGCACTAGGAGGGAAGGCACTGCAGTGGGGGGCAGGATAGTTTAAAGCCAAGTGGGCAATTGAGGGACTAGGTACTGTCATTAAGGTGCAAAACCATGTATGAATCCTTAAGGATTAACTCACACCAGTGGGGGAGATTTTGCCTGCTAGGGACATTCGGTAATGTCTAAAGATACTTTGATTGTCACAACTGGAGGATGCTTTGGAACTTAGAGGGTAGCGTCCAAGGATGCTGCTAAACATCCTTCCTTCTGCAGGACAGCCGCCAACAGAGAACTATCTGGCCCACAGTGTCGATAGTGGCCGGGCTGAGAAATGCTGGCTGAGACAGCATACTGCTCTGTGTGCTTGCTTGGACAAGCAGAATGACCTAAGTTCACAGGAAGTGTTAACCATGAGAGGCTGGTTCATAGTGCACAAGAGATCACACTCCATTCCACCTCCCCAAAAAGAAGTATGCCCTGTAGTAGTTAGAGGTGGTTGTATTCCTTCTTGTATTATAATATTTACTTTGGAAAATGCTAGCACATGTTCCTGTTTATGTTGCTTTGGGAATCTATGAGTTTCCAGTGAGGAGTCTATAGAAATGTTCACAAAGTGCCTCCCCTGTATAATCCGAGTCTGAGATGCCTTACTTTGTTTCTAGGTTGGGTTTGATCCTCCCCCTCACATGCGAGTACCTACGATCCCTCCCAACTTGGCAGGAATCCCTGGGGGGAAACCGTAAGTACCTCTCTCTCCCTCCTCGGTTTTATTTTCAAGGGTTTTATTTTCAAGGCGGTAACTTAGTCATGGGTATTAGCAGACTAGAATTCCAAAGGGAGCACAGGCCTGGGCGTTTCCAAGGAGATTTCTAGTGTCTTTTCCTGGGGAGTGTTAACACTTGCTATAAATAAGCACCTTGTAGGTGTCATGCCTCTGTCTTCTCACTGTGGGTGAGCTCATGCATTTAGTTATTTCTGGCGAGAAACTGGGAGGCAGGGCGAGGAGGGCTGCAAGAACCAGGTGCGGTTGGCCCTCCTCCCTTGAGCCTTCTTCAGAAAGCGGCTCTGCCCACTCTGTGGTTAGAGGGTCGCTGCAGGGGATTTTCGGCAGGACTGTGTTGTGGGCAGTGAGCTGTCACGAACTCTCGACATCTCAGAAATTAGAGACGTGTTGTCTCTGTACCCAGCTCAGTGCTACCTTTTCCTTCTTTTGGTGGAAAAGGGAGTTGTGCAAAGGATATGTTGGCCTCCAAGCAGAGTTTTGCTGAGCACCTTGCTCTGAGGCATCCGGAATTAGGAAAAGCAGAGCAGCTCTGTGGGAAGGCATGAAGGATAGATTCAAGGGCAAAAAGAGCGTTCAGCATTCGAAAAACCTTGTTGGTTATTCCTCCAGAGTCAGTTGAAATCATTTGTTTCTTATAATGTTAGGCACTAGAAATGTGATTTCAAAGAATTCCTGAAGTTCTCAATTTTTGTATGAGGCAAAATTGAAATATGTCTTACTTCCCAGCAAGTTCTCTGCATTTCCCTGGGATAGAAGAGAGCAGAAAGTTTGATACTGTTTGATTTTTCTAAATAGGGATACATGTCATGGGATTTCAGTTTATTTCTGTTCTACCCTTTATCTTTGTGTGTTTATAAGGGAAACATAAATTAAAGTTGAAAGCCAACATTATTACTGCATGATTTTAAGTGGTCCATTCAACTGCCTGGTCATCTTTGTTTGATTCTGATTGGAGCCTTGTTTCAGCAAAACCAGGAGCATGAGGAAAAATGGAATTCTTTATTCCCATCACCTGCTCTTCGGAAAGCCAAATTCTCTTACTGCAAATTTCGTGCATTATAGTATCTACTTCTTAGTAGTTGGATTGATGATGATGATGATGATGATGATGATGATATGAGGCTTTCCTCTACCCTAGGGACTGGTAGATTGAAGGTGACATCTAGGCCCAGGGAAGAGCAGGGTTGCAGAGTGGGACAGTGTTGCAAATGCTGACTTAGCTGGTAGGTTCCTTCCGATTAGATGCCCATGAACTGTTCTGCTGTGTGTGCTCTTGGGTGTGCTGCCCGCGGCCAGCCCAGGATGGGCCTTGGCACTTACGGGTTTTCTTTTATGTGTTTGCTAACAGAGTATCTGTGGTGTGGCCTGCTGCCTGGTGAGTTGATAAAGGGCAATGATTAAATAATAATAAAAGGCAGTAATTAATAGTCACTATGACTCTTTGGAGAAAGAATGGGCCAATAACGCTAAATTCAGCCAACCATGAAAGAAAGCCCGTTTCAGAGTCTTTGGCTGGAGGTGTGCCCCGCTGCCAAGACCCTACTTTGAATGGGGTATGTGAGGTCCTTGAGTGGGAATGTGGGCAGAGCTCTGAACTACAGTGTTGGTCCTTACAGCTGGTGTGCAGGGGACGGTTAACAGAGACCCAGTTCCTTATCATTGTGTTTGTGTGTGGCATGTGTTTGTATACAGTGTTGAGGGTGTTTGTATTCAGTGTTGTATGTGTTAATAATGTGATTAGACACAAGTTTAAACCTTCGGTGAGCAACTACTGGTGTCATGTTTTAGAGCCAAAATGTTCATGTGCTTGGCTTGTGAGCACCTTGGGTTTGTGTTCACAGCAGCATAAATAGGATATGACAGTGGGACAAGGACAGTGGGCTCAGTGACAAAGTTGTGAGAGGGTGCTTTTTTCTCCTTCCCCTCAGTCAAGTGGCCATTGGCTGTTGGTCTCTGGCTCTGAGCAGTCATTGCTGTCTAAAACTATTAAAATGTATTATTTTAGGATTCTCTTTCAAGTGTGAGGTGTGAGCATAGGATGTGAGCAGGATGGAGTTAATGTCAGAGGGCAAAATGAACTTCCCTTCGCCAGGATCTGGGTTCTCCAGGCTCACTCCCACATCAATCCATTAATTAGTAACTGTTCTCACCGGTTAGTGAAGTAATGCTGCCTGAGGCAGTGCCTCGCAAGCAGTGGTGATGACAGACCAGTTTTTTCCTAGTACTGCAGATTGATAGTCTTGTTACATACAACACAGGTGAATGGGTAGGTGGTGGTGCGGGGTACAAATTATCCCAGTTTTTTAGTGCAAGAGTCATGAACTGACTGTGGTTGTACAAACCTTTCCCATGAGTGTATAATGGCAAATGTCTGCAGACCTCACTTTAAACAGCACTGGTCTGAGACACTTAAGAGAAAGGTCACAAATCAGTATGTTCTGAGTTGGATGAACAAAGTGAGAAAGGCTTTGCAAGTGTCATTCTCTGAGAAATACCAAGCAAAATATTTGGATGGCTATTCAAGGATGTTTGCGTGAGAATTGGGTGGCAAGCCTAGTGCTGGGTGCTGGGCATGCTCCAGGCAAGAGAACATTCACCTCCCTGCCTGGGGGGCCCACAGATAATGGTGGAGACCTTACAGGAACAATGACTACTTTAGTTATGGTTTTGATCAGTGATAAGTGCTGTGAAGACAGTGGTAAAGACTGACCAAAATTAGGAATGGCAGGGCTTCCTGTGGTGAGACTGACACACTGAAAACTGAAGCTTATGCAGGAAGGAATGAGCCCACAGGGAAAGGGGGCAGAGAGGGTAGGTTGTTGGGAACAGAATGAGATACGCTCCCAACACAGGGAGCTTGGGGAATCATGTGCAAATGGATGACTGCCTCCTAAAAGTAGTACAGCCAGACGAGTAACGTTGGAGCTGGAGGTACCTTGAAATGCCTCCAGTGTAAGTGATCATTGGGGGCTCAAGTCTTCTCCGGGTAGCCTCACCAAGTGGCCGTGCACCTCTGACCAGGCGTGTCTAGGGATGGTCTAGGGACGGGGCCTCAGTGCCGCCTGGAGCAGTCTATTTTCTCCAGCTGTGTGAACACTCTTCCAGCCCTTGATCTGAGATCTGTCTCCCTGGAACTTTTACCCATCAATCCTGATTTTTTCCTCTACCCCCTGAGACCACACAGAGTGCCGCTCATCCATCATCCCCACGACAGCTCTTCAGATATGTTTGGAGACCACCATCTGCCACGAGGCGTCTCTCCTGGCTGACTACGTCCATGCTTCTGCCCTATCTTGTAGGATGTGATTTCAGGTTCCTGTACCATCTGCTCACTAAAGTCTACAGTCCCCTCCTTCCTGTCCTGTCTTCCACAGATTTCATCAGGACTTGCTGCATAGGCATAGGGGACCCTATTGGCAGCTTACAGCCTAGTGATGGAGAGACAACATTAATCAAATAATCACACACAGAAAATGCCTAATTATAACTGACTTAAGAGCTGTGACAGAGAGGAACTCTTCTATGAAAGCTTGTGACAGGCTAGTCCCATGGTGGGGGTTGGGGTGAGGGTCAAGGAAGAATTCTCAGAAGTGTTTTCTGAGCTCATTAACCCCATAGGAGCAAGACATAAAACTCTAGGTGGAGGAACCAGCATATTCAAAAGGCCCTGTGGCCTACATTCTTTTTATCTTAGTGGGCTGGAGCAAGATGAATCACTTCACTATTCTGTACTTGATTTTTTTTTTTTTTTTTTTTTTTTTTTTTTTACAGAGACAGAGAGAGAGTCAGAGAAAGGGATAGACAGGGACAGAGAGATGAGAGGCATCAATCATTAGTTTTTCGTTGCGCATTGCGACACCTTAATTGTTCATTGATTGCTTTCCCATATGTGCCTTGACCCACGGGCCTTCAGCAGACCGAGTAACCCCTTGCTGGAGCCAGCGACCTTGGGCTCAAGCTGGCAACTTCAGGGTCTCGAACCTGGGTCCTCTGCATCCCAGTCCAACGCTCTATCCACTGTGCCACCATCCGGTCAGGCTACTTGATTTTGATGTTAAAGTCATCTCTGATCTCCAGTCGGGTTTCGCAGTTGACATGGTCGTTTTCTCTCTCCCACCAGTCCTCCTGAGTTCTCCATCTTTGTTGAAGGCATAGTTCTCAATCTCTTTGACATCTCAGCCCAAACTTCAGCCTTTGTTTCTTCTTTATTTAACTCCCATTTTACCCAGCCTTTTAATTTGTTAAAATCCTCGCTTATTTTATGCCCGTTTTGTCATTAGAACCCTTGATGAGTCTTCCCTTTCTAAAGTATTTTATCTGGTCTGATCCATTTCTTCCTCGGAGGTCTTCAGAAGCTGCACGTCGGCCCTGCTGTGGTATCCAAGGCCCTTGTGGCACTGTCACTCTAGCCTGCTTTTCCAGGCTCATGTCTGTGTTTGTATCTTGTGCCCCGGCCTGACGGAACAGCCACTTCCTCCTTGGTTCCTCCCTCGCTCCGAATGGCTCCTTCTCCCCAGCCTTCTCCTCTTCCCGGAGCAGTGTTTTCTGTTCAGAGACCGCTGTAGTCGCTGCCTTCTTCAGGAGGCCGTGCTGATGACTTCCCTTACATGATTTCTCTCCAGTAGCACCTTGCGACATCTCGTGACACTTTGTCACACTTTGGCCTCCAGTAAATTCATGTCTATATGTCATTTCTGCCTGCTTCTTCCCCACTAGAGGCTCCTTTGAGCATAGACACCCAGCGAGCAAATGTCGGCTGCCTTGACCGGGTGGGAGATGAGCCCAGGACTGTGGAGACCCCGGTAGTCAGCCTTCCCAAAGGAAATGAGCGTTTTGCATCTTAGAGTTAAGTGGTGCTTGGTTTATAACTAGTAAGTCCTGACTACTTGTTTCCAGTCAGCCTTCCCAAAGGAAATGAGCGTTTTGCATCTTAGAGTTAAGTGGTGCTTGGTTTATAACTAGTAAGTCCTGACTACTTGTTTCCAAACCCTCGATGTGAGATTTATTTAGTATTACTTGGCCGGCATCACTGATGAGAGAAATTTGGAAGTTTAGTCAGGGTGACATCTCTTTGTCATACTTTAGGCCTTCTTCCTCCCACTCCCCCAAGATTTTGTCTAGCCCTGGAGCACTGCTTTTCTCCATAAGTACCGGGGCTGTGCTCCACCTGCCTCCCGTAGTAGCACCTAAAGACCAGTGATAACTCGGACTAATAATAGTTTGGCATAAGATTCCAGCTTAGTTCCAGGTTCCTTCACCCTGTGTTTTAATGCTAGACATGTAATTGAGACATCTTCCACCCACTTGTTTAGTGTTTAAATAAATCTTTATAGTACCTTTTAGTATTCGGAGCCTAAAGTGAAAAGAAAATGTTAACTATGTTTGGAGTAAAATTGCCTCTTAGGAAAACATGTTTTGCAGCAGAGAAGAGAGGCCACCCCTGGTTTCTAGCCAAGACGACACTTCAGTGGCCAGCATCCCCGCCCCCCCGAGTTTGCTTCTGAGTCCTATGTTGACCATGTCTAGATTCCACAGCTGGTTTACTTGGTGGATTGGAAAATTAATTTAGCCCTCTTTTTTACCTGTTATGACATTTGGGTGTTTTTGTCTATTAAATACCGAAAGTAGCACGCCTGTTTTGTGCTTTATTCTCACCATGTGGGTTTAGTTTAACTTCTGTTTTTCTACCCTTTGATGATCTGGGAATGTGGAGCTGATTTCTTGAGATTATGTTGACATGTGAGGCCCCTTCTTTTGATGTGAGATATGTTTAGCTGCTGGACAATTGTCCCTCCCTTCTCTCCCTCTTCTCTTCTTCAAAATGATGCTTATCAGATACAAGTGTAGTTTGCACAGTTCTTGTGTAGATAATGCTGTTTGCCTGTAGTGGTGGGACTCTTGGCTACAATTTTTTAATTTGAGCTTTGAAATGGCTCCATTTTAAACTGCTGTCTCTCTCACTTGTGGCCCAGCAGTCTCTCAGTGTGTGTCTTCGTCCTGCAGTGGAGCCTTGTTGCTGCCTCAGCACATCCACACGTTTGGAAAGATTTAATTGATGGGGAGAAGGACTTAGAACTCAGATTTGTAAATGCTGACTCTGGCCAGAGAGCCTACAGGTTTATCAACTAGGCCATTTCTTCTTCTTTTCTCTGTCGAGTAGTTTACTTTTTCATATCCATTTACTTTTTCTGCATTTGCCTTTTAAAAAATGAGAATAGCAGTATAGTCATTTGTAGTGAACAAACGACATAAGGAAACAGTTTTCTATCTTAATGCTTTGAAGTCCTCAACTTGTCACTTAATTGTTAATAAAGCCTTCTCTGCCCTGTTGGGACACCAAACTGGAAACGCCCTGTGAAAGAAGTAAATGATTTTATAGATGTTATGAGTGAGACATGCAGATCCTAAGCAAGGTTAAAGGCAAGTGTGTTATCTTGGCACAGAGGGAGATTTTACCACAGTAGGTGAGTGAAATTCCTGAGAAACTATTTTTTTGCTGAAATTTTGGAATAATATATCTCTGATTTTCTTGTGACCTCAGCGCACACTCTTCCACTCCCCAGCCGCTGCCTTCACTATCCCAGTGCCTGAGGCTCCTGCAGAGTCAGGACTGAGGTTATTCTCCTCTATTTTAGGATGAGCCAGATGTCCCGGCCCGCCCAGCCTCCTGCGCCCAGGGCTCTATACAGAGCTGCACTGATAATGTCGATTTGCCTGAGGTCTCTCTTTGTGCAGGGGTTGGTGTCTCCACCAAATGTCAAAGGCTGTACTCCTATGGAATCTAAGGTAAAGGTCAGGGCTCCACTTTTGTAACTGGCCTGCCCTGGGCTTGAATCTTGGCTCCCTCCGGGTATTAGCCAGGTGGGCTATCACTGGCTCTAGTACTGCTTCTCCTCTGAATAATCAGGGGCAGTGAGCTGCCTCTGGGACGCGGGAACCACAGGTCCAGTCTCCGTGTACTTCATATCTTTTCTGGAGGTGCTTCCCCACATAACTTCATTTTCTCCCCGCCTCAGCAGCCAGGTCTGCAGGGCAGGCTTTGTCACAGCGCATTATGAGAGTAGGGAAATAGTGCCTGAGTGTTCTGTGTGATCCCCACATCTTCTTAGTGACTAAACCAAGCCTCTCACCTGTGCCTCCTCACTTCCTATAGCTGACGGCATTCTTTTCAGGGACAGGCCACAGGCTCGGGCCTGCCGCCTGTGACCTGAGCTGCCGTCGCCTCGGCTTGCTTTGGGAGGCTCCAGCGTCCTCGGGTTCTTCAGGCTTTGGTTTCACTTTATTAATACAGTTGCTTTCATTGCCTTCGGTTCACATCGGCTCTCGGGACTGCTTCGAGAGTTGACACCGTCTCAGCGGTATTGGACGTGACAACCAGACAGTCATGGGGAAAGTTGACTGGCATAACCAGGGGGTCAGAGGACTCTCCACGTTCTTGTTGTAGATGACTTTTCTTGCCAGGCCAACCTTTCACACTTCGGTTTACAAGTGATGAGGTGGCAGTGAGCAACTCGGTGTGTTCAGACTCATTTTCTGTGTGCCAGCTTTGTGCTAGCTGGTGGTCATCCCACCTGACCCTGAAAAACTGTGGAATGAGAAAGACAGAAATGTAAGCACGGCAGTAAATAGTCACGGTGTGAGATGTGCCATAGTCGAGAGGCTGCGGATGACGTTGGATCCTGGAAGAGAATCGTGCCGCCTGGTGGGGTGGTTGTGGCAGGTGAGGGAAGGAAGAAGAGAGTGCACTTCAGAGGGGGTGGTGCTATTATTCTAGGCAGGAGGGAACAGTTTGTGCACACCATGGAGATGCAACAGCCCCAGGATTTTAGGGGACTGGCCTATTCCACGTGGCTGGGAGCTTAGGGTACAGGATGGTTGCATGAAATGAGGCCTAATTGTGAAGGGCTTGGTCCCTAAAGAGCTTGAACAGTGAGTAAGGGTTTTAAGGCATGATCAAACTTTTGATACCTGATAGTATAGCAAGAAATCCCATGTCAAGTGCGCTCAGGCCACAGGCAACAGGGCCTTGGCCACAGCCACTATCTCCAGGGTCTGTGGTTCTTCATTACTGTTTACTGGATTCTGCTGCTGCCGTTTCTATCTATTTACAGTGAACTAGTAAATCTGTAAACACCTGTTTTCCTTTGGCCACAGAACACAGTTTAGTTTTATTAACAGGAGCCAGCCTGCCAGGAAAAAACCACCCTGCTTCCCAGAACAGTCTTGTTTTCCAGTTTGCCACCAGTGCTGCAAGGAGTCCCGGTGGGGACTCTGAGTTCCTTCCGCTGCGCTGTGTGCCCAGTAAGTGAGGATTCTCCTGCTCCGAACATGTGTGATTTCCATTCATGTTTATGTCTGTGATGTCCAGTGAGCTTGATTCTTTTCAGTTCTACAAACCAGGTTTCACATTAAGATACTGATCAGCAGGTGCTTGGTTCAGAATGCTGGATGGGGGCTCCATTTTCTTCCTTGGGTACAGGTAGGTGGCCTTAGCAGTGTCGCTCTAGTGAGACTCTAGGGACAGACAGTTCTTTCTTTCCCGCAGTTTGCCACAATCCTACTCAATCATTCTCCTCTTTGCCAAGTGCTGTCTCCCCACCCTCCTATGTCTTTGAACTTCCTGACTTTTTGTGCCTGTATATTGCCCTGTGCCTCCTGACTCCCACCCTGCACCTCCCTTCCTTTCCTCCGACCCTGACCCTCACACTTGTCCACTGGTCCAGATAAGAGCCCTTGTTTCACCATATTCTCTCTCTCCTTTCAAAGTCAGGAATGTTTAGCATGACACTGTCATTGGTGGGAGGCCCCTGCAGGTGTCAAGTTCTGCATGAGTGTTCTGCACTTTTCGCTGTGATCTCTTAATCTTTACAACAACCCCTTCGACCCTCACATTTTACTATTATTTCTACGTTGTGGATCAGCAGACAGACACATGATAGGTCGCATGATAGGTGGTGAGGCCAGTGCGCTGGAGCTTCGCATCTCAGGTTCATTTAAACCAAAGTCTGAACTCTCAACTTGGCTGTGGACCTAGTGTAACATACATGTTCATCTGTCAGGGGCCCTCCCCTCAAGTTTATCTTGAGTACACAATTGAATCTAAAGATTTTAGTTGAGATCAACATATAGGAAAATACATGAATAGTATGTGTATAGCTCAGTGACTTTTCCCCAACAGCACTGTTGATGCTCACCTTCTGGTCACCCAAGGTAACCATTCCTCAGACTTTGGGGTTTTGCCTATGATTGAACTTCTGTAAATGCAGTCACACCAGGTGCATTCTTTTGTGACTGGCCTCTTTTCTGAATTTGGGCTTGAGAGATACTCATGAATATTCTCTGTAAACTCCCCTTCCTGGCCGATTTCACCTTTCCTAGTTCCTCAGTCAGAAGAGCAGGCAGGTTTCCTTCGGGCTGCCTTTGACATCGTCACGGTGCGCCATCCGCCTGACCTCTTCTCACAGACAGTCCTGGTCTGCCTCAGGTGAATAACTAATAACTAACTCCAGACCGTCTCGTCTTCTCCCCTGGTTTTTGCTTTCAGTTCACCCCTCTTTGAGACCCTCTTGCCCTTGGCGTCGTTCTGGTTTGTTCATTTGATTGGGCTCTCGGCACTGCGGGCAGCAGCAGCCTCCTCCAAGGCCCGGGGATTGACATATTAACATCCATGGGGGTCTCCCCCAGGGCGGACAACTGTTGGCAGGTCCTAGCAGCAGTTCAGTGCACAGTGAATCGATTTGAAATTGCTTCCGTGTGAAGATCACCAACGTCCTGTGCAGTTCAGAGAGGAGGACACCTGGGAGCGAGATGGTATCTCCCCAGGACAGCGGTATAACACGACAGCGCTGCGTCTGTACCTTGTGCGTCTGCTTTGATCTGGAACGCTTAACTCTGTAGTGAGCAGGGCTCCAGTGGAGGCAGGAAGAAAGTCCCTCTAGAAATCAGAATTGGCACAAGGGCTCCTGATGGAAATGTGGCCTGCACAGAAGCTGATTTATGGCAGACAGAGAGGCCAGCCTTCCCCTGTGCCATGATGCCCACAGCACAGCAGACCGTGAGAGGCTGGCTCTTCTCTCCCCATGCCAACCATTGTTCTACCCAGCTACGTTTAACTCCATTCTTTTTACTTTTGTTTTCTAAGATTTTATTTGTTAATTTTTAGAGAGAGGAGAGAGACAGAAAGGGGGTGGGTAGAGTGGGAAGCATCAATTTATAGCAGTTGCTTCTTGTGTGTGCCTCGACCCTACAAGGCTGGGGTTTCGAACCAGCAGTCTCAGCATTCCAGGTCGAACGCTTTACCCACTGCGCCACCACACATCAGGCGAATTCAATTTTTTACAATCACAATTTATATTCAGTATTATTTTGTGTAAGTTTTCTTCAACAGCAATAAAAATGTTATTTGATTTCAAATATGATAAATGGCATAGGTCTAATTTAACTATATAATGTGCATGTATTGAAATACCATGTGGACTTGATACATTACTAAGGACATCAAAGTATACAATTGGATTAAAAAATAGGAGAGTTAGGCCCTGGCTGGTTGGCTCAGCGGTAGAGCGTCAGCCTGGCGTGCGGGGGACCCGGGTTCGATTCCCGGCCAGGGCACATAGGAGAAGCGCCCATTTGCTTCTCCACCCCCCCCTCCTTCCTCTCTGTCTGTCTCTCTCTTCCCCTCCCGCAGCCAAGGCTCCATTGGAGCAAAGATGGCCTGGGCGCTGGGGATGGCTCCTCGGCCTTGCCCCAGGCGCTAGAGTGGCTCTGGTCGCGGCAGAGCGACGCCCCAGAGGGGCAGAGCATCGCCCCTCGGTGGGCAGAGCATCGCCCCTGGTGGGCGTGCCGGGTGGATCCCGGTCAGGCGCATGCGGGAGTCTGTCTGACTATCTCTCCCCGTTTCCAGCTTCAGAAAAATACAAAAAAAAAAAAAAAAAAAAAAAAAAAAGGAGAGTTAGTGGTTTGGTGGCGTTAGGGTTGTGAGCTGTAGTTGTTTTAGATGCGTATTTATTTCCTAGGGCAGTCCATGTGGTTCCCATTTCGTGTGCTCAATTATTCACATTAAGACTAACATTAAGGATTTGGGCCAAGTAGCCATTTAATATTAGTTTGTTAGGACATAACAGAGATCTAAGATTGTGTTCTTGGGGGCCAGGGAGTTCTTTTAAAAGTCATGTGTTTGATCTTTTGTTTTTATAAAGGAAAAACAATAGCATATATTTTCTTTTAAAGCTAAGCAAGTGTGTGGGTTTTATGTGCAGGCTAGTAGACACAGGATATCTTATCAGTTTTCAATTTTGAGCTTGCTAAGTTATTTTACAAAATTTGAGTTAGCATTAAAATGAAAATTTAAACTCTGTATTAACACCTGTGGTCTTTAGACCTGTAAAAAGATTGCAAAGTGCCAATAACAAGTTCCAGAGAGTGCATAGATTATTCCTAGAGAGTTATCGGGAGGGAACTCTACAAACTTCATTTATTGTTTATGTATGTGGACACATAGAGAAAGTTTAATATTGAACTTCTAGATCACCAAGGGATGCTTCCAACAAGAAGGAAGTGGGAGTTGTCTTCAGTGCCATCTGCTTAATTCCATCAGTATTCCATCAGTTTGGATGTTGGGCCAAGAATATTAGTACTTCCATTCTCTAAAGTGTCTTATCTTTGTGTTTGTTTTATAACACCTGCTATAGATGAGTGCTGGGAGTTTAAATACTTTGACATTAGAGAAAAATATGTGTTCAGATTTTTGTGTGAAAACAGAAGTGTGTGCTAAAACTAAGATTAGGTTTGTATTTAACAGGAGAAGAAAACAAAAGCTTAAATAACATAAATGTTTATTTCTTTCTCCCATAATGTCGCCAAGGTCTCTGCGTCTTATCTTTCTGTTCTGTCTCCCTCAGCAATTGATTTCCATCTTCAGAGTCACCTTTTAGCCCAGAAAGGCTGCTGGAGCTCCAGCCATTTTGCTCATATTTCAGGCAGCAGGAAGAAGGAAGAGGGCAGACACATCCCCTACCCCTTAAAAAAATTTTTTTTGTTTCTTTAATAAACTTATTTCTTAGAGCAGTTTTAGGTTCACAATAAAATTTAGGGCAAAGTAGAGCTAGTTCCCTGCAGGGTCCCTTTTGTTTTAGGTTAAGAACTTCCTCTAAGTACCACCCAGCAGCTTCTGCCTACATCTCTTTGGTCAGCACAGGGACTCACCTGGCTAGAAGGAAGCTGGGAAGAGTAGTCTTGTAGCTGGGAGCTTTGCTGGAGTTCATGGCCAAGGTACAGGGAGATTGTTGAGGAGGAATCTTGACATTTCTGTCACAAAGCCATTTGACTTAGAATCTCTCTTACTTTCTCTTGGTTATGCAAAACAGAATTTAAGTTCAAGTCTCAAACTGGAACCTTTAGAAAACTGTTTTTGTCAGTGTTGAGATACACTTTTTTTGTTTGTAATTATGAGTTCTTAAGCACTCGTCATAAGCATAAAAATAATTATTTTAAATCATATGAAGAAATGATAGTTATATAAGGTACATGGATGGAGGTATTTTTTATTAATTGGGAGGCACATTTAGTGTTTTATAACGAGATTTGAATCAATGCTTTATGGAATGAATAAACAACAATTTAAAATTTTTTAAGTGCAGTATGTGTCTTTTAGTACACCTTAGATTTGTTACTCTTTTAAATTTGTTCCATCAGTAAACAACCTCAACTTACATTGATTTTAAAAAGAAATTATAACAAGTGAATCTTTTCCTTTCTTTCTCATAAAAAGCATGCTGAGGTCGTGACTAATTGGTTTACTATAAATGTTTTTCTGTTTCCTCTCCTGTCCATCTCTCTCCTCTCCAATCATCCTCTGTCCAAAAGTGCGTACTCCTTCCACGTGACAGCAGACGGGCAGATGCAGCCCGTCCCTTTCCCCCCCGACGCCCTCATTGGACCCGGCATCCCCCGACACGCTCGCCAGATCAACACCCTGAACCACGGGGAGGTGGTGTGCGCAGTGACCATCAGCAACCCCACGAGACACGTGTACACGGGAGGGAAGGGCTGCGTCAAGGTCTGGGACATCAGCCACCCCGGCAATAAGAGCCCCGTCTCTCAGCTCGACTGTCTGGTGAGTGAACAGAAACCGGTGCACCAGGGTAATTTCTCCCTGGAGACTCAATAAGGAAATAGCTGTCCAGGCCTGGGTTTTTATTCCCATTATGAGGAAATGGAAGCCCATTCTGTTTCCTGTGTTAGCTATTTAGCTCCCCCACCCTTCTCCCTTAAATGGGAAGGTTTCATTTGTTGCTCTTTTGGTAGTTTAAATCCGATGATGGATTTCTTTAAAAAAAAAAAAATTTAGAGTTGTTTACAGAAACTGTCCTTGTTTGAGTGTGTATTCAAAAGGGGGTTTTCCATTTAATGGACAGAAAGCTCAGCGAGCCCTGGACGCTGAGCGCTGCAATCCACTCCACTTTTAATTTCCCTGCAGCCATCGGATAAATATTGAACAGTAAACATTTGATAATGTAGCATTAGAACTGTTCTGAACAGGGTCTGTGTTTTCAGGGAGGCCTGGGGGGCTGGCTGGGTTTTACCACCTTAACTTCAGGAAAAGGTTAATAGAGCACACGGCAAGAAATCAGGGCAGCCATCAGCAGAGCAGGCATGGTGAGAATGCGTCCTCCAGGCACCCAGCCCCTCCCGGGGACAAGAATATCACTGTGCATTCTTCAGGATCGTAGAACATGCTGGGACAAGTCCTGATCTCTGAACTGTAACCCCAGGATTTACAGACCACATACCACTGGCCTGAGGCAGACGAAAGGCCACCCCGCCCCTGGTCTGCTGTCTGCACGTCGCTAGCGCAGACGGTGCTGTTCACCCATGCCTGCCTGGGTCCAGGCGAGACAGTGCTTCCAAGAACTGTGGCAGGGTTTTGGAGATGTTTTGGGGGGATAATTATTGGCTTTTTTATTTTTTTTTAGGGAAATAACTTAAAAAATATTTCCATTAATGAAACCTAAACATACTTAAACACAGCTGAACATTCTGTGGTAGCAGGAGTCTTTTGTAACATTCATCTCCCTTGTTTTTTTAAATTATGTGCTTAAAGTTTCTTTGATCTTCGAGCGATGGACCATGGTAAAAGCGTTGTAAAAGAATTCAGCTAGTGTTACGTATTTGGGTTGAAGGATAACAGTTATTTCTTTTAGGGAGTAGGTGTCATTTTAGGTCCTACCTCCCTTTTTAATGTGTTGATTTTGATGAAGAGAGGCCCTCTTTTATCAATTTCTTTGGCCTTTGGATGGAAAGACATAAACAACGACAGCATCCATGTTGCAGAGAAAGCAGCCCTGTTAAATTTTTAGACAAGGATCCATCTGGCTGATGAAGACACAGTGCCAGCCTTGGGGACAGTTAAGCGTAATGAAAACCAAAACATAGGCAGGGGGTCTGCAGTTTCCAAATAGTACATAATGGAGAGTGATGAGATCAAAAGACTTAGAAAAGCAGCTTTGAAAAGTGGTTTCTTCAGAGGAAAGTATGTGTATCCCTATCTTACATCTACTGATAATTTCAGTTTTGTCTACTCAGCGGAGAACTGGACATGAGGCACAGTTATATCTAAGCATGCAAACCTATGAGTTTGTTTTGTTTACTCTTTCGAAGGAGACAGCTGCAATCGGATCCCAATTTTACTACAGCACTCTTGCTTGTTAGTATCTGTGAAATGCCACTTTCTGAGTCAAAAACCACGATAGCATTTGGGGAACATGGCATTATTCTTGCTTGGTGTAATGCATTACAGCAATTGAATTATGTTTATTTCACAGAATAGAGATAACTACATCCGTTCCTGCAAATTGCTCCCCGATGGCTGCACTCTGATAGTGGGAGGCGAAGCCAGCACCCTGTCCATCTGGGACCTGGCCGCCCCGACCCCGCGCATCAAGGCCGAGCTGACATCCTCGGCCCCTGCCTGCTACGCCCTGGCCATCAGCCCCGACTCCAAGGTCTGCTTCTCCTGCTGCAGCGACGGCAACATCGCCGTGTGGGACCTGCACAACCAGACGCTGGTGAGGTGAGTCTAGGTGGTTTTCTGCGGGGGAGGTGCAGTCAGAGGCTTCCTGTTACCCCTGCTTCTCCAGCTGTCCCAGTCATTCAGTTCACACATTAAGACCCTGCTGTGTGCCTGGCTTGGAACTGGGTCCTGGAAGTGCAAAGACAGAGTCGTGTCACTTCCCTTGGAGGGGGGCTCACCATCTTGATGCTGTGCTTGGGTGTCCCCCAGACTTTATATTTAACTCACTCATATTCCCATTCCCGTTCTTCGGGCACATACAGATGGATGCCAGACTTTAAAACACAGTCCTGGCTTATGCCAAGTGGCAGCATAATATGGATTACATCGCGGTATGAAGGGTCCTCAGCACTAGATCTTTCTGGTTTTGGTTAGAACTTTGTTTGCACAAACAGGAGTCAGCTAATACAGGATAAAAAAAAAAGCAACAAAAAGAACATTAGAAGGGAAGATTCCATGAATTACATGATGGTTTTCAAGTATCCGTGTTCTTCGATAACTAACTTAGCCCCATGCAGGGGTCATTCATCCAGGAGCGAGCCCGACTGCCCGGAAGCTGCCCTGACCGTGGCGAGAGCTGCAATTCGCCACCTTTGCGTCTCTCCACAGCTCAGGCAGCGCACTCCCTTCACCCACGGCGGTGCTTGCCCCAGAGGGCTTGCAGATAAGTCTTAGAAAATGAAGCACTAGGTAACATCCAGCACAGAACTAGCCTGGCTTCACCCTTTGGTTTCACAGTTCATCTTCACTCGGAAACACTCTTTGTTTATGGTGTGACATTAGGCACGTGGATTGCTTAGCAGGTCTCCCCCTAATGCTCTTGGGCTTGTGTGCCAGAGAGAGGGAACGGACAGACTGGCAGTCAGCACGCAGCTCACTCCCCTTCAATACAAGTCTCTGAGCCAGGCTCCGCCCCGAGTGTGAGTGACACCATGGCACTCATTTTCCTCTTGCCCCTCACTGGGCAGCCCAGAGGGAGCAAGATGGAGCGATCAACACAGCTGACAGCTGCTTCAGACTTTTATCCTAGGAAGTGTTCATTCCTTTCCCTTTCCCTTTCCCTTTCCCTTTCCCTTTCCCTTTCCCTTTCCCTTTCCCTTTCCCTTTCCCCTTTCCTTTCCTTTCCTTTCCTTTCCTTTCCTTTCCTTTCCTTTCCTTTCCTTTCCTTTCCTTTCCTTTCCTTTCCTTTCCTTTCCTTTCCTTTCCTTTCCTTTCCTTTCCTTTCCTCCCTCCCTTCCTTCCCCTCCCTCCCTCCCTCCCTTCCTTCTTTTCTTTTTCTTAGGAAATAGCACTT
The DNA here is from genome assembly GCF_036850765.1 of Saccopteryx bilineata. Taxonomy (NCBI): domain Eukaryota; kingdom Metazoa; phylum Chordata; class Mammalia; order Chiroptera; family Emballonuridae; genus Saccopteryx; species Saccopteryx bilineata. The sequence goes on from NC_089491.1 coordinate 46,943,284, forward strand.
TTAAAATACCAATTCTCAGTACTTTTAAACAATTATTTTCCTTAATCTTCATACTGTCTGCACTGCTGCTGTTCCAGTGTTTGAGAAGAGGAGCCCGCACCCAGAGAGGTTGCTCACCTGCCTGTTGCCGCACAGCCGGCCATGCTGGAGCTGTGACCGGGTGTAGCACTCTGTTCTTATGTCTGCATGCTGAGCCCTGCTCTGTGCCAGCCTGGAAGCGCATACTGTCGGCTATAACGAGGTGGAGGGGTAGTGCTTTACAATCCTTTTCTCAGTTTGGACTGGCCACATGTGGATAGCAGCCTGGCAAAGCGTCTGTGCTCACAGATCTCTTTTGGCTGATTGTTCTTACTATTGTTTTGTGACTGAAGCTCGAAGTTTCCCGTTAAGAGAAAGACTTGTGCTTGGCTTCCAGGCAGGGTCTTGCTGGTGCCCCGGGTCGGCCTGAGCAGTTTGCTTTGTTGCTGCTCAGCACCTTTGAGTCAGGTGGTGGGCACAACCTTCTGTCTCTGGGAGTCCAGATTTCAAATGCTGGGCTCCTCCCAACACAAAAAGTGAGGTTGAGTAACCGGTCATGCTGTGTTAGCACGAAGGGCACCACTTGTTGATTCACTCATGGGAACACAGGTGCCTCTAGACCCTGAGCTGGTCATGTGGTGATACAAGCCTGCGGGATTGTATGCCGGGCCTTTATTTCTCCTTAAGGAGTACGGTTGTGGAGTAAGGATTTTGTGTTTGTCTCTTTTTTTTTTTTTTTTTTAACACTTAAACACTACCAGACCCAGGAGAAATTTTGCCTTCCAGACAGATTTGTAAGAACAGCCATAGGAGCATATTTAACTTCTCCTGTGTAGTGGCCTCAAATGGCACTCCCTTTCTCTAGCACTTGGATCATGAAGAGAGAAGGAGATCCGCAGGTGCTCGTCTTCCTCCTCGGGAGAGAGGCAGTTTGATCTTGCACATCAGCAGACACTGAAGAGATGACACACACCCCGCGTCCAAAACTAACAACACAACAGTATTTACCTTGAGCTCTGGCAGGAAATCATTATTCAATCTGGTTTGTTTTATCAGGCAATTCCAGGGCCACACAGACGGGGCCAGCTGTATTGACATTTCTAACGACGGCACCAAGCTCTGGACGGGCGGCCTGGACAACACGGTCAGGTCCTGGGACCTGCGCGAAGGCCGGCAGCTGCAGCAGCACGACTTCACCTCACAGGTGTGTGGCTCCTTTTCACCTGGAATCTCGGAGGGGGGGGCGGAGCTGGTAGTATGTGTGTGCGTGTGTGCGATCATGTGTGCGTGCGAGTGTGTGGGTGGCGGCCGCTCCCTCCCTTCACACCCCACAGCAGTTGTCTCTGTGCAAACAGACTAGGCTTATATTTGAGAGACTGACATTTTTTTTAAAACCACAAACAGAAACAAAATAACCTTGCCACACTTGGGGTGGTGTCTAAACTCAGGCAAGTGAAGCCATGCTGGCGGTTACCCTCATGCTAATCCATTCAAGGAATCTGTGCCCTGAAGAGTACCCAGTGTTCCTGCAGCAGCTTTGCATCTGCTCTGCTTATCCTCCCCGTCAGATGTGCGGGTGAGAGGTGATTATTCGGTTCGCATTTAAACAGCTTGAAAAACATGCAGGCATATCACAAGGAGTCAAGAGAGATCACAACAGCTCTGAAAGCTAATTCATTTTTCTTGCATCAGAGAGCATAAAAAAATGCAGCCGCAGCTCAGTGGATGCCCATTTTATTACTCATCCTTGAGAAAATGGACTCATGGTTGACTACGTTTATGGAGTTCTGAAATGATATAAAAATCTCAACTTTGTGGACTGCCATCTTAAGTGCTTTCTGATGGTAGAATTGTTCTTTTCATCATTACTTGTTTATTTTTTCTTTTGTAATAAAAATAATTCCATGCAGAAAAATAGGATGACAAAAATGAAAAACAACAGTACATGCCGGTAAATTTTGTGTCCCTGTTAAAATTTCAAGTTTTTCACAGATTTCTTTGTTTTAGCTCTTTTCCCAATATTTTTGGTCTGCCTTTTTTTTTCCCCTGAATAAAATGGAAATTGTCAAATACTACACGAGGGAATGTTCAGGCACATATGAAAGGCAGAGAGGATTGGACAGTAAAGCCCACGTGCCCGTCACCCCGCGTGAGCAGTTAGAAACAGACGGCGAGTCCTGCCCCACCGGTCCCTCCTGCCCCCAAGCCTTAGGTTATCTTATAGGAAACCCCAGACGTTCTGCCGTTTCAGCCATAAGCATTTCAGTTAGTATCTGTAAAAGACAAGGATCTCTTTAAAACAACACACACAAATTACGTTGTTATTAAGAATAATTTCGCCTGACCTGTGGTGGCGCAGTGGGATAAAGCGTCGACCTGGAAGTGCCGAGGTCGCCGGTTCAAAACCCTGGGCTTGCCTGGTCAAGGCACATATGGGAGTTGATGCTTCCAGCTCCTCCCCCCTGTCTCTCCTCTCTCTCTCTGTCTCTCTCTCTCTCCTTTCTAAAGTGAGTAAAAAAAAAAAAAAAAAAGAATAATTTCTTAGTTTCATCACACAGAACTGTTGCAGTTTTTCTAGTTGTCTCGTAAGGGTTTTTAACACTTGGCTCATCTGGGTTGGGTCACTCACCCGAGTCTGGAGTTTGCGGATTCCCTCCTCCTGTTCTTGCAATCACCCCTCCCCCTCCCTTTTTGTTGCCCTTTTCCTCCCCAAGTTTACCCGCAGTCATCAGGAGCCTGTTCTGCCTCTTGTAGATATTCTCCCTGGGGTACTGCCCCACCGGGGAGTGGCTGGCCGTGGGTATGGAGAGCAGCAATGTGGAGGTGCTGCATGTGAACAAGCCTGACAAGTACCAGCTGCATCTCCACGAGAGCTGTGTGCTGTCCCTGAAGTTCGCTTATTGTGGTGAGTGAGTGCCGCCGAGGGGAAACCCAAGAACTTCTGTGGGCCTAAATGGAAAAGACTTCTAAAAAAAATAGAGCAGAGATCGTATCTGGAAAAAATGTTGTTCTCTGAGCAGCTGGATGCAATAATTCTGTTGTCTAAATATGTCCCCCAGAGCTTAGTGGTGTCTATGTAGGTCTGTTTTCCTAATTTGTTAAAAGTCAGCAGGCAATGAAATTGCCTTATCCTACCCTGGCTGGTGGCTCAGTGGCTAGAGCATTGGCCCAGCATACGGACATCCGGGTTCATTTCCTGGTCAGGGCACACAAGAGAAGCAACTATCTGCTTCTTCCCTGCCCCTCACCCCCTTCTCTCTCTCTTCCCTTCCTATAGCCAGTGGCTCATTGGTTTGAGTATGGCCCCAGGTACTGAGGGTAGCTCCATTGAAGCGCATCATCTTCAGGCACTAAAAATAGCAGGGTATTTGAGCATCCGCTCCACATGGGTTGCTGCATCGATTCTGGCCTGAGAGCTTGTGGGTCTGCCTCATTATGTTCCCTCCTCTCACCTTAAAAAAAGAAAAGAGAGAGAGAGAGAGGATAGAAAAGAAAAGAGAGAGAGAAAGGAGAGAGAAAGAAAAAAAGAGAGAAAGAGAAAAAGAAAGAAGAATAAGAAAGAAGGAAAAGAGAAGAGAAAGATGGCCTCATACAAGGTTTTGACACATTTGTTTTTAGTGGAGAGACCCTAGCTAGGGTGGGGGTGTGGTGCAAATAGTTGCAACTCTCAAGAGGAGTGGGTGGGGATTTGTTGAAGACTGGGGCAGGAAGGAGCAGAGGAAGTGGTTAAGGGCTGACCAGGGTGAGGAACCCAGTCAGAGAACAGAATGTTTAGCTGACCTGACTCTTACGCTCTGTGGTGAGGATAAAGAGGGAAGACGTTCACAGGGAACCAAATGCTTGTTCCCCTGGCTGGATGAGTAGCTATCACTTACTGACCACACGCTATGCACCATATATTGTGTCTGGCATTGCACTTAGGTTCGTCATTTAATCCCTCCTAGTTCCATTTTGTCACGGGGAAACTAACAAAGGACAAGATCCCTGCTTGAGGACCCACTGTGTACTGGGTGTGATGCTACCTGTCATGGCTAAGGGCACTGACACAATCCCTGCTGCTGCTTTGATTAAACCCAAGATCCACAGGCGGTTCATAGCTGGGCCCAGATCTAAAACCTGCCCTTTCTACTCATGTCATAGCTCAGGCTTGGACAAGATAGTTCATGATTAGAAATGCTGTGAGTTTGATTAAGTCCACATAGCTAATAGTATAGTAGGGATATTAATCTTGTTGCTACATCTTCCTTTGCTAATTCTAGGTAAATGGTTTGTGAGTACTGGAAAAGATAACCTCCTCAATGCTTGGCGGACCCCCTATGGAGCTAGTATATTCCAGGTAAGTCAGTGTTTTTTACGGAGAATGACCATTTGGCCGTAACATTCCAGGGACACAAGAAATGAAGGTGCCTTGGAGGGAGCAGGGCCCCTGAGTATCTCTGTTCCACACTAAACACACCCCCAACATTTTCTCTTCCAGTCCAAAGAGTCCTCATCTGTGCTCAGCTGTGACATCTCTGTGGATGATAAGTACATAGTCACTGGCTCAGGGGACAAGAAGGCTACAGTCTACGAAGTCATCTACTGAAAACATTATGTGGTTTAATGTTTATAGTTGAATTGGGCCAAAATGTTTTGAATTTGTAGAAATAGAAAAGTTGTAACTTTAAAAACAAGAAAACCTGTTTTTAAACCTTGACACAAAACTACTTTGAGTCTACGAAGAGGAGGCGATGAGTCCATCAACAGAAGGTCACCTATCTACCTAGACCAAATGGAGCACCGAGGCCAGGTGGACAGAGGGGCCACGGCCGTGACTGGAGGAACAGGGCCTGCTGACTGGCCGAGCCGTTCCTGTCTCTCTGTGTGGTCTGCCCGGATCACGTTTCTGTTCCTTGCGATTCCCCTCACGTTCGTCCTTGGTAGCACAGTGGTGTCTCCAATGAACTTGTTTCCTGGTTTTGCATCTTGTGAAATGTTTTTTTTTTTGTATTTTTGTTGAAGGTTAAGCATTTGTATAAATTGTAAATATATTTGGTTTATTACAGTAAAGGCTTTAGTACCAATACGTGTTTTTCTTTTTCCTTCTTTATTGTTTTTCTCAACGCTTTGGGATCATTGATGTGGGTTTTATAAGCAAGTCCAAACGTGTAGAGGAAATTTTAAAATACACTTTTGATTTTGTAAATATATTTGGTCATAGGCTTCCGCTGCACTGGAACTTAACACTTTCGAGTTACTGAAACTCAAGAGTAGGAATCGTGAGTAAATTGAGGGTACATGAATAACAGTTTTATTTGGGAAGCTGAAATAACTTGGTCACAATTCATTCACTAGGATACTCTTGTAGTTCGGGGTCACAGGTTAATGCTTTGCTTTTCCTTGGTGATTCATGGAGAAACAGAATATTCTTGTCTCTAGGAAAGCTCAGCCTTTTCAAATTTATATTCTCTCCCTTCACAAGCTTCAGGTTTTAAGAAATGAAGGTCACTTAGGTTTGGTGTCAAGATTGACGATGTTCACAAAGCTGCAGTTTATTAACCTGTGCAGGAAAGGTGGGCTGTCAGCTGGCTTGTCTTCATTAATACTTATTTGGTCCATTATGTTAACTGACTGTACTTACGCCAGCCACACCCCGCACTTAGCCTCGTTCCCCTCGTTCAGGCTTCCTCTGCAGCGCCAGCCCCTGCTCTCTGTCATTAGTCTGCTCTGGTCTTTGTGGACAAGCTTTTGCTCATTTGATTAGATGAAACCTAACCCTGGGCTTTTAATAACTTGCCATGTATGTTTCCTCCTGGAAAGACAGAAAAACGACATGGCTCATTCTTTTTATATACCTATTGTTTACCATTGTATTTTAGAAAATGATGAGTAAATAATTTTAAGCCAACTTTCCTGGCTGTTTAAAAATAGCATCTAGCCTGCCCGGGCGGTGGCGCAGTGGATGGAACGTCGGACTGGGATGTGGAGGACCCGGGTTCGGGACCCCGAGGTCGCCAGCTTGAACGCAGGCTCATCTGGTTTGAGCAAAGCTCACAAGCTTGGACCCAAGGGGTTAAAGCTCAAGCAAGGGGTTGCTTGGTCTGCTGAGGGCCCGTGGTCAAGGCACATATGAGAGGGCAATCAATGAACAACTAAGGTGTCACAACGCGCAACGAAAAACTAATAATTGATGCTTCTCATCTCTCCGTTCCTGTCTGTCTGTCCCTGTCTATCCCTCTCTCTGACTCTGTCTCTGTTAAAAAAAAAAAAAAAAAGCATCTAAGGAATTTTTAATGTTCTTGTTTTCTTACGATCCAGTGAGTTGTTGGCAGTTTGTCTTAATATTTTTTCATTTGTTATCTAGACCTTATTTTTATTCATTCAACAACGTTACTTGATTTGCTTTTTGCCAAAATAATTCTTGTTTCTGTACAAAGTTTGTTAAATATTTTCTCTTCTCATTAAGTGAATGGCAAAGCCCTAATTACTAAAGCTGATTTATCTCATCCTTTCCTTATATCATGAAGCAGGTTTCTATACTACAGCCTCTGATGGCTTATTAAGGTAATGTTTACCGTCTCTGTTCTCTCTACTTCCCTGCCTTACTTCCCTATTTTCTGTAATTGCAGGATGGAGGTTAAGTGACTGCAACCGAGAGTCACTTATACAATGGCTTAGACTACAGTGGTTGTGTTTACCGTGTAAAGCCCGAGACCCGGGCCAGCAGCAGCTCTGTGCTCCCAATTGTCTCCACTTCCAGCCAACAGCGGGGGAAAAGTGTAATTGCAGGGGCACGGATGTGCTTTCGGACAGGTAGCTGGGATTTGTTCATCCCTCCCGTTCCCAGTTGACTGGCAGGGACTTAGATACCTCCCAGACTGGAAAATGTGGTCTCTAGCTGGGCAGCCGTATGTCCATGAAGAAGGGGGAGGACACATTTGAAAGCATTCTGAGTTAGAGAAATAGTCCTGTTTTTTGTTATGCATTTTCTCCCTTTATGCTTTATAGCAGTAGTTTTCAACATTTTTCACTTGGGGACTGGTGAAAATAGGAGAATTATTTTGGGGACGTTAGGCTAAGGCAGAAATCACCCTCAGCATAAGCGAATTTGACTAAGATTATTGGGTTTGTAATCTTCCTACAACGTAACTTTGTGCACCAGCACAAAATTTCTGGCGGGCCAGCCCGTGGACCAGCGGTTGAAGAACTGCTTCCTAGTTTCCCGAACTTCCCATATGCTTCCTCTAACGGAATTTTCTGAGGGTCTAGGTCGAGATCTTACCAACGAAAAGACTGTCTTGAGTCTGATGAAGCCACTTTCCTTTGCTTTTGTAGATGTTTGGTCCTGGAGGAGGCATTCTAGAGCTAGCCCCTCTGCTCAGGGCGTTTGGACTCTTGGAACTGCCTGGACAATTGTTTTCCCACTCAAAATAAGAATGACAGAATGTTGTGCCCGCCTTTCAGGGTCTTGAGGATCAGAAGTATGTGAAACAGGATTGTGAATGGAGGAGGCAAGAGTGGAAGATTTCCTCATAAGCTGTGAATTTAGGAAGTAACTGAATTACCACTCCTCTCCCCCAAAAGTTGGGACTCATGATTATTGAACCCCAGCTAAGCCAAATTTTTGTATACATCTTGCCTCGAATACGGATTACAAATGAGTGTTCAGTAAATTGAGATTCAACGAGACATGGATCTCCAATATGTGCCAAGAGCCATGCTAGGCAGTTTCACATAAAAAATGTGAAGAAATGATTGTCATTATGCCTAATTAAGGAAACAAAGCTAAGGAAAACTGTGTTCCTATGCCTCATGGGAGGTGGAACCAAATTCAGGTTTGCCGTGAGTCCTGTCTGTGTTCTTTTTAAATCTCAGAGTAGGTGTGATTTTTTCCCTAGCTATCCAAAGTTCCTCTTCACTTCATTTCAAACATTGCAATTTATACAATTCCCTTAGGTACCAGTCTCATGTGATATTGTAAGTGTAGATAGGTTTTTGTTCACTAATTTATAATTTAACTTACGCAAATAATTATTTTCTCCAGTCTTTGTAATAGATTTATCATATATATATTTTATTGCTCACTCTTTACTTTTACCTTGAATGTAGGTTTCTACAATGGAATTTAAGTTCATTGGGAAAAAATTGCCAAGTTCTAGTATGATAGGTTTTGTAATGCCTTTTTTATAACTAGATGTTTCTACCACTTATAATAATGGAAAAAATATTTCATCAATATGACCATTAACATTTATTAAGTTCCTATAATTTATCAGGTGATAGAGAAGTGTTTCACAAATTATAATAATCCTCACAATGGCTGGGATGGGATTTTTGACGGGTTATTTTAAGATTTTGTAACTGGGAGGTAGCAGCTGGCTCCAAAGCTGCGGAACGTTCACACAGGGATTTTAAAAATTGCACTTCTGCTAATGGCGCACCGAGATTGTGACTTTCCCAAAAGTCCTGCAAATCAGAGCTCGGAATAAGACTTAATTTTAGCATACTGTTTAATTTCATCAAGAGACTGCTGTGTCTGTCATCAGCTTCAGCTGAGTGGTGACATTTCAAACCCTCCCCTCTGCTGTTGGTTCCTGGATTGTTTGCTTTTCAAAAGTATCTTCTCTTCACTCTTAGCTCAACGACGAAGTTGTCCCATCACCTCAGTTTCCGGCTTCCCTCATCAAGATGAAGCTTGTATTTAAGGGTCATTTTCTGCCTGGGGCGCTTGCTCCCCAGACTTCTAGCACTGAAGCAATTCAGTGATTTTAATTGGGTTCATGTTTCTAGAGAAGTTTTTCATAAACTTTTCATCGACATGCAGATCACCAGAAGGACTAGTTAGCATTCAGATTTGTGGGCTCCAGTCTTAGAGCTTTGATTCAGCAGGTCAGGGTGGGAGCTGAGAACTTGCATTTGTCATACCAGATCCCAGGGGATCCTGGGGCTGCTGGACTGGGCATCCGTGAGAATGCTGATCTTGGAGTGCTGATCTTGGACAGGAGAGCTATTGGGGCATTCAGAAAGTACTTGAGTATATTCTTACTTTCCTAAGATGAACCCTGGGGACTGAGGATTAAAAGTAAAATGACAATAAAACTCAAGGATACTGTTTTGAAGTTGCTGTTCTTGTCTCTGTTCCCAAACTAACTTTTTTTAATTTTTTAATTTTGGGGGGTACCATTAGTTAACATTATACAATTTTTTTTATATACCTGTTCCAGGTCTATAATTTTTATTACACATCATCTGTACATTGCGCTTTGTGCTTATCACCCTACAAATACCTAGCCTCCTGTCACCATATATTTGACCCCTTTACCCTCTTCACCCTCCCCCACGCCCTTCCCCTCTAGTAACCACTATTCTGTTGTCTGTGGCTATGAGTTTGTTTTCTTTGTCCATTGATTTTTGTTTTATATCCCAAATATGAGTGAAATCATAGGTTCTTGTTCCCAAAACTAACTTTTGAAGCTAAAAATTAAATCTAAACCAAAATCGAGTGCTTAAAAATGTTGCTTTTTAACTTTGCCATAACTCCACATGAGTTATGCGAAGTCTTCTACAGTTTGGAAAACCTACCGTGATGACTTCATGTAGTGGAAGCCTCGAGAATGTGCAGTGTTTAATTGGAGTGAAGATGCATAATTAAAAGGTAGAAATTGTCTTTTGAAAAGTTGGAATATTTACTGTGTGTAGAACAATAAGCTGATGACTTCTTAGAGGATGTTTTCATTCACCGCTCCAAGGTCAGCATTTATGAAAGATGTGACCTCAGCACGTGGCAAGGTGGCCATGGCGCGGGTGATGAAGATGAAATGATTCCAGTGAGGCAGCACTGGGGAAGAATCTGCTGATGGCAATGGAAGGATGTGGGTGAGGCCCTGCCCTAAGGATACCAACAGTAAGGGATGGGCAGGCAGTTCCAGCAGCGTTGGATGGGAGTTACTAATTTGACATTAGCTGGCTAGGACAACTAGTGATGCTATCCCAACAAGTGGCTGAAAGAACTGTTGTGTGCCAGGCACTGGGCCAAGAGCTTCCAGATGTTCTCCTGATAGATTTTTTTTTTCCCCATAAAAGTATCATAAACCTCTGATTCTCAGTTTAGGAAATATGGCAAGGTTACAAAGAAAAAAAAACACACGATTGTACCACCTAGGGAAAAAATAGAATTTGTATGCCAATTGTCAACTATAACACAGGGATTAATAAAAGCAAGCATTGGTTGGGTGATACCATGTGCCAAGGACAGTTGAACTCTTTGTTATCTCACTGAATCTTCACAAGAGCCCAATGAGGTGGTTACTGGTTTTATACTCACTAAACAGATGAAGAAACTGAGGCACACAGAGGTTCAGGAACCAGCCTGAGACCACACAGCTAATTGTTGGTAGAGTCCAATTTAATCCACTCCAATTTGGTCACACTCTAAAACCCATTGTCTTAATTCTCCTGTTCTATCTCCTTGTCCACATGGTTTTAGAATCTTGTTCCTCATGTTTTCTGCCTTTTTTTTCAGCCCGAGGTGTAACTGACACAATTCTAAGCTATTTGAAGTGAATACAATATGATGATTTGATATACGTTGTGAAAGGATTCCCTCCGTAGAATTAATATACCCACCCCCTCACATATTTACAGTTTTGGTGTTGTCATCGAAAAAGTTCTACTCTTAGCAAATTTCAGTTAAATAATACATTATTATCCTCAGGCTTTATTAATCTTGTAACTGCACATTTGTGCTCTTTTCCAATGTCACCCTATGTCCCCAGCCCCAGGCAATCATGATTCTACTGTTTCTACTTTGTGAGTTAGATTTTTTTTTTAATTCCACAAATAACTGATATTGTGTGGTAGTCTTTCTCTGTTGGCTTATATCACAGCATAATACCATCCCAATTTTTTCCATGTCCCAAATAGCAGGATTTCCTTCTTTTTAAAGGCCAAATAATATTCCTGTCTGACCAGGTGGTGGCACAGTGGATAGAGCATCAACCTGGGATGCTGAAGATCCAGGTTCGAAATCCTGAGGTCGCCCGCTTGAGTGTGGGCTCATCCAGCTTGAGCGGGGGATCATTGACATGATCTTATGGTCACTGGCTTGGCTGGAGCCCCCTGGTCAAGGCACGTATGAGAAGCAACCAATGAACAACTAAAGTGCTAATCTTGTATTTGTGTATGTAGATGTGTGACATTTCTTTATCCATCTGTTGAGGGACACATGGGTTGTTTCCATACCATGGCTATTGTGAATAATGTTGTAACCAATATGGGAGTGCGGATATTTCTACCCTGAAGTGGTGTTGCTAGGTCACATATGAGTTCTATTTTGAATTTCTTGAGAAACCTCCATCCTGTTTTTCATAGTTGCAGCAGCAATTTACATTTCTACCAGCAGTGTATAAGAGTTTCCTTTTCTCCACATACTCACCAGTATTTACCTCTTGTGTTTTTGGTAATAGATATTCTAACAGGTATTGAAGTGGTATCTCTTCGAGGTTTTAATTTGTATTACCTGATGGTTAGTGATGTTGAACACCACTTTTCATGTACCTGTTGGTCATTTATATGTCTTTGGAAAAATGTGTATTCAGATCCTTTGCCCATTTTTAAATTGTGTTATTTGGCTTTTTCTTGTTATTGAGTTAACTTTAATTTTCTTTATTATTAGAATTTATTCAGCCTGAGCTGTGGTGGCACAGTGGATGAAGTGTTGTCCTGGAATGCTGAGGTCACCGGTTCAAACCCTCAGGTTGCCTGGTCAAGGCACATATAGGAGTTGATGCTTCCTCCATATCCCCATTCTCTCTCTCCCTGCTCCCTAAAATGAATTAAAAAAATTTATTCTAAACAACTTACAATGTTGGGTGCACTGTACTTTCCCCATTTCTCATTTGTAAGGAATACAGGCAATTTCAATATAGAGATGTTATAATTCTTATAAAGAAAATATGCATATATCATTCTCCTGATTTCCGCTCCTTTCCTTAGAATGAACCTCGAGAGATGAAATTACTGCATCAAACGATAGGATGTTATTTTGAACCTTTGATATTATACACTGCCAAGTTTGCTGTCCAGAAATACTAGGCCCATTTATACTACCCCCAGCAAAGCACGACAATGCTATGGATTGACCACATGGTTCTTACTCTAGAAAACATTGCTGAATGATAGGCAATAAGTGATATCTTATTGTATCGTTTAGTTTTACTCTAGCTTAGATTCATTCTTTGAAAGGATCCTAGAGAGGTCAGCTCATTGACCATCTTTATCGCCGTACTTAAGGTGTCTGTCCTGTTAACAGTTCCTAGAAAACCTTTCACAGACCTTTGATAGCTTCTTTTAGGCACTTAAATTGGATGTCTTGTGTTTTTTTTTTTTGTTTGTGTGTGTGTTCAAGATAGGTTTCTGTTGTATAAACTTGTATTTTATTTTTAATATTAAGTATTTGTAGTTCAGTAATTGTGTTCTTTTCCATCATTACCCTTTGCTTGCCTCAGGAGGTCATTTAGAACCCCCAGTGATGGTAAACCTTAGTAATGAGTTAAAAGTAGGAAACTACATCATTTTTTTTGTTTGTTTAAAATGAGAGGTTCTTCTGCATTTGCATGAGTAATATCCTGCTTGTAATGAGAATGCAAACTGGGTGCTGTGGTGTGTTGGAAGAACAGTGCATTTGGAATCAACTGCAGTCAGGTACAGACCTCAGGTGTGATTTAAAAAACAAACAAACTTTATTTATTCATTATAGAGGGGGGAGAGAGAGAGAGAAGGGGGGAAGAGCCGGTAGCATCAACTCTCATAAGTGCCTTGACCAGGCAAGCCCAGGGTTTTGAACTGGCAACCTCAGCATTTCCAGGTTGATGCTTTGTCCACTGTGCCACCACAGGTCAAGCCCTCAGGTGTGATTTTTTTTTAAAATAAATTTTTATTTTAATGGAGTGACATCAATAAATCAGGGTACATACATTCAAAGAAAACATTTCCAGGTTATCTTGTCATTTAGATCTGTTGCATACCCATCACCCGAAGAGAGATCATCCTCCGCCACCCTCCATCCAGTTCTCTCTGTACCCCTCCCCCTCCCCCTCTCCCTCCTTCCCTCCCCCCACCCCCCCGTAACCACCACACTCCCGTCCATGCCTCTTAGTCTTGCTTCTATGTCCCACCAATGTATGGAATCCTGCAGTTCCTGTTTTTTTCTGATTCACCCATTTCACCCCACACAATGCTACCAAGACTCCACCATTCCGCTGCAAGTGATCCGATGTCATCATTTCTCCTAGCTGAATAGTATACCATGGTGTATATGTGCCCCATCTTCTTCATCCAGTCCTCTATTTTTTTTTACAGTGATTAAAAGCCTTTAAGCAAACTCTTGGCCAATACAGCAAGAATCCCTAAAAGAGTAATGTCCTTAACATGTTCACCAAGTCCAAGTTGGACCCATCACCATGCCAAATCCCTGAAAAATGCAACCCAACCGCAGTTCAGTCTGTTAGGAGCTGTCACAGGGAGCAGGAGTCCAGGAAAGTTCCCCACAGGAAAAGTCCGCATGGCACTGGAATTGTTGTCTCCATTCTATATTTTGCAGCTCATGTCCAAGTCCCAATGACCGCTGCTTCTAGCTGGTAATGATTCAGGTAGACTGGAAAAAGCCATTTGCAGCATGCGTGGATATGGAGCTTCTGTTCTCCTCTGCCTGGAGAGTTGAGACCAGGTTGCTTTTCCCTGGAGCTCTGTGACTGTGGCCTGGTAAAGAGAACCTTGGGATACACTAAGCTGGGTGGCAAAGGTAAATTCATAATACAAGTTGGCAAAAGGAGGAAAGAGAGCTCTAAATTAGGAGTAGGTCCCAGCCTGAAATATGAGTGGAGCACTGAGGTAGGAGGGATAAAGGAAACACTATATATTAAGCAAAGCAGCAGATAATAGGACTATCAACACCCACAACAGAGATCTTTGAGGGAAGACTAAAAAACCTGACTATTCAGGCAAAACATAGTTAAGTGGCCCTTGTGCGAATGAGATCAGTTTACCTGCTTCTTGGAAGAAATACCCTAGGCTCATCCACAGTGTCGTAGATGGGGCCGATGGCCCTGGGCACCTTCAGCCTTCAGTGGCAAACCCCAGCTTTCTGGGCAAGGTTAGGTCATAGGTGGCTGGAGCAAGGCTGGAAGAGACTGAACCCTCCCTTAGAGGAGCGAGGGGGAAGCCCACCTTCCAGTGTCCCTGTTTCCTCACAGCAGAGGCATGTAAGCCTGGCAGGCTTAGCTCAACGACTTTCTTTTCCACTATTGAAGCAGGACCCAGATGGCATCCTATGAGACCCCTTTGGGGCGTTGGAGCCTTTAAGGGTGTATCCTAAAAGCTGGTAGTTCCCCTGATCTCTATTGGGCTTTTTCTGCCTCTAGGTATCTTAAAAGCCATGCTCAGAAGATCTCGCTGAGGGGTTTGAGGATCCCCATCCGCCTATATAAATCTTTTCTATATATCTGGAGCTATTTGGAAAAAAGACAGAACAATGTTATTAACTAGATCTAATAAAGAAGGAAGTAGTTTGCAGGCGAAAAAGATTTGGTGTCTCCTGTTCATCAGCATTCAAAAGAAATGTAAAAAAATTTTTTTTTAAGTAAAAAGCATGATATGGTAGACCCGTTGGAGTCATTGGTCTGGTGTGCAGGATTCCTGGGTTCGATTCCTGGCCAGAGCACACAGGAGAAGCGCCCATCTACCTCTCCACCCCTCCCCCTCTCCTTCCTCTTCATCTCTCTCCTCCCGCCCGCAGCCAAGACTCCACCAGAGCAAATCCACCCTGGGCACTAAGGATGGCCCCATGGCCTCCGCCCCAGTCACTAGAATGGCTCCGGTTGTAACAGAGCAACACCCCAGATGGGCAGAGCATTCCCTCCTGGTAGGCATGCCAGGTGGATCCCAGTCAGGTGCATGCAGGAGTCTGTCTGACTGCCTCCCCATCCCCATCCTCAGAAAAATACAAAAAATAAATTAATAAAAGAAAAAATACTAAAAAAAAAAAAGGGGGGGGGGCATTCCCTTGTGCTAAAGCTCCAGGGAGCATGGAGTGAGCTTGAGTATGTTCTATGAAACATGGAGCTCTATGTTGACATATAAGTCTTTGAAGAAGGAGGAACTGCTGAAATAGTTTATCAGTATTTATCCCTAAGACAGCAGTCTTTATAGTGGGAACAACATATGTAAATATTTGCTGTCTGTCTATAGATTAAGGGGGGAATATGGCAAATGCTGAAAAGCCATGATCTTTGTGCCCCTCCCCTCCCCCAACCCCCTCCCTCTCCTCCCCCCACCCTGTAACCCCGACACTGTTGTTCATGTCTCTGAGTCTCATCTTTATGTCCCACCTATGTATGGAAACATATAGTTCTTAGTTTTTTCTGATTTACTTCTTTCACTCAGTATAATGTTATCAAGGCCCATCCATGTTGTTGTAAAAGATCCTATGTCATCATTTCTTATGGCTGAGTAGTATTCCATAGTATATATATACCAAAGCTTTTTAATCCACTCGTCCTTTGATGGACACTTTGGCTGTTTCCAAATCTTTGCTATTGTGAACAATGCTGCCATAAACATGGGGGTCCATTTCTTCTTTTCAAACAGTGCTATGGTGTTCTTGGGGTATATTCCTAACAGTGGTATAGCTGGGTCAAAAGGCGGTTCGATTTTTAATTTCTTGAGGAATCTCCATACTGTTTTCCACAGTGGCTGCACCAGTCTGCATTCCCACCAGCAGTGCAGGAGGGTTCCCTTTTCTCCACATCCTCGCCAGCACTTATTCTGTGTTGTTTTATTGATGAGCGCCATTCTGACTGGTGTGAGATGATATCTCATTGTGGTTTTAATTTGCATTTCTCTAATGATTAGTGATGTTGAACATTTTTGCATATGCCTGTTGGCCATCTGTGTGTCCTCTTTGGAGAAGCGTCTATTCATTTCTTTTGCCCATTTTTGGATTGGATTGTCTTCCTGGTATTAAGTTTTACAAGTTCTTTATAAATTTTGGTTATTAACCCCTTATCAGCCGCTATGTCAAATATATTCTTCCATTGTGTAGTTTGTCTTTTTATTCTGTTCTTATTGTCTTTAGCTGTGCAGAAGCTTTTTAGTTTGATAAAGTTCCACTTGTTTATCCTGTCTTTTATTTCACTTGCCTGTGGAGACAAATCAGCAAATATATTGCTGCGAGAGATGTCAGAGAGCTTACTGCCTATGTTTTCTTCTAAGATGCTTATGGTTTCATGGCTTACATTCAAGTCTTTTATCCATTTTGAGTTTATTTTTGTGAGTGGTGTAAGTTGGTGGTCAAGTTTCATTTTTTTGCGGGTAGCTGTCCAGTTTTCCCAACACCATTTGTTGAAGAGGCTGTCTTTACTCCATTGTATTGTCTTACCTCCTTTGTCAAATATCAGTTGTCCATAGAGCTGTGGGTTTATTTCTGAGTTCTCTGTTCTGTTCCATTGATCTATGTGCCTGTTCTTATGCCAGTACCATGCTGTTTTGAGTACAATGGCCTTATAATATAACTTGATATCTGGAAGTGTGATACCTCCTGCTTTTTTCTTCTTTTTCAGGATTGCTGAGGCTATTCGTGTTCTTTTTTGGTTCCATATAAATTTTTGGAATATGTGTTCTATATCTTTGAAGTAAGTCATTGGTATTTTAATCGGTATTGCATTGAATTTATAAATTGCTTTGGGTAATATAGACATTTTAATGATGTTTATTCTTCCTAACCATGAGCACAGTATATGTCTCCACTTATTCGTATCTTCCCTGATTTCTTTTATCATTTATCAATTTTTTTGAGACTTTAACAGTTTTGCAAATTTAACTGCATGCTGGTCACACTTTTCATAGAGAAGTTGTCCCTTTAGGCCAGTTTGGCTGACCACTGTTAACTTGTGAGTGCCTAGGACAATGAGTAGATGGTCCAGGGTGGACTTGAACCAAAGCTCGCACAGCAGTTGCTGGCAATGCCAGCGACTCCAGTTCAGTTTGTTCGAGCTCATTTGCGGATCTTAAGAAGCTGGGCCTTTGCATGCAGGGCCCTCCAAACTGTCATCCTTCCCTAGAAATAACCAACCTGAAATGTCACCTTCCAAAGAGGCCATTTCTTTTTTTTTTTTTTTTTTTTTTTTTTTTTTGGTATTTTTCCGAAGCTGGAAACGGGGAGGCAGTCAGACAGACTCCCGCATGCGCCCGACATCCACCTGGCATGCCCACCAGGGGGCGATGCTCTGCCCATCCAGGGCGTCGATCTGTCGCAACCAGAGCCACTCCAGCGCCTGGGGCAGAGGCCAAGGAGCCATCTCCAGCACCCGGGGCCATCTTTTGCTCCAATGGAGCCTCGCTGCGGGGGGGAAGAGAGAGACAGAGAGGAAGGAGAGGGGGAGGGAGAAGCAGATGGGCGCCTCTCCTGTGTGCCCTGGCCGGGAATCGAACCCGGGACTCCTGCACGCCGGGCCGACGCTCTACCGCTGAGCCAACCGGCCAGGGCCAAAGAGGCCATTTCTAAAGAAAGTTGGACTCACTTTGCAGCGTGCCCAGACTGTAGAAACGCTGCAGACTCGTTTCCACCCTGATGCCATCTGCTGATAATGGGTGTTTTTCTGCTCTGAACAGCATCTCTCAACCTTGGAAGAAGATACTAGCAGTGTCAATGATTGAGGTTTCACTTAATAGGTTAGGTGGGGAAAGGAACCCTTCATTTTTCTAGAACACTGATCAGTCAGACTACTCTCTAGGAGGGAAATGTGTGTTTCAATATCCCTTAGAGTTTGGGTGGCATATATCTCTTGCTATTTTAAAGACTATACTGTGCATTTCACTCAAAAGCAGTGAGGTATAAGGCTTACACAATTTCTACCTGTCCTATTAGTTGTCAGGTGTCAGCATTTTTTTGATGCATGTGGCCATTGCCCTTGCTGGGAGTAGGGCATGCTCCTATTTATTTTCTCCCTCTACATCTAGTTACAGAAGTAACCTGTGTGATGACCCAGCTTTATGTTACAAAACTGATGTAGTAAGTGACAGCCAACGTGCAAAGGCAGTTGCAACAGTGAGACAGGAAGGTCCAAAAAATCAAATTATGTATCACTAAAGGAAGATGCTACAAAGCATAAGAAGAAGAAAAAAACCACAACCCAAACTTTATCCAAGTATACATATTTTTTTATCTATTTCTCATTGTTTGATGCACTTCCCTTCCTGCGAGCATTAATATGTGAGCGCAGCACTGATTTCATTTTGCATTCTGCTCTTCACATTAAGCTCTCACAAGTCCTTTCCCCCATATTTCTGCACAGTCCTATGTTCTTTTTACTGGCTCCAGCAAATGATACACCGCCATTTATTCGACTCCTTCTGCAATGTCATGTGGTTACTTTTATTACATTTTAACTTCGATAACTAATACTGCATTAAGAATCTTCAAATACAGGACATTTTTCTTCTTTAGAACTCTTTCCTCAGAATAGTCTCCAGAATGGGATTGCTAGATCTTAGGGTGTGAATGTATTATAAGTCTGTTTTTCATTTCCGTAGTTGGCTTTCTTTTGTGCATAAGAGTAAAATCTTTCACTTCTACCCAACACCAGTATCTCAATCAAGAGTTTTATTTTCATCAAGCATTTCGGGTATAATATTTCTTGGGTGTGTTTTTATCCAGCAAAAATAAAGAAAGGCACTACTACACCATTATTTCCCTTTCTATAATACAAAGCCCCAGAGCTCCAGTGACTCCAGTGAGGTCTATGTGCTGAAACCTACGCCTCTCTGGTTTTCTTTCTGATACTGTATGAAGTGACCCGTATCCTACTTCTGCATGAAAGACAGTTGATGGGAGAGACAAAGCTCTCATTCTTCGGGTGAGTGATTCATTGGTTGATTGCCTTAACATTTTCCTCTTGGGAGCAAATTCCTTCTGTGATTTCCAGAGCTTGAAGAGACATTAGTTTGCTTTTCAATTTACATGGCCATTCTCCTGCATCCAGCGCCCAGCACTCCGCGACCGTAACAGCCCCGATACATAAATTCACATTCGGAATGTAAAGCGTGAGCATTCTTAATAGTTTAGTTTAATGGCCACTCTTTTCTGCCTCCTATGGTTTCTTGTAAATTATTATATTTTTAAGCAGACTGCCACTTTAATGCCACCACATTCCCTATGTAACAAACTCTCTGCAGTGAAAATCCTTTTAAAAAATGATAGTCTCTTAGAAAGCAAATCACTTAGAATGAGAAAACATTGATTTCTGGCGGGGGGGGGGGGGGGATGACCCAGAGAACCCTTGTCTGGAACGTTCCTTTTTCTGTTTTTACCCTCTAAGAAAAATCAGTGTGATGTGTAAGAAAATGCATGGGCAGGTGGTCTGAGCCGCAGGGGAAGGAGCTGTGCAGACCAGCAGGGTTAAGTCGTTGAGGGATGGCAGTGTTCAAGGTCTGTGGCAGACTATCACTACCTGTACATTTTGTTTTACTTGAATGACAAGATTCTGAATTAAAGAAAAACATATATATTTTTTAATCCTTATGAAGTTTTGGGTCACTTTCAATTTCTTTTCTTCTTATACCCTTTCAGCTAATCCCAGGACCAGTAGCCTCGCTGACCCTCCCCTTCAGTGCTGTGTTCTGACATCAGCAAAGGAAGAGCTCCTGCTCTCTGCAATTGGGGGGGGGGGTGACATCCCTGATTCTGTTACCATGGAAACCAGTTTCAGATGGGTGCAAAGAAGGTAAAAGGTTCAAACATCTTATTTGAAATAATGAAATAAGAACGCAACCCGTAACTCCTTTCTCCCTCCACCTATCTAATGTCAATTTCCATGGAAACAGGATCAGAAAGGCCGCTGACAGCCAGCAACTGACAGTAAACTTAACCATCTCTCTAGGTGGCAGGCATCCTTTTGATATCTGCAAATGCCAATTTGTACAATCCCATGACATATCATTGGACTGGAAAGACTCTCTTATTTGAAGAGTGGATAAAATAGAATCTACTCAGCTAAGATGTCTGTCCTACATTTTATCAAACAAATAACCAATCAGAAATGTCGTCCAGTTTATTATTACTACTTTCCACGATAGACACTTTGTTAATATGCAAACCTCCCTGTTTGTCATATTTATCTTTCTAATTTCTGGACTAATACTTAGCAATATGATTACCACCTCTTCTGGTTTATTTTATTTATTATATCAGATGTTTTGACACTCAGAGTACACAGAATTTTTGTACCCTCAGCATACAGAGTGTGAATTTAGTATTGTTTTAACCTCTACAGTAGTGCCTAAATAGTTGGGCACAGTGCCTACTAATTTATATCCATTTTAAATGTTTTGCCTTCAAGAAGGCATGGACTCTCAGGATGAAATAGTTAGAAATCTTAACATTCGCATCTAAACAACTGAAAAGCTCTAGGTAGTCCCTAGCATCTGCGGGGCAGAGCCCCACTGGTAAGTGAGATACTGTTATAAAATGCCTCATCACAGCCATAATTCAATTGAACATTTCAACATGGGATGAAAGTGGAAGAATCAGTAGCAGAAAGGACTCTGAAAAGGAGCTGAGTGCTTTAAAGGGATTTCAACCTTCCCTGTAGCTGGGTAGAGATGTTAAGTCACTCATTTTATGAATTTTTGCCTTTCTAGTCAGCTCTTGTTAAAATATAATTCAGCATGCCATCCACCCTGGGTTCCTCTATTAACAATAAATTATTTATATTAAATAGACTTAGGTGTTTACTGTTTAAGTTTTAAACCTCAATTAAATAGTTGCACCTAGTAAGTACCAATTGCTACCTATGAATGGTGGTATGAGATATATAGACTCTTAAGTTTATTAGCACAAACCTACCTCTTTGATAAAACCCATCTGTAGAACAATACTCATGCATGACGAGCTCAGCCCCAAGTCCACGCTGCCCTTGTCAGCCACATTCCTCTTAGCATTTACAGCCAAGGAACGCCTTCCCATTAACCACGACTTAACACATTATCTAAGGGCGGGGTGATAAAGAGTTGGTTAGTTGAATGACTCAATAAGAAAGGTGCTGAAATGGATTTTGGAGCTGGCCCTTATCCCCCCTCAGGGAGGCAGAACACATGAAGATGAATCCCCACATAGATAATATTATCATAAGCTAAAAAACATGGAACCTACCTCTTTCTCTTCTCTCCCTTCTATCTTTCCTCAAGTTGACTGTGAAATGGGCGAGGCCGATATTCCACCTGGCCTTCACCGAAACCATATAAGTATGATTTCTTTGAGTGAATTTGGGAGCTACAGAAATGTGCCTAAATAAGACCTTGATATGTTGTGAACAGAAATTTCATTGTAGGTAGTGAGTGGTTCCTTATGTTGGCAAAGGACAGCTGTTCAAAGGCAGGTGATTAAATGGCTTGCCTTGTGTAATTGTGAAAACTTTTGGAATAGTTTCTAGGCACAGTCACAACGTATCGGTATCCATGACTATCCTGGTTAGAATGGGAAATTTTTCCTCCCAGCATTTCCTAGGCTATTTCACGAGATTCTCTGGTCATCACTGTCGGTACTCTGAGTCACTCTGTTTTAGGGCTATTTCAATTTTAGGAATTATGGTTCTGTAATTTGCCAGTCATTGAAATCTTCTGAGTCTTTTGGATCAACATTTCCATGATTTTAGAATGTGAGGAAAATCACAAAATAAATGCCAATTAAAAAACAACAAACCTAGAGTTGATAAAAAACATTAGAGCAAACCCTAAAATCAGTACTAAGTTACATTTTTATTTTCTGAACTTTAAACAGAAAATAACCACAATGACATGTAGTTATGTATAAGTAATGCTGCCTGGTTCACTTTTTATTGAATCATGTTATTGTAATCCTCAGTAGAATCCCAGAGTACATGTGTATCCTTATCACGCTCCAGAAACAAGGCAAAGACCAGCTCTTTGCCAGCCCGAATCGAGTATCTTTTTCCCATCCAGGACTCATTGGGAGCATCTGCCACCAAAAGCACAAGACATGACTTTTTAAATATTTATTTTTATTTTATTTATTCATTTTAGAAAGGAGAGAGAGAGAGGGAGAGAGAAACAGAGAGAGAGAAGGGGGAGGAGCAGGAAGCATCAACTCCCATATGTGCCTTGACCAGGCAAGCCCAGGGTTTTGAACCGGCGACCTCAGCATTTCCAGGTCGACGCTTTATCCACTGCACCACCACAGGTCAGGCTGAGACATGATTTTTTAAAATGCAACCTTTGAAATGTCAGAGGTGAATATAGAGATAAGGGCAGGCCCCAAATACCAAATTCATTCAGTTTGACAAAACAAGTGATGACATGCTTTTGAAATAGGTGAGAGGTAAAAGGATACGTCAGTTGTCTAACAAGCTATTATTTCACTTAAACATTTACTGAGTGTAGGTAACTCTGGTAGGTGCTCTCTTTGAGAGATATATCAAGTAATTACTATGGTTCGCATCTAACTAACACTGTATGGTAAGTGTTTTACTAAGTACTGTACTTGTCAAATTGCATTTAAAAATAATAGTAAAACCCACTTTCTGCCCTGAGGGACCTGAGTCCAGGGCCAGGACTAAGGTAAATTGAGGGAGGCACTACTCCTGGGCTCAAAGTTTATAAGGTGATGACAAGAACTCAGAAACCAAGATAAGTAATTGTTTTACTGTAATCTTTAAAATACTGAAATAATGCCCAAAAGTCTATGACAACGTGGAGTAACAGAAACTTATTCATTGCTGGTGTAATTGCACAATGACACGGCCACTTCGGAAGGCAGCCTGGCAGCTTCTTACAAAATTAAACAAAACATACTCTTACCATTCCATCCAGCAGGCATGTTCCTTGGTATCTACACAAAGGAGTCAAAAAGTTATGTCCACATCAAAACCTGCACAAAGATATTTATAGCTGCTTTACTCAGAGTTGTTAAATTGGGAGCAACCAAGATGTCCTTCAGCAGGTGAGTGAACATGATGGTTAATTTTATGTGTCTACTAGACTGGGGCCCAGGGTCCCCAGATACTGGATTGAACACTATTCTGGGTATGTCTATGTGGGTGTTTCGCGATAAGATTAACACTGGAATAGGTAGACTGAGTAAAGCAGAGCCCCCTTCCATCACTGAGGTTGGGCCTCATTCAGTCATTGAGGCCTAATAGAACAAAAAGACTGAGTAATAGAGAATTCACTCTTTCTGCCTGTTTTCCAGCTGGGGCAGTCTTCTGCTTCCTTCTGACTTGGACTTGGACTGTAATTACACCATTGGATCTCTTGGGTCTCCAGCTCGCTGACTACTGAATTTGGTACTTCTTTGCCATCATAACCACATGAGCCAATTCTTTTTTTAAAATCTTTTTTTATTTTAATTTTTTTTAAGTGAGAGAAGGAGAAATAGAGAGGCAGACTCCTGCATGGGCCCCGATGGAGATCCACCCAGCAAACCCCGTTAGCAGGAGAGGAAGAGAGAGAGAAGGGGGGAGGGAAGGGAAGAGAAGCAGATGGTAGATTTTCACGTGTGCACTGAGTGGGAATCGAACCCAGGATGTCCACATGCCTGGCTGACACTCTATCCACTGAGCCAAGCAGTCAAAGTCCAATTTTTTAAAATATATATCTACCCTCTCTCTCTCTGTATATATTTATATATAATATATATGAAATAATACCAACATATACAGAGGTTGGCAAAAGTAGGTTTGTAGTTGTCTATATGGAAAAGAATAATTAATAAATAATAATATAACAATAAACTGTTTTCTGTACTCATAACTATATACCTACTTTTGCCCATCCTGTGTATATATTACATTATCTGCCTATCTATCTATCATCTATCTATCTATCTATCATCTATCTATCTATCTATCTATCTATCTATCACTATCTATCTAACCTATTGTTTTTTCCCCCCTGGACAGTCCAAATTAATACAGTGGATAAATAAGCTGTGATACATCTAGACAAAGAAATATTATTCAGCACTAAAAAGATATGAACTTTCAAGCCATGAAAAGACATGGAGGAACCATAAATGCATATTTCTAAGTAAAAGAAGCCAATTAGGAAAGGTTGCATACTGTATGATTTCAACCTTATAACATATGAACCATGTAGAGGTTATTGCTTTAAACCAGCTTTTAAATATTAGTAAGCCTTATTTTCTTATTTTAGTTTGCAAATTAATGTGTATATACATGCATATATATAAATGAAACTATTACTGTTTTCTCCCATGCCACCAGTAGAACATCTTTCACGCATGGACCACATGTCCCATTCGGTTCACAGGTGCCTCAGGGGATGGCAGGGGCAGTGGAGGGGAGTTGACAGTGGTGTCCTAATAGCAAATTACGATGTGTTGCAGATTCCGTGTACAGGTGAGTAAAGTAAATTTCGGTATTAAAACTTTCCAGCAGTGGAGCTGGAGGTTGAAAATAATATATACTAATAATGCAGGCATAAGCATCCAAAAATGTCAGTGCAGATGCTTTCTACTTGGAATACTGGGAAGTCATCATTAGCCAAATTATTAGGTTAAAGAAGAAAATGAGGTTTTCTCTTTAGATCTAACAAGAAATTTGTCCAGAAGAAAAATAAAAAATTATCAAGATGACTATTTGAAAAAAGGGGTTAAGGATGCACTTCAACCTAATGCGCTGGATTCTTTTGTTAAATGATTAGAGGTTGGTGAGAGTTCTTTGTCTCTCTTCACCACCTCACTACCAGATAAGGAATGGCCTCTTTGGATTATTCCTCCCTCTGGTCACCCATCTTTGCAATGTGGTGTTACTGCTAGTCTCATCAAAAGTCAGGGCATATTTTTCTTCCTCCTTGAATTGAAGGTGGCATGTTGACTCCTTTTGACCAATCACCCATGGGGGAAGTGACTTCAGCTAGTTTCTCTAGAGGTCTTTTAGCTTACACTTTCATACTCTGAGAAACCTGAGGTCATATGTGAAATCCAGCCTAGTCTTTTGGGGATGAGTGCTCATGTGGAGAATGGCAGGGGGCTGAAAACCAGCAGCAACAGCCAGACCTGTGATTCAAGACAGCCCCAGTCAAACCATTGGACTACCTTACCTGCACAAGGCCAGCAGAACAATGACTAAACTTCCAATAAACAGAGTTGTGAATTTGTGTGTGTGTGTGTGTGTGTGTGTGTGTGTGTGTGTGTGTGTATTTTTCTGAAGTGAGAAGCAGGGAGGCAGAGAGACAAACTCCTGCATGTGCCCAACTGGGATCCACCTGGCAAGCCCACTAGGGGCAATGCTTGGCCCATCTAGGGCGTTGCTCCATTGCAACTGGAGCCATTCTAGCGCCTGAAGTGGAGGCCATGGAGTCATCCTCAGCACCTGGGCTAGCTTTGCTCCAACAGAGCCTTGGCTGCAGGAAGGGAAGAAAGAGAGAGAGAGAAAGGAGAAGGGGAAGGGTGGAGAAGCAGACAAGCGCTTCTCCAGTGTGTCCTGACCAGGAATCAAACCCAGGACTTCCACACTCCAGTCTGATGTCCTACCACTGAGCCAACCGGCCAGGGCCAGAATTGTGAAAAATAATAAGTCATTGCTCAAGCTACTAAGTTTGGCATGGTTGGTCACACAGCAATAGGTAACTGACACAGGTGGTCTGTTAAAAATGGAAACTAGTCTTGGAATGTATCAACTTTTGAAAGAAAATATCATCCAACCTTTCCTCTAGGCTTGGTGTAGCCCCTGTTCTCTGTCCTCAAGCGTTCTGAACAGCACCCTGTAAGGTCGGTGGATGGGGGCATGGTGACGTAGGGACTCAGACCCGCCTACTTTGGCTAGGACCGCCCACAATGAAGCCCGCCAAGGGAAGCTTCCCAGGAACCATTTGGAAAGAAGCAATCGTCTGCCAGCCAGTGAAATTTTACCACGTCATAGTAGCTCCACCTCCCTAGAGGGACCCTTTAAATATCTGCCACGTGGTTTAATCTTTTTTTTTTTTTTTTTAAAATATCCAGTGGTTTTTTTTTTTTTTTTTTTTTTTTAATTTTTTTTTTTCTTACAGAGGCAGAGATAGACAGGGACAGACAGACAGGAACAGAGAGCGATGAGAAGCATCAATCATCAGTTTCTCGTTGCGTGTTGCGACTTCTTAGTTGTTCATTGATTGCTTTCTCACATGTGCCTTGACCGTGGGCCTCCAGCAGACCGAGTAACCCCCTGCTGGAGCCAGCAACCTTGGGTCCAAGCTGGTGAGCTCTTTGCTCAAGCCAGATGAGCCCGCGCTCAAGCTGGCGACCTCGGGGTCTCGAACCTGGGTCCTTCCGCATCCCAGTTCGACGCTCCATCCACTGCGCCACCACCTGGTCAGGCACGTGGTTTAATCTTTGCAACTTCCCTAGCCTCCATTTTCTCCATCTTTCTTTCCTCGGGGCCAGGGAACCTTGCCGGGCGGGGTGTGCGCTCTGTACTCAATAAAGCCATTTATTATTTCACACTTTGCGGCTCTGAGCCCTCTTCCTTCCTTCTCAGCAGGGGAAAAATACCTTACACACCCTACATGGAAGGGTCAGCAAGACTTCTGGTTGAATCAGGCAACAGGTTCATCCAGGGCCACATGGAGTTCTGGAACTGGGAATGCTCTGAAGTGGTTGGGCTGTAGGACTCTAGGGTGCTTATTTCTTTGTTCCTGCAGGATGATGGTACGTGCATTACCATTCTAGTTAACTGAATAGCTTGAAAACACTTATTTTCCCAATGAAAAACATACACCTAACATTTCCATGCTAATTAAGGGATCCTTGATGCTAATTTAGATAATGATATTAGAAGCATTTGCAGAATTTTAAATATGAACTCTGGGCTATGGTTCTTTACTTCCTAATTAACTGCCCTTGGAGTAGGGAAGCCTGACTAGAGATGTGCTAACTCACAGTGACCAGGGAGATCGACATTAACCTTCACGTTGTGTGGATTCCTGGTTGTACTGAAGTCTCTTTCCTCTTCCCTTTCTTCAGGCAGAAACCTTACACCTACATACAGTAGTCCCTCCTTATCCAAAATTTTACTTTACATGGTTTTAGTTACCCTCAGTCAACAATGGTCTGAAAATATTAAATGGAAAGTTCCAGAAATAAACAATTCTTAAGTTCTAAATTGCATGCCATTCTGAGTAGCGTGGTGAAACTTCGCTCCCTCAGGCCTGGGACGTGAGTCATCCCTGTCCAGCATATCCATGCTGCA
The DNA here is from genome assembly GCF_036850765.1 of Saccopteryx bilineata. Taxonomy (NCBI): domain Eukaryota; kingdom Metazoa; phylum Chordata; class Mammalia; order Chiroptera; family Emballonuridae; genus Saccopteryx; species Saccopteryx bilineata. The sequence continues at coordinate 46,970,538 of NC_089491.1, forward strand.
GACACTCCCTGTCTGTCCATCAGGCACGTAGGAGCCATCTGGGCTATCAGATCAGCTGTTGGGGTAGGGCATTGCTTGTGTTCAGGTCACCCTTATTTTACTTAATAATGGCCTCAAAGGCCAAGGGTAGCAATATTAGCAATTTGGATATTGAGAAGCCATAAAGTGAAAAGGTCAAGTTCTTGGCTTAATAAAGAAAGAAAAATATTATATACTGAGGTTGCTAAGATCTATGTAAGAACAAACCTCTTATCTGTAACATGGTGAAGAAGGAAAAACAAATTTGTACTACTTTCGAGGCTCCTGACGATACCTCCATCACTCGCTTCCCTTCATCCACCACGTAGGCGTCTCCCCACCTCACATCCTTGCAAGGGCGAGTGCAGACCACAGGATATATTAAGAGAGAGACCACATTCACATAACTTTTAATTCATATGTTATAATTACTTTTTATTATTATTAGTTATTGTTGTCAATCTCTTATAGCACCTAATTTATAAATTAAACTTTATCATAGGTATGTATATATGTTTGTATAGGAAAAATACCAGTACATATAGTGTTTGGTTCTATCTGTACTTTCAGGCGTCCGCTGAGAGTCTTGGAATGTATCCCCTGTGGATAAGGGGGCAGGGTGGGGAAAAGCAGGTTTATAGTTGATCATCTGGAAAATAATAAAATTAATAACTAATAGGAAAAGAATAAGCTCGGCATTTTGCATACTCATAACTGTAAACCTAAACAAGAAGCCTTGGTCAGACTTTTGACTCCTGCTCAGTGTTTTTACATCTCTATTTCTCCACCTTCTTCAGGTCAGGGCACACAGAGAAAAGGAAAATATTCCTAAGAGACAATGGGGGAACACTGAGGCTGCTGGTACTGACTCTCCCAAACCCTCAGGGCAACAATGGGAGGTTCCGGCTATTTGTTTCAGGAGCACACAAACACTTTCCATTATGTCACATGTATGTAATTACAGTAAATAAAAGCTGACTATTCCAATAATCTGTAGGAAAATGTTCATTACCTCTTGATATCACTGGTGGCACGCTAGGCGGAGTACCTTTGTGAGTCTCTGCCCCTGGTCCCTTTGAGTCACAAAGCTCAGAAACAAGTCTAAATCAGTGGGAGTTTAAAATTATACATGGTAGAAAAACAACAACATTGCTTTATTACTTTCATAAACTCTACAAATTAGACACTAATGTCTAAATATCTACTCATGGAGTTAAATGAGAAAAGCTAATAAAAGAACTACAATTCCCAATTAAATCCAGAACAAAAAAGTTTCAAGTTGCTGAATTAGCTATCTCGAATTAGTTGGGTCTAAATAAAGCTCAGTCACAAGGGTAAAGATGGGAACTACATATATTGAGTGATTGCTATCTATGTTCCAGAGACTTCTGTATCTTACCTCATTCCTTTCAGCATACTTCAGCCCCTGGAGGCTGCCCTATCTCTCATCTTAAAACCAAAAATCAAAGCCCAACATCAAAACAACAAAGTTTCCTTAACTACATGCCCTGGAGATACTCCTCTATTTGTCTGCTCCTTATCACATCAGTTCTTTTCAGAACCATTCCATTCTCCACTTCTTCACCTCCTGTCCCCATTCAGCACAGTCATCAGGTTTTTAATCCCATTCACACCATAGCACTGCTCTCGACAAGGTCTCTAATGCTCTCCTTGCCAAATCCACCCTTATGTTCTTCTTGTTTGTACTCTCAGCAGCTTTTAAAACAGTTGACTACTGCCTGACCAGGCAGTGGCACAGTGGATAGAGTGTTGACCTGGGACACCGAGGACCCTAGGTTAAAAACCCCGAGGTTGCTGGCTTGAGCGAGGGCTCCCCAGCTTGAGTGTGGGGTCACTGGCTTGAGCGTGGTATCATAGATGTGACCCCATGGTCTCTGTCTTTGAGTCCAAAGGTGCCTGGTTTGAACCCAAGGTTGTGGCTTGAGCAAGGGGTCACTGGCTCAGCTGAAGCCCCCCCCCCCCACATCACTGCACATGTGAGAAAGCAATCGATGAACAACTAAGGTGCCGCAACAATGAGTTGTTGCTTCTCATCTTCGTTCCTGTCTGTCTCTTGCTCACTTAAAGAAAAAAAAAATAGAAAGAAAGAAACTTGACTACTCCATTCTAGAAACACCCTCTTTGTTTCGGAGATGCCCGCTCTGCCAGATTGCCTCCTGCCTCTATGGAGGCTGGCCTTTCCCCATGGCCCTCCCTCTTTCTTTAGAACCTTCCAGCCACCCTTGCTTCCTTTCTGTCTCTGAAACATGCCCAGCTCATTCAAGTCTGCCCAGTGCCTTTGTACAAACTGTTCCTTCTGCCTGATTCCCACATGGAGGTTCCTTCTCTTCCTTCAGCTCAAATATTATTGTAGAGAGTCCCTGACCTCATTATCTAAATTAACCCCCCCACCCTAACCCCTTGTTATTTTACTTTATTTTATTGTCATGCACGTATTTCTATCTTAAATCCTTGTTTGTGAACTTGTTTGCTATTTTTCTTCTTCCCTAACACCGAGAACTCTTTGAAAGCAAACTCAATATCTGTAGCAACCTAAAGATACACATTATGATAGCCAGGTATCTGCATGGCCTTCAGTTACCCTTGCCTCCTGGTATTCAGGCCCCAGGTAGCCCCCCTATTCTGAATCAGGGCTAACCTATATGCTTCAGGTGGTCTGGAGTCAGGGCCAAGAATTTGCATTTCTAACAAGTTCCCAGAAGGTGCTGTGACTGTTGGTCAGGGGATCACACACGCTGCCGCCTGCTGCTCAGAGTGTGGCCCCTACAGCTGCCACCTCGAGGGTGCTTGTTCACAATGTCGATTTCCGAGCCCCACCCCATACCTACTGAATCAGAATCTTCATGTTAACAAGATACTCAGGTAACTCAGCATGCATGTTAAAGTTTGAGAAGGCCTGCTTCAGGGGAAGACAAGTTCTGGTCTCCTCAGCAAGCTGGCAAGGGCTGGATTGGCTGAGCACATCTGAGGTTGGGCATGGCTTGTGTATATGAGAGAATTCTCTATGGTCAGCCCATTTGGTGTCATTGATTTTTCTCAGGCAGATCATTTTTTTCACTCATTGATTTAATTTTTTTCCCTGCATCTTGAGTGTTCCTCAACAGTTCTCTGTAGGTTAATTTTAATTCATTTTGATTCATTTCCTCACCAGCTTGGCATTTCTCCCCTGGCACCAGGCAATACAACTAATTGTGCTTGCCTGCAAGTGACCAGATATGGCACAACTGTGGAAAACTACAAAAGGTCAATGGGGATACTGCCCTGAGCGAAAGCAGAGAGGCCTGGAATGCCTTCTGGAAAGCCAGGCAATTGGAGCCAGGGCCAGGCTTAGGGGCCAAGTGATATCTGTGCTGTTTGTTGAGAAGCAGGTGACAAAATGAGCATGTCTGTGGCAATGCTTTGAACCCTACTGAGGAATTCTATGCTAACTCGAGGAGGAATGGGTAATTTCCCGCTGGTGATTATGAGATAGATGTGGTGACATCAGCTGCTCCAATGTTCAGCCCAAAGAATTTTATCTTGTGCTTTTTGTCCCTCTCACAAAGGCCACGCCATTCCCATAACAAAGGGGCGCATTGTGTCTGCTTTGTAGTTTTCAGACTCAGGAAAAGAAAACCCTGGCCCTCAAACCTTCTGATCCCAAATTTTTCTTTCTTTCTTCTCTTTTTTTTGGTGAGTTTTCATATTTTATCCATTGACTGAAATCATTTATTAGCCACATTCTTTTAGGATTAGCAAGCTCCCATTTTTAAAAGTTTTATTTTTCTTTGTGGTGGTGATGGTTTCACAGATATATACTTATCTCTGAACTCATCAAGCTGTGTACATTAAAAATGTACAGCTTTTTGTATGACAATAATGCCTTAATAAAAATGATTTTAAATTTTACTTAATTTTTAAAAGAGGCATTTTTCACCCTTCATTCAAAAGTCATGTAGCGAGCATTCCTTGCGTTTGGGCAAAGATGAATAAGACAATCCCTTTCCTTAGGAAGACACACTTATTTTTCACAAACTGTAAAATAGTGTGATATGTATCATATAAATACTGTTGAACTTACAATCTTTCAATTCTCTTAAGCAAAGTTTCCCAAACTTTCTTTGCTCATGGCACTCAAGCCAAAAGAAATATTAAACATTTGTGCTTATTAAATAGTTAGGTCATAGACTGTTGGCCCCACATGTGGAAGCTCCGGGTTTGATTCCCAGTCAGGGCACACAGGAGAAGCTCCTTCACCCCTCCCTATTCTCTCTTTCTCTCTTCCCCACCTGCAGCTATGGCTCAAGCAGTTTGAGCAAGTTGGTCCCTGGGTCCTAAGAATGGCTCCATGGCCAAGCCTCAGGGGCTGAAATAGCTAGCTAGCTTGCTAAACAATGGAGCAGCAGTCCCAGATGGGTAGAGCATCGCCTGGTTGGGGGCTTGGGGCTTGCCAGGTGGATCCTGGTCAGGTGGCATGAGGGAGTCTGTCTCTGCCTCCTCAACTCTCAATAAAAAGAAAGAAAGAAAGAAAGAAGGAAAGAAAGATAGAAAGAGAGAAAGAAAATAGGTCAGTCCTGGCTGGTAGCTCAGGGGATTGAGCTTTGGTCTGGAGTATGGATGTCCCAGGTTCGATCCCTGGTCAGGGCACGCAGGAGAAACAACCATCTGCTTCTCTCCCCCTCCCTTTTCCCTTCTCTCACTTCTGCTCCAGCAGCCAGTGGCTCAATTGGTTTGAACGAGGCCTGAGGTGCTGAGGATAGCTCAGGTTGGTCTAAGAGGCAACCTCAGGTGCTAAAAATACCTTGGTGCTCAAGCATCGGCTCTAGATGGGGTTGCTGGGTCATCCCAGTTGAGGCACATGTGGGAGTCTGCATCACTATCTCCCCTCCTCTCACCTAAAAAAAAAAAATTAGGTTCAAACTACTTAATGATTTAATTTATGTCCCATAAACTCAGTAGCCATTTAAACAAATACACATAAATTGAAAGAAAAAAAACAACTTTGTTTTTGAAATGACCACATTTACTCATGGATCTATCACCAGATTGGAACTTCACTACTTCTCAAAATTCGGAAACACATGGAACACCGCCTCCCCTCATTTCCGTTCCATATTGGTTTTTATGAGCCAGTACTAAAACTGTAAACTAGCTCAAGCTAGTAGTTTGTACAATGTCTGGTGGTTGTTCAGTCCCTCTTTGTTTCCGTGAAAATGTAAAATATCTCATCTCGTGATGTTCATTGTGAATTTGCTGGGGTGCCCCAGGGAACCATGGTCATAAAGTCTCATGTAAACATTGGAGAAATAAGCTTACAAATTCCTGGAGCTGTATATTGCCTACTCTTCTCATGGACTCAAATTTAGGGAAACCCATTCTAAAAGTAGGTAAAAAATGGATTTCATTCCTTTTCTTTTCTGATGATTTTGTTGAGATACATCATCCCAATTCAGATTTTTATGCATTTCAAAGTAATATTACAGAGTGAATCATTTTGTTGGTTTAGAATTTTTTTGTCATAAACGTATTGTGATATACATACAGTAAAAAGAACATATCAAGAAGTTGTTGCTGAAGGTTTACATCGATGAATACTTGACATTTGGGCTTGATCATTTTTTGCCGTGGAACTGTCCTGGGCAATGTTGTTTAGCAGCATCCCCGGCCTCTACTCTCTGGGCGCTGGTAGCTTGCCCACTCAAGTCATGACAACAAGAAATGTCTTCACAGACATTGCTCAATTCAAAGCACTGGTCTATATACCCATACATCCACTGCCCTAGGTTTGCAAGATTTAGTTAAATTTGAATTTTAGTTAAATACTTTTTTTTTGGATTAGTTTATCCTATATTTTATCTGGCAAGCCTACCACTCTATCAAGAATGTGTCCAGTACCCCAGAAGGCTCCTTTGTGCCTCTTCTCAGCCTGTATAGTCATGTGATGCATAACAATGGTTTGACCAAGGAAGGACCACTTATACGTGGTGGTCCCATAAGTTTATAATGAAACTAAAAACACCTACTGCCTAGAAACACTGTAGCCATCCTAATGTCATAGCTCAACCCATTACTCCCATGTTTGTAAGCAAAATGGTATACACAGACCTAGACACTGTCAGTGGTATAAAAGTATAGCACATACAATCATGTGCAGTACATAGTAATGGATAATAACAGCAAATGACTATGTTACTGGTTTGGGTATTTACTATACTTTACTTTTTATTATTTTAGAGTGTAGTTTTCTTTATAAAAACATAGTTTGCTCTAAATCAGTACGCCGTGTTACCTGCAGCAGCCTCATACATCTCGTGTTTACCTCGTCTCTCCGTTGCATCATTTTCTGTTATGCTTTGATTTAATCTCATGCCGTTTTGTACAGTAACAGGCTATACAGGCTTGTACCCCAGGAGCAATAGCCAGTGTGTTTCAACCACTGGTCAGCAGACTGGTCCGCTGACTGGCCTGCCAGAATTTTTTTGCAGGTTTATGAAAGATTTACTTACCACCCTGATGTTATATGAAGATTATAGTCGAATTTGCTCATGCTCAGGCTGATTTCTACCTTAGCGGTCTCTAACATAATTCACCTATTTTCGCCGGTCCCCAAGTGTAAAAAGGTTGAAAACCACTGGGCTACATCATAAAGTCTAGGTATGCAGTAGCCTAACTTCTAGGTTTGTGTAAGCGCGTGCTCTACAATGTTAGCACAAAGTTAACATCACCTAAGGACCATTTCTCAGAATGTTTCCCCTCCTTTAAATGGCGCATGACTGTCCTCACACCCCAAAGCAAGACCACTGACATTAGTCTTTATGTTCTCGCATGATCCACAGCAACACTTCTCTACCAGGCAGTCTCTGTGCTGGAACTTCTCTCTCCCCTGAATGCACTTAAAGCCTCTCACTTGCTTAACCCAAAGAATCTCCTGGAGCAACCCATGTCCCTTTCCAGTCTCCCCCACCCCTGCCCCCACCACTCTCCCTACCTGCCAGCTTCTCCTCCTTGTTCAGCTCTCTTCTGGCCTGCTCTCCGCTCCAGGCCCAGTGTGGGGCAGCTGTGTGAGGCTTGCTCGCAGGTTACAGCTGCAAGCACTTTGCCTGATTAGCACATGAGTGCGTGGATGTGCCACATGTGTATGGTCTATATAAGGCTATGGGTGGTTGTGCTCCAGAGAGATGTGGGATTGCGGATGGTGAATTGCCCGCTCGCTCGCCCCTGTGAGGGACCATTTTGCTGTTTGTTTGCCTCAGAGGTGGTTCCCCTGCTTGTGTGCTTGTCGGCCATTGTGAGACTTTATTAAACGGAATGGCCCAGCCCTTTCTGGCTCCACAGTTTTTCTACCATTTGTCTGAATCCAATGTGGACCTGCCTGACCTCGGCCACCGGCATTACACCAGGCCCGGAGAAGAAACAAGGCAGCGTGTTGCCTCTCACATGCTGTACCCTCTACCCTTACTCAGGATGCTGCATCCCCACACAACGGAAAACCAGGCAAAGAGAGACTTCTCGGTAGTGAAGAGGGCTTTGGAGGGCATATTTGGGCGACGTGGAAGACAGGTTATCCTCACCCACTCATCAGAGCCTGACAGCTGCCCTTGCTAGAATCTTGACCCCTTCTGCCCCCCTCAGTCCCTTTTGGGCCTTCCCCCTTGCATCTAGCTCTGGGGTGAGACTTGGTGGCCCTCATTCTGGGACTGAGAACAAGCTGCCAGCCTCCTCCTTGTGTTGATTACTGTTTACCACATTTATTTTTGACGTTTGTTTATACACTGGATTATTTTGCTTTTCTGTACTTAATACAAAAATGTCATGTCAGTTATGTTTTGTAATTTGATTAACGGACAAATATGGATACATTTGAACTTGTAGAAGTCAAGTGAATGTTCTCGCAACTCACTGTCTTAAACAAAGTAAGATTTTGACACCAAGAACAGAGCCATGACCTTTGTTGTGTGGTTGTGAGTCAGAAAAGTTTCCAGAGGTGGTGGTGCTTGGACTAAGATTTTGAACACAGGTTTTGCTAAAACTTGTGACAGAGGAAGTGTGTTCTAGGAGAATGACAAGAAGGAGGAGGAGCAATTTTAAGTCTTGGGCAGACATGGCTGTTTGGGTAGGATGGGGATGAAGTTGGATTAAAGGTAGGGGCTTCAATGTTTTCTGTAGGTCATAGAGAACGCTCAGAACCTGGTCAACTTTTAGAGAGATCACCCTAGATGCTCTGTGATGGTGGACTAGAGGAAAGGGTCAGTTAGGGGACTTGTAATTTAGGTCCAAGGAGCCAGTCATTCACCTCTTAGTATGAATTTATGTAGTCCCATTGTTTCCCTCTAAAGTCCTAGTTGACTTTGGCAGTAAGGAGATGGGAGTTTTACTGAGGAAGTGAGAAGGCAGCAGGACATTTAGAGGCCACTGATAACAGCAAGAGGGTTCAGGTTTGGGGGAGGGGTGTGCCTCAGGGCACAGCAGCCACTTCGGGCAGCTTTCAGGGGCTGAAGCCATGAAGCTGGGCAGGGAGGCAGGGATGGGATTAAAACAATCATGGAAGGTACAATGATGATCTATGTCATGAATCAGCCTGGTGTTGGCATTAGCCACACTAGTGGGTAAGCCAGTATGAGATTGTGGAATAGTCTCAGAATCCAGTTTCAAAGGTGTGACATCTCCTGAACATTTGTTCTTGTATTTATGAGTGTGTTTAGGAACGAGTCCGAGATGAGGAGAACAAATAGTTTGGAGGTTAACTAATCAAGCATTCTATTGTGTCAGGCCCAGCAGTGCCTCGTTTGATCAATTTAGTAGAAGCAAGAGACGCAGTGTACAATTGCAAAGCACAAAACTGCTCTCCCAGAAAGGTTTGTGTTCCTGGTAGGGGAAAAATGAGCTAGCAGACTGGAAAGGTCACAAGGGAAGTTCACCCATAGCATGGAAAACTGAAAAATGACTTGTTACATCCCTTGTCTTGGGTCTAATTTGTTTAAAATCAAATCCATCTGTTCATTTCACACTCTTTGTTCCACTTCCTTGCTGCAATCCACAGCGGATTACTCCATGGCTTGAAAAAACTGGCTGCACTTACAATAAGCTAATAATTTATTTTGTGGTTAACTGCATCAAGATATTCTGGAATACAACCAACATTTATTCTCTATCATCTATCTATCTATCTAATCTCAAGGACAAACTTCTTAGCGTGGCACATTGACAGAAAAAAATCTTTTGAGTTGCCGTCACAAAACATACTGTTTCTAGGCTCTGAAGTGACACAGGTAAGGAGAGGTTTCTGTCACTCCACAAGGCCTTTCTCTCACTCCCCAAGCTATCTGCAGATGCTCATTTCCCTCCCACGTGCTGTACATCACAAAAGACTTCTTGGCTCAGTTGATTCCGTTTATGATCTTCAAATCTTAATTTCAAATGAAGCTTTGCTCCTTTTCAGAAAAGAATTATCTTCTATGCAATAAACCAGAGTCCCGTGGGGCATTCATTTGCGATGCATCAATTCCCTTAAGGTCTCCTAACCCATTAAAATATGTACAGTATTTCTGGTTAACTAATGGATCATTGGAAAAATGGGATTGCATGCAAGATATAATTCAAAGAAATGCGCTTGGGGTTGCTGGCCAATCCATTCACAGGAACATTTGCTGATTGGGAAAATATTTTATTTTTTTGGCTGAATTCTTTGCCAGACCACACAAACTAGTAAAGGTCATTATTTTTGATTTCTTGGACCTAATTGTGAAGACAGAGCAGCAATAAAATTTGTGATTTTTGTCACTGCTCCTGATTAAGAAATGACTGGCTGGCATTTATACTCAGTTGGATCTGTACAATCTGTGGATATTACCATTTTCCTTCTTGTTGAGTGCAAGTTCTTGCTAGATGTTATCTTGCATTCATTCCCATCTTCTGAAGGGCCAAACATTTTGGAAATACAATATTTATGAAATTGGGTATTAAAATGGCAAGTGGTTTAAAGCTGAGGAATGGGTGTTGAAAGATCTCAGCATATGCACTCACGGTAATTTTACATTTTTCATTACTGAGGTAATTAAAAAATTCCTTAGGGCTGAATTATAGTAAAATTTTATGTATCCTTCTACTAAGCATAAACTAATTTTCTTTCCCACTGACAATGTTAATTTAAGTAGGAAACATATTTAATTCTATCTCATTTATTCATATTATGAAAAATTGCAAGCCTTACTAATTTTATTCAACATCATTTATTTCTAACTATTCTTAGGTTCAGTGACTGATATGCTTTTGGAATTAAAGGTTAAGGAGAAATGAAAGATGGAATTTTTTTTTGTCTTAACAGTGACCTTTCCTAGTTCATTCCTAATTCTTGGGTGCCTCCAGAAAAGTCACAGGGTCTGAACACTTTGTATCTAACTTCATGAAGGTCATCATATTTTGTATATAATATTTTATTATTTTATTTTTGAAATTGAAAAATATATATGAAGTGCTGTGTGATTTTGGTCAAGTCCTTAACTTCTCTTTATCTGTGAAAGAAATTTAGTGAGCGACATTCTCTCTCTTACCTCGTTCTTGAGATAGCAAGTGAAACGCTCAGTGAAACCCTTTGGTTCTTCCAGGCCACAGGTGCCATTTTATGTCTCATGGTTCCACGGGTATTAACTTTAGGGGTTTCCTTTTTTGACACATAAGGAAAGAGAGAAGTGAATGTAGCATGCAGGAAGTGGTGCAGATCTGATTAGAAACCATTATGTCTAGAAATGACAAGAAGGAGCTGAGGGCACCCAGTCACAGAGCAGTGATACGTTATAATGGCTCACCCATTTGGAAATTATGCCCGAGAGAAATGCAGTGACAGAGAAGAGAAAGAGGGAGGATGGAGAGAGAGCACTAGACCCAGTGCATGAGCTGAATCCGAGTGGAACTTTGAAACCTGGGTGAAGCTTTGCACTTCATGAGCCAGCGATGGCTTGGGCAATGGGGAAGATGCACTGCTAAACTGGGAGAAGGAGCGGGCGGGGGAAAAGAAAGAGCAAGAGCTGCCCCTTCTTATTAACCTCCACTGTGCAAGGTGCCCTGCCAGTGCTGGCCATAATGCGGCAAGGCTCACGAGCATTACCTCCCATGATCCTCACAACCACCCACAGGTAACAGATAAGGAAATAAAAAGTTCTGATTAGGTCACTTGGCTAAGTTCCTATAGCTCCTAAAATATAAAGTGCAGCTTTGAATCGAGGGCCTATTCCCATGCTTTCCCCACAACATGTCGTTCCTCTCTGTAGAGATTCCCTATGGGTATATATTTCAGGTCCATTTCATTCCTCTATGCCAGGGGTTTCCAAAACTAGCTCTGCAGGAGAATCGTGCAGATGCCAAGGCCTTTGCTCAGGCCCATTTAATGGAAACCTGCTTGAGTGAGGCACATGGATAATGAATAACTGGTGTCTATTATAGGATATTTGCATTTTTATTAAGGGACTCTTCATTCTATTGAATTCAGTCAATTAATGTATATGGAAGATTATTATGGGCCTGTCTCTGAACACCATGAGATTCAAAACAGTCTGTATTTAAGGCTCACATTCATCTAAATAGGCCTTCAGGATAGGATCAAATGTGGATGATGAAGTTTCAGATTTCACAACTAGCATGTGGAAAGGATCAGTTAAAACAGACATCTTGCTACAACCTTCAGCTTTCTTTTGCTTGGGTGGACCTGCTCTCAAAAACAGCAAGCCGGGATGATCTGCTTAAATCAGCCTGGCAAACTCCAAGGTTTAAGATGCACACCAAACCTTGTTCCTTCTCCCTTTGGGGAGATCCTTCCTGCTTACCATTAGGCATGCCTGGCACGATAATAAGTTGAGAAAGAAAGCGTCATAGCACTGCTCTTTACAAAGCTGTCAGCAAATAAAGCAGAGACTACACAGTCCTTCCCATGACTGCCTGATCTAGCCCCGATAAATAGGGGGTATTTCTGCTTCAGTTTGTTCTAACCTGTCACAATCATGTGCTCCCTAATCTTTAGGAAGTGATTAGCCTTCCTGTGGGCTTCTTTTTTTTAAATTAAAAACTGTTTGTTTTTTAAAATCGTTCTCGATTTCTCTAAGCTCTTGGAAATAGATCTCATTTAGGAGTGAGGTTCTTTTTTTTTTTTTTAAAGATTTTATTTATTTTTTTACTTATTTTTAGGGAGAAGAAAGATAGAAAGTGGGGGAGGAGTGGGAAGCATAAACTTGTAGTTGCTTCTCCTATGTGCCTTGACTAGACAAGTCTGGGGTTTCAAACCAGCGAGCTCAGCATTCCAGGCTGATGCTCTATCCACTGCGCCACGACAGGTCAGGCTAGGAAGGAGGCTCTTAAGATTAGCTAGGACTTCTGTATTTCTCTCTAGCACACTCTCTGCTGAACTCCTTTTCCTGTGGCAGGGCCCCAGTAATGCTAAGGCTCACTCTTATACCCTAGTATTACTCTAATAGTAGTATAGTCATTACAGCATAGAGGATGGTGTCCAAAACATTACTGTTTACATGCTTTTCAAGTGATGGTCTCTAGATGCAAATAATGACAGAGGGAAATGGTTACTATTTCCATATTGATCCTCGCAACTAGAATCACTTTAGGAAAGCAAAGCTGACTCTGGACCTCTGCTGTTTAGTTACCCGCACTGTTTAACCCCATCTAACCTGTCCTGCTGCTCATCTCGAGTTACTTGAGCAGGCAGTCTGTTCCCCCTTACTTCAAAAGTGGCTTTCAGACAACTGGGACACAATGTCTTACACTTTATCTGTTTGTGTGTCCATTTCCTCCCCGCGACGGAAATCCCCAGCAGCAGGAGTTCATCTGATTCATTTTTGTGCATTTTTAATCCAGGCAATTAAAAAAATGCCTGAGTTGAACAATGTTGCGGTATTTCTTTAATCAAAGTTTTTTTCCCCTCCCCTCTCTTAATTACCCTACTAAATCTTTTCGATTGAACATATATTACTTATGTAATGAGAAAAGACCATTTAAATGAGAATAAGGGTGTTTTTTGTTTAATTCTATGAAAACATTTCCACTGTTCTATTAAACTGTTAGCTTTTAAAACACAATCTAGGCAAAGCGTAAATCAGTGTTGCGAGCATGTTTTGCAAATGTTTGTTATTTTTTGAAATGCATTGGACTGTCCGCAAGCACAGGGAGCTGCCAGACAGAAGAAACAGACTCTACGTGCTGGCCAGAGGGCTGCACCTGTTGCACGGCACCTCCTTCATTCCTTCTCTGCTCTTCTTTCCAACCTCCCCACCCCATCACTTTAAAAGGACCATCGTAGCTGTAACTGTGTAAACAGAAATTCCTGAATGCTAATCATTTTTGGTAAGCAATTTAGGAGACATTTAAGTCACTAATATATATGTGATCCCCCTTTTTACTGCAATTTCCAAGGAAAGTGCTACAAAATGATATGTGGCAATAACAAATTCAGAAGGAAGGGAATATGAAATTCAGCGAGCAGCGTGAATGATTTGCTGTTAGCATGGGGCCCAATAACACTACAAAGCTATAAACTCTGTCGATCTAGATTGCCCAGTTAGGTGGCAGAGATGTAATTTGTCTTTTCTGAAGCCGCTTGCTACTTGCTAGCTCCATCTCCTGTCACAGCCTATTAGCTCCCCAAGAAAATTGGTGGGAAATTGCCTGCAGATTGGAGGAAATTGCATCTCCAGGCCCTGGAAAAAATGTAGGATAGCACAACACTGACCCTCCCAGAGCAGCTATTAATACAGCAAAAAGTGACCTTTGACTTGCAGGGAAACGACTTTGCTATTTGCTGCATAAAGACTGTATTATGTGTGGCTGAAGGAGGGTGCAAATGATTATCCCAGCCAGGCTTGCAGCCAGCCTGCTTTTGAAAGCCTAAATATTAGGAGATTTGTTTGTTTGTTTGTTTGTTTTAGAGGCAGAGAGTTTGAGTGTTATGGCTTTGTAGGGAGTGAATGTTCTGGTTGGCTTATTTTTGAAAGCATGTTTTTCCCCTCCCCAAGTTAAAAAGAAAAGTAGCCCTGGCTGGGTGGCTCAGTAGATAAAGTGTTGACCCTGGTGTGCCAGAGGTTGTGGGTTCGACCCCCTGTCAAGGACACATAGAAGAAGTGATCAATGAGTACATAGCTAGATGGAACAACTAAGTGAAACAACGAATTGATGCTTCTGTTTCTCTCCCTCCCCCTGTCTCTGTCAAATCAATGGGGGAAAAAATAAAGTGAATTATCTCCAGGAAATGCTACAAATCTCTCAGGCAAAAATCCAGGAAGTAAATCTTTCAAAGATGAGATTAAAAAACAAAGACGAGCACATTGGAGATTGTTTGGTCTCTCCCTAGTTCGGCTGCGGTATTCTTCCGGGGCTTCCCCCGCCCCCCTCCCTAATTGCGTTTTACAATTCTGTCTATTTCTATTCACCTCTGAATTATTTTTTTATAGACCATCCCCAGAAGTTTAGACATCAAGATAATTGAGTGTTCGACAGGGGTACATCTTGTGCATATTTTAAGCATCATTAACTTTATGTTACAAAAAATATATAAAGATCCTATCATGGTATTTACAGGGCTGCGTTTCTACCTAGAAGGATCTGAGCTCCCACTTACACAGGGTAGTTCTGGAGAGGGAGCACAGCAGTTCAGCTGCTCCTGAGTGAGTAAGACGCTCTCACTGCCTTTGAATCCTAAACACTGGCTCCTATCCCCACCTCCTTCTCCATCACTTTCAATGCCCTTGGGAGCAAATCTGAAATGAGATGGTAGGATGCAGATCATCCTTGCTATAATAAGATCAGATATCAGCCATGTTGACAAGAAGAACTCCCCCCTCCCAGGGAAAAATAACTCCAATGGTTGTTCCATATTTATACATGATAGAGAGCATTGCCCATCATGCATTTATGCACTCATAATTTAAAACTAAAATTGGTCTTGATACACCAGCTTTTCTTCCTTTGTGAACTGAACTGCAGTGTGACTACCCACCCTTATTACTATATTTGCACAGATTACAAAATAGTGAAATGAGACTCCTCTCACTTTTTCCAGAGTTGAGAAGTTTTCTTTAAACCTGCTGCCTTCTTGCATTTAGTTCTCGCTTCAACAGAAAAAGTATTGGATTAAAAAAAAAAAAAGAAGTTTTGGAAACTACATAGAGAACACTGAATTTAGCCTGAGAATTTCTGCGCTCTTGTACGTATGGCTCTGTGCTCTACCTGGGTAATCTTGGGTACATATTTTTAAACTTCCAGGGCCTCAGTTTTATTATCTAGAAAACAGATTATCTCAAAGAAAAAATGGGTGTTTTCTAAGAACGCTTCCAGATTTAAAATTCTCGGGCGAAGGGTCAGGAGCTGCCTGTAGGATTCGAGGCTGAGCTGCTACCCTGCTTCCTGTTTTCTTCTTGGGCTTCCCTTGAGAGACTGCCCCTGGGGACAGAATTCTCTTTTATCAAATAATATATTTTGGAGCCTGCAAGCATGCAACCAGCTAATTTACCAATTAGTATATATCAAGTGAATACTTATGTATGAATATGAAAGAGCCCAAAGGAGTTCTTAAGACATAATCCCTGGAGACATACTGATTTACCAGGGTCAGAGGACAGTGGGCGGGAGAAAGCCCATCACAGAGCGCGGTCAGGCTCGCTATAGACAACCCCACATATAGAATATTGGAAGAAGAATCAAAAGAGGTCCAGTCAACCTTGAAAACATTATGTTAAGTGAAAAAAAAGCCAGACACAAAAAGTCACATGTTATATGATTCAATGTATATGAAATATCTGGAACAGGTGAATCCATAGAGACAGAAAGGAGATTGGTGATTTTGGGGGGACTGGGGGCTGTGGGGATTGGGGTAATGGAAGGAGTGATTGTTTCATGGGTACAGGCTTTCTTTTTGGGGAGATGAGAATGTTTTGGAACTAGATCGAGGTGATGATTGGACAACATTGTGAATATGCTAAATGCCACTGAACTGAATACGTTAAAATGGTTGATTTTATGTGAGTTTTACCTAAAAAAAAAAAAAAAAAAAAAAAAAAAGATGTCCTGTTAAATTGATGCATGAGGGAACAAATGTCAGAAGATATAATTACTTAGAATTTAACATGGAGATTTTAGCTCAGGCAGCATGACTCCTGCCTCAATACAAACCAATCTACAACCTTTCTTATCTGCCTCTGTTTCCACTCTAATCTTTGTCCATGATATGGTCTGAGAAATAACTGGAAGTTCTCATGTATCAGAATTCTAACTCCACAGCTCCAAAAGCCAATGCTAGGGCTCTTCTCAAGGGAGTGTGGGGGTGAGGCTGATATTTCCATTTTCAGATGCTTTCCGAACACCATTTTTCCTACAGGTACCTTCAAAATGCAATTCAGGTACTATGTCTTCTGAAAAAGTTTATAATCCTTCCTGCTGAAAGAGATCTCTTGCCTTCTCTGAACAAATGGCATTTATTGACCTTTTCCGGGCTTTGCTCACATCCTAGCTTTGGATTATGGTTGTTTATCTTTTAGACATGCCTCACCTCCCCTGCTTCAGGCTGGAATCACAGTGTCCTCACTTCTGTGTGCTCCAGACACCAGGGCAGTGTGTGCTCAGTAAACATTTGTGCTCTTGCTCTTGTGTTCTCTACCTGAAATGTGCTTTGTCAGTGAATTCCGCAGCAAGCTTTTCCCTCCTTCTACTTAGCTACTGGATATTTTTAAGGATCCACCCTTTCTCGTTCTCGTCCCTGAAATTCAGGGTGGGCGGAATGTATGTATGCCCCATTTGTATGCCACCCCACACTGATGCGTGGGCTCATCAGTGTATTCCAAATCTGGGATTCCCCAGAAATTGCAGATTTGGGCCAGGTAGACCTGGCACTGAAGGTGACTATTTGCCATGGTGTGAGGAGAGCTAGCCTGGGATCACAGCCACATGAAAAAAAGCAAAACTGAGCAGTGGGGTGAGACTGGTTCCGGGAATTTGTTTGGATACCAGAGTTCTGCCAGCCTGGAGCCAAATTTGCCTTTGGATTTCTCAATTTCATAAGCCAATTGTTCCCTCTTTTCTGCTGAAGTCAGTTTGACTTGAGTTTCTGCCATTCGTCATTGAAAGACTAGTGTCTGCCATTCTTGGTAGCTCTTCATCATGTCGGAAATGTGGAAAGAGCAAATGTTTTCTGAAAAGCCCTCATAGCTCTTCATATTTATATATTTAAATTTATTAATTGATTTTAGAGAGAGAGGAAACAAGAGAGAAAGTGAGAGAGACAGAAACATTGTTTTTTGTTTTTTTTTTATGTGCCCTGATTGGGGATCTAACCAGCAACCCTTGTGTATGAGACAATGTACCAAACAACCGAACTATCCAGTTATTTATTATTATTTCATTCATCATATTATTTATTATTCTACTTTCAACAGAGGTTTTTTGAGCATTAGAACAGAAACAAATATAAAAAAGAATAAGATTGTCTTTGCTTCTAGGAGTGATATTTACAGAAAGCCTTATATTTAGGCAAGTTTATCACCTTTATATATTAGTTTTGTAAGATGAATATTATTACCTGCATTCTTTTTTTAAAAATTTATGATTTTGATTTGTGTTTATATATATTCAAGTGTCCCACTGAATATATCTCCCCTCGCCCCCTTATTTCCCCTCGGCCCCCCATGCCCCCTCCCTCCAATGCCTTCCCCCCTTCCCTCCAAGATTTGCTGTTCTGTTCTCTATAACGCTGTGTTATGTATATATACTTTCATTAATCTCTTTCCCTTCTCTGATCCCATCTTTTCTTCTACTTTCTCTCTGACCTCTTTCCTTCTGGTCCCTTTGATCCTGCCTCTGCCTCTGTTCCGTTGCTCAGTTCACATTGTTCATTGGATTCCTCAAATGAGTGAGATCATATGGTATTTTTCTTTCTCTGCCTGGCTTATTTCACTTAACATAATCGTTTCCAGGTCAATCCATGTTGTCACGAAGGTAAGATTTCCTTCATTTTCATGGCCGCATAGTATTCCATTGTGTATTTGTAGCACAGCTTTTTAATCCACTCATCCACTGACAGACACTTGGGCTGTTTCCAGATCTTGGCTATTGTAAACAATGCTGCAATAAACATGGGGGTGCATTTCTTCTTTTGAATTAGTGATTTGGTATTCACAGGCTATATTACTAAAAGTGGGATAGCTGAGTCAAAAGGCAGTTCCATTTTTAAGTTTTTGAGAAATCTCCATACTGTTTTCCCCAGTTACTGCATCAGTCTGCATTCCCACCAGCAGTGCAGGAGGGTTCCCTTTTCTCCACATCCTCGCCAGCACTTATTATGTGTTGTTTTGTTAATAAGCACCATTCTGACAAGTGTGAGGTGGTATCTCATTGTGGTTTTAATTTGCATTTCTCTAATGATTAGTGATGTTGAACATTTTTTCACCTGCCTATTGGCCATCTGTATGTCCTCTTTGGAGAGGTATCTATTCATCTCTTTTGCCCATTTTTTGATGGAATTGTTTAGTTTCCTGAGTTTTACAAATTCTTTATAAATTTTGGTTATTAACCCCTTATCAGATGTATTGGTGAATATATTCTCCCATTGTGTGGGCTGTCTTTTTATTTTGTTAATGGTGTCTTTTGCTGTGAAAAAGCTTTTTAGTTTCATATGATCCCATTTGTTCACCCTGTCCTTTATTTCACTTGCCCATGGAGATAACTCAGCAAATACATTGCTGTGAGAGATATTGGAGGGTTTACTGCCTATGTTTTCTTCCAAGATGTTTATGGTTTCATGACTTACATTTAAGTATTTTATTCATTTTTTTTTTCTGAAGCTGGAAATGGGGAGAGACAGTCAGACAGACTCCTGCATGCGCCCGACGGGAATCCACCAGGCACGCCCACGAGGGGGCGACGCTTTGCCCACCAGGGGGCGATGCTCTGCCTCTCCGGGCATCGCTCTATTGTGACCAGAGCCACTCCAGCGCCTGGGGTAGAGGCCAAGGAGCCATCCCCAGCGCCCGGGCCATCTTTGCTCCAATGGAGCCTCGGTTGCGGGAGGGTATTGTGAGAGACAGAGAGGAAGGAGAGGGGGAGGGGTGGAGAAGCAGGTGGGCGCTTCTCCTGTGTGCCCTGGCGGGAATCAAACCCAGGACTTCTGCACGCCAGGCCGACGCTCTACCACTGAGCCAACCGGCCAGGGCATATTTTATCCATTTTGAGTTTACTTTTGTGAATAGTATAAGTTTGTGATCCAGTTTCATTTTTTTTCCAAGTACTTGTTCAATTTTCCCAACACCATTTTGTTAAACAGACTGTCTTTACTCCATTGTATGCTCTTACCTCCTTTGTCAAATATCAATTGTCCATATTGGTGTGGGTTTATTTCTGGGTTCTCTGTTCTGTTCCATTGATCTATATGCCTGTTCTTAGCCAGTACCAAGCTGTTTTGAGTACAATGGCCTTGTAGTATAACTTGATATCAGGAAGTGTGATACCCCCCACTTTATTCTTCTTTTTCAGGATTGCTGAGGCTATTCTTGTTCTTTTTGGTTCCATATAAATTTTTGGAATATTTGTTCTATATCTTTGAAGTATGTCATTGGC
Source organism: Saccopteryx bilineata (assembly GCF_036850765.1). Taxonomy (NCBI): domain Eukaryota; kingdom Metazoa; phylum Chordata; class Mammalia; order Chiroptera; family Emballonuridae; genus Saccopteryx; species Saccopteryx bilineata. The sequence goes on from NC_089491.1 coordinate 46,990,155, forward strand.
ATTTTTAATAGGAACTGCATTGAATTTATAAATTGCTTTGGGTAATATAGACATTTTAATGATGTTTATTCTTCCAATCCATGAACATGGTTTATGCTTCCACTTGTTTGTATCTTCCTTGAATTCCTTTAACAATGTTTTATAATTTTCCGAGGTCTTTAACCTCCTTGGTTAAATTTACTCCTAGGTTCTTAATTTTTTTGTTGCAATAGTGAAGGAGATTATTTTCTTAATTTTTCTTTCAGACAGTTCATTGTTGGTGTATAAAAATGCCTCTGACAAGAATGTGATGGTAACGGGGGGGGGGGGGGGGAGAAGAGGGAGTGGGGGGAGGGGAGGGGCACAAAGAAAACCAGATAGAAGGTGATGGAAGACAATTTGACTTTGAGTGAGGGGTATGCAACATAATAAAATGTCAAAATAATCTGGAGATGTCGTCTCTGACCATACGTACCCTGACTTATCAATGTTACCCCATAAACATTAATTTTAAAAAAGTCAAACAAACAAACAAACAAAAAATGCCTCTGATTTCTGAGTATTAATTTTATATCCTATCACTTTGCTGAATTCATTTATCAGGTCCAGTAGTCTTTTGACTGAGACTTTAGGGTTTTCTATGCACAGTATCATATCATCAGCAAATAATGATAGTTTTACTTCTTCGTTTCCAATTTGGATGCCTTTTATCCCTTCTTCTTGTCTGATTGCTGTGTCTAGGACTTCTAGAACTATGTTGAATAAGAGTGGTGAAAGGGGGCACCCCTGCCTTGTTCTTGATCTTAAGGGGATTTCTTTTGATTTTTGCTCATTGAGTATGATGTTGGCTGTGGACCTGTCATAGATGGCCTTTATCATGTTGAGTTATGATCACTGTATTCCCACTTTGCTGAAAGTCTTGATCATAAATGGGTGCTAGATCTTTTCAAATGCTTTTTCTGAATCTATTAATATTATCATATGATTTTTATCCTTTCTTTTGTTTATGTGTTAAATTACATTTATTGATTTGTGGATATTGTACCAGCCTTGTCTCCCTAGAATAAATCCCACTTGATTATGATGTATGATTTTTTTCATATATTGCTGGATCCAGTTTGCTAATATTTTATTCAGACTTTTAGCATCTAAGTTCATCAGGAATATTGGTCTATAGTTTTCTTTCTTTGCGTTGTCTTTGCCTGGTTTTGGAATCAGTATTATGCATGCCTTAAAAGGAGTTTGGAAGTCTTCCCTTTTCTTAAATTTTTTGAAATAGCTTGAGAAGGATGGGAGTTAGTTCTTCTTTGAATATTAGGTAAAATTTGCTGGTGAAGCCATCTGGCCCAGGACTTTTGTTTGTTGGAGGTTTTTTGGTAACTGTTTCAATCTCAGTTGATGAAATCAACTAAAAGGTTTTCTGATTCTTCCAGATTGATTTTTGAAAGATTCTATGTTTCAAGGAATTTGTCCAATTTGCCTAGTTTGTCTAATTTTATGGCATACAGTTCTTCATAGTATTTTCTTACAATCCTTTGTATTTCTGCTGTGTCAGTTGTTACTTTTCCTCTCTCATTTCTAATTTTATTTATTTAAGTCCTCTCTATTTTTTTCTTGGTGAGTCTGGTTAAAGGTTCATTAATTCTGTTTACCTTTTCAAAGAACCAGCTCTTGGTTTTATTGATCCTCTGTATTTTTTTAGCCTCTCTGTAATTTATTTCCTCTCTGATCTTTATTATTTCCTTCCTTCTACTTCCTCTGGGTTTTACTTGCTGTTTTTTTTCTAGTTCTTTTAGATACAGGGTTAAATTGTTTATTTGAACTTTTTCTAGCTTCTTAAGGTATACCTGTAGTGCTATGAACTTCCCTCGCAGGACTGCTTTTGCTGTGCCCCATAAATTTTGAGTTGTTGTATGTGTGTTTTCATTTGTTTCAAGAAAATTTTTGATTTCTTCTTTGAACTCATTGTTAACCCATTTGTTATTTAATAACATGCTACAGTGGTACCCTGAGATATGAGCAGACCAACATACAATTTTTTTTTTTTTTTTTAGATATGAGCTGCGACTTGGTCCTTTATGTTTGAGTTCCAAGCAAAATTCTGAGATATGAGTCATGATTCAGGAAGCTGCTGCTAGTTGGCACGTTGGCGCATGGGTCCAGTATCAGCATCACAACACCAGCATCTCATTCTTTCTTACGTGTTACTCGCAGAATCAAGTTGAATCTCGTGCACTGTACTCTTTCTTGCATCATTTTTGCATTTTTTACTACCTTTTTTTGTGTGCTATCATAGGGCCAAAGAAAGTGAGTGTAAGTGTAAAGGACAGTGGTGAGAAGAAGAGAATGATATCAATAGAAGTAAAGCAAGAAATAATAGAAAAACAGGAGTGTGGTGTATGAGTGATTGAACTGGCAAGGCTATACAACTGCAATACATCTACAATTTGTATCATCCTAAACAAAAGGATGCCATCAAAAGCACAAATCTAGCAAAAGGAACTACAATTTTGTCCCAATTAAGGACAAATATCCATGAGGAAATGGAGAAGCTTCTGCTAGCGTGGGTGAAAGAGAAAGAGCTGGCAGGAGATACAGTGACGGAGACTGTAATATGTGAAAAGGCATGTATTATTTACGGTGACTTGAAGAAGCAAGAACCATCAACCTCAAAAGAGGCAGCAGAAGATACGTTTAAGGCAAGTCATGGCTGGTTTGAAAATTTCAAGAAGAGATCTGGCATCTACTCGGTGGTGAGGCATGGTGAAGCTGCGAGTGCTGACGTTAAGGCAGCTGAGGAGTATATTGCACGTTTTGCTGCACTTATTGCAAAGGAAGGCTACATCCCCCAACAAGTGTTCCACTGTGATGAAACAGGATTGTTTTGAAAAATAATGCCCCAGAGGACTTTCATCACCATAGTGGAGAAGAAGCTGCCAGGCCATAAACTGATGAAGGACCGTCTGACCCTTGCATTGTGTGCAAATGCCAATGGTGACTATAAAGTAAAGCCACTGCTAGTGTATCATTCTGAAAATCCTCAAGCCTTTAAGACTCACAAGATTCTAAAAGAAAAACTGTAGGTTATGTGATGCGTCAATGCTAGGGCATGGGTTATGCAGCAGTTTTTTATTGAATGGGTAAATCTTGTTTTTGGTCCTGCAGTGAAGAAATATCTTCAAAAAAATAAACTCCTGATAAAAGCATCACTAATCCTTGGAAATGCTTCAGCCACCCACCTGGTCTTGAAGATGACATTCTCGATGAGTTCAAATTCGTGAACGTTTTCTACCTCCCACCCAACAGGACTTCAGTCCTGCCACCTATGAATCAGCAGGTCATTTCCAACTTTAAAAAGCTTTACACAAAGCACTTGTTCCACCACTGCTTTGAGGTGACTGAGAATACAAATCTAACCCTTTGAGAGTTTTGGAAAGATCACTACAAAATCATGATATGTTTATGCATTATTGACTTGGCATGGCAAGAGGTTACAAGAGGAACCTTGAACTCGGCATGAAAAATGTTATGGCCTGATGTTGTGACAGATGGATTTTGAAGGATTCAAACCAGAGACTGAGACTGAGGTAGAAGTGTTGGAGTAGATTGTGTCCCTTGGAAAGTCAATGGGTCTGGAGGTAGATGAGGGTGACATAAACAAGCTCCTCGAGGAACATGAGGAGGAACTCTCAACCTAGGAGTTGAAGGAGCTACAGATGATGCAACGCATGGAGTTTCTGCAAGAGATTAGTAGTGAGGAGGAGGTCGAGTTGGAGGAAGTGATTTCTACAAGTGAAATTAAAGACGTGCTGGCAATGTGGGAGAAGCTTTCAGGTTTCATTGAAAAGAAACACCCAGAAAAAGTTTCAACTGGTCGTGCTTCAGCACTTTTTAATGACACTTGTTTGTCACATTTCCATAACATTTTAATAGGCAAGCAAAAGCAAACCTCTTTGGATAGATTTTTATTCAAAAGTCCTGCAAGTGAAAGTGCCAAAAGTGCAGCGAAAGAGGCAAAAACATGTAATGATTAAATGAAAAATACATAATGTTAAGCTTAGGTTAAGTTTAAAGTTAAGAAAGTACATTTTTTTTGGCCCTGCCAGGTTGGCTCAGTGGTAGAATATCGGCCTGGTGTGCAGGAGTCCCAGTTTTGATTCCCGGCCAGGGCACACAAGAGAAGCACCCATCTGCTTCTTCACCCCTCCCCCTCTCCTTCCTCTCTGTCTCTCTCTTCCCCTCCCGCAGCTAGAGTTCCATTGGAGCAAAGTTGGCCTGGGTGCTGGGGGTGGCTCTATGGCCTCTGCCTCAGGCGCTAGAATGGCTCTGATTGCAACAGAGCAGTGCCCCAGATAGGCAGAGCATTTCCCCCTTGTGGGCATGCCGGGTGGATGTGGGAATCTGTCTGACTGCCTCCCCATTTCCAACTTCAGAAAAAAAAGAAAAAAAATGCATTTTTTTACAATTAAGTTTTTATGTTTTCATTTTAAGTAAAGAAAGTGCAGTTTTAGTTTTGTTTAAAGTAAAGAAAATGAAGTTTTAGTTTACATTTAGTGTTAAGAAAGTGCAGTTTTAGTTTATGTGTCTACAGTGACTACATCCCTTTCTCTCTCCCTCTTCCTTCACCATTCACCTTTGTTAGCCGCACTTGTCTGTCTCCAAGGTAAGAATACAGTACTAAATAACACTTTTTTCTTTTATTTCATATATTTTGTTATGCATTGGTAAAGTATACATGTGTGTTTCTTAATTAAAAACATGTCTTTTGCCTGACCAGGCAGTGGTGCAGTGGATAGAGCATTGGACTGGAATGCAGAGGACCCAGGTATGAGATCCCCAGGTCGCCGGCTTGAGCGCAGGCTCATCTGGTTTGAGCGAGGCTCACCAGCTTGAACCCAAGGTCACTAGCTCCAGCAAGGGGTTACTCGGTCTGCTGAAGGCCCGTGGTCAAGGCACATATGAGAAAGCAATCAATGCACAACTAAGGTGTTGCAACATGCAATGAAATACTAATGATTGATGCTTCTCCTCTCTATCCATTCCTGTCTGTCTGTCCCTGTCTATCTCTCTCTCTGACTCACTCTCTGTCTCTGTAAAAAATGAAAATAAAAAAAAAAATAAAAAAAAAATAAAAACATGTCTTTTTTCATAATTTAGGATGGTTTGGGGATGTTTCACAGGGCTGGAACAGATTAAATCTATTTCAGTTATTTTAAATGGGAGAAATTTGTTTGATAGATGAGTTGACTGACTTATGAGCTCGGTTACAGAACGAATTAAAAGTCGTATCTCAAGGTACCATGTATTTAGTTTCCAAGTGTTTGCGTGTTTTTCACTTTTTCTATTGTAGTTGATTTCTACTTTTATGCCATTGTGGTCAGAGAAGATACTTGATATGATTTCAATCTTCTTAAATTTGTTGAGACTCGTTTTGTGTCCTAGGATGTGGTCTATCCTAGAGAATGTACCATGAGCACTTGAAAAGAATGCATATTCTGCTGCTTTAGGGTAAAAGGTTTTGAAGATATCTATTACATCCAGTTGATTTGGGTGTCCTTTAAGTCTGCTGTTTCTTTTTAATTTTCATTCTTGAGGATTATTTCAGTGATGTTAGTGGGGTATTAAAATCTCCTACTATTATAGTATTACTGTTGATCTTGCCCTTTATGTCTATCAAAATCTGCTTTATGTATTTAGGTGCTCCTATATAAGGTGCATACATATTTATAATGGTTATATCTTCCTGTTGGATTGCTCCCTTTATCATTATGTAGTGACCTTCTTTGTCCCTTACTATATATAGCCTTTGTTTTAAAGTCTATTTTGTCTGATGTAAGTATTGCTACCCCAGCTTTTTTTTCATTTCCATTTGCATGAAATATTTTTTTCCAACCCTTTACTTTCAGTCTATGTGTATCTTTTGTTTTGAGGTGTGTCTCTTGTAGACAGCATATGTATGGGTCCTGTTTTCTTATTTATGCAGCTACCCTATGTCTTTTGATTGAAGCATTTAATCCATTTACATTTAAGGTTATTATTGATATGTAATTGTTTATTGCCATTTTATTCTTTAAATCTACATTTCTCTTTTACTAGGTTCCCCTCCCACCTTTGTTCTGTTTACAATAGGCCTCTTAACATTTTTTGTAGCATTGGTTTGGTTATAATGAATTCCTTAAGTTTTTTTTTTTTTTTTTGTCTGAGAAGCTTTTTATTTCTCCTTCAATTTTAAATGATAGCCTTGCTGGTTAGAGAAGTCTTGATTGTAGGCTCTTGTTTTGCATTACTTTGAATATTTCTTGCCATTCCCTTCTGGACTCAAGTGTTTCTATTGAGAAGTCAGATGTCATCCTTATGGGGGCTCCTTTGTAGGTAGTAGACTGCTTTTCTCTTACAGCTTTTAGTATTCTTTCTTTGTCTCTTAATTTTTGTATTTTAATTATAATATGTCTTGGTGTTGGCCTTTTTAGTTTCATCCTTAATGGACTCTCTGTGCTTCTTGAATTTGTGTGACTTTTTTCTTCATCAATTTAGGGAGGTTTTCAGCTATGATTTGATTGAACAAAGTTTTTATCCCTTGTTCTTTCTCTTCTTCTTTGGGAACCCCTATGATGCAGATGTTGTTTCTCTTCATGTTGTCACAGAGCTCTCTTAGCATTTCCTCAGACTTTTTGAGCCTCTTTTCTTTTTGCTGCTCTGTTTCCATGCTTTTATTTATCTTGTCCTCTAACATGCTGATTCAATCCTCATCTTCATCCAGCCTGCTTTTAATTCCTTCCAGTTTGTCTTCATTTCAGATATTATATTTGTCATTTCTGACTCATTTCTTTTTTATGATTTCATTGTCCTTTTTTATACTTGCTATCTCTTTATTTAGGTGCTCGTTATTTCCATCCATTGTTGCTTTAAGATCTTTGAGCATCCTAACAATCATTATTTTAAACTCAACATCTGGTAATTTGGTTATTTCTGACTCATTCAAATATTTTTCTGGGCATTTCTCTTGATTCATTTGGGTTGCATTTCTCTGCCTTCCCATTTTGTGTGTGTATAAGAAGGGTGTGGCCCCAGGAGTCTGATGGGTGTGGCCTCTATGTTCCTTAGGTGTGATCTGTCTACAGGCCTGCCACCCTTCCTGCTGCTGTCTGGAGCGTTCGGGCATGGGTGTTGCCAGCGCAGGCCCACTGCCGCATTCCCTGCAGTTTCTACCTCACCTCCACGGGCAGGACTGTGTTCCCATGCCTTAGCCCACTCAACCTCCACACCTCCTGCAAGGGCGGATCTGCGCTTGTTTGCCTGGGCTGCAATCTCTGGCTGTCCCCCTGCCTCCTCCCCACCCGTGTGGGTGGGACTGTGCTCCTGTGTCTGGGCTACAAGCCTTGGCCCTCCCCATGGGCAGGGCTGCGCTCCTGCTTTCAGCCACAGGTCTCAGCTGGTTCCCCGGCTTTGCCTTGCCTCTGTAGTTGGGACTGCAGGCAAGACTGCTCTTGCTCGCTGAGCCCACAGTCATGGGTTGGACTGCTTTCATGCTCCCCTTCCATCACTGCAGCCACTGTTGGCCTCCATCCCTATGAATGGGATGGTTCTTCCATGTCCCACCGCCGCCCGCCGTCCAGCGAGCCCTCAGCGGTGTGTGTGTGTGTGTGTGTGTGGGGGGGGGCAATGCAGCTCAGACCTTAGCACTCAATACTGTATTCCTGATGTCTCCTTGCTTCTAAGTGACTCTGCTCTGAGTACAGCAGGAGAGCTTCTGTTTGGCTGGTGACCTGCTTCCCTTTGCTGATATTGCTGGTTCCAGGAAAAATATTCACTTTAAATTTGGGGAGTGACTCAGCACAAGGGTTAGGATGGCTGTCCCTCAAAGTGTTTCTCCCTGTGCCTGCTAGATTACACTCTCTTCATGCTACTCCGGTCCTCTCCTCTCTCCCCGTCCCCCAGAGCCCCAGGTGAGTGATTGTGAAAGAGGTTTTCTGTGTAGTCCCTATAAGAAGAATCCTGGGTCTGAGAAATCTGTCTCTTTCTTGCATACAGTATCCTGGCTTGTTTTGCAGCTAAATACTGTCCATATGCCTCTTCTAGGTCTGGGGCTGCAGGCTGGGGCTATGGTCCTGGGGCCCAGGACCCTCCCCTCTCTGCTAAACTCACTTCCCGCCATGTGAGTCCCTCTGGGCTGCTGTTTGCTCCTGGGAGCTGGGCAGCCCTCTCCGCATTTTCACTTTTTCTACCAGTCTCAGTGTGCCTTCTTCAGTGTTCCTTGGTTAAAGAACCCTCTTAGTTTAGCCAAAATTCAGTTTTTCTAAATTATTGTTCTTAAAATTAAGTTGTAATTCACTTTGGTTCTGGGAGGTGGAAGTTGGTACATCTGCCTACTCCATTGCCATCTTGCTGCCCTCTATTACCTGCATTCTTTAGATGGGGAAATTGAGGATAAGAGAGGATCAGAGGTTATAAAATTATTCTAGTAAATAGTCTGCAGTTTGACCATTTGGACTCCAACTTAGATATTACTTCCTTTATTCTTCTAAAGCAGTCTGTTTTGCATTATAATTAATGTGTGTTTGTCTCCTCAAAGCCAAGGACTATGGCTTACTTTTCAATGAGCAGCAACTTTTAGCATAATCATTTTTTTTTTATTAAATGAGTGGCAGGGAGACAGTGAGAAAAACTCCTGCATTTGCCCTGACTGGGATCTACCTGGCAAGCCCACTAAGGGGCGATGCTCTGCCCATCTGGGACCACTGTTCTGTTGCTCAGCAACTGAGCCATTTTAGAGCCTGAGGTGTGGCCATAGAGCCATCCTTAGCACCTGGGGCCAAGTTGCTCAAACAATTCTAGCTGTGGGAGGGGGAGAAGAGAGAGGGATAGATAGAGTAAAGGGGGAGAGGAAGGATGGAGAAGCAGATGGTTGCTTCTCCTGTGTGCCCTCACCAAGAATTGAACCCAGATTGAACCTGGAATATCCACATACTGGGCCGATGCTTTACCACCGAGCCAACTAGCCAAGGCCAACATAGTCTCTTAATGATGATTAAGTTCAGTTAGCATTTTTTAGGTGACTTGATAGAGAAGTGAACCACAGCTGAATGAATAATTGGTGTCCTCAGAAATTCAAACCAGAATTTGCATCTCTGGATTCATAGGAGCTAGAAATACCAAAATGCTGTTTCTGAAGCTCAGAGTATTAATACCTGCATAGCCTTCTATTTCCTTTGAGTCATAACACCCATCATAGGGGATGTGTGGAGCCATCAGGACTCAGCATTAGTGAAGATTTACCATTAAGTGAATGATGCTTAAACTTCAGGGCCACTTACTTGCAAGGCCATATGCATAAAATTTACAAAAGTAAAACATTTAAAACACAGTGTTTAAAATCATGGTTTCTTTCTATTCCAACTTCACTTTTTCACTATTCTTTCTCCTGTATAGAAATTGCATTGTAGTGGACCTGTGTGTTGGTGAACTAGCTAAGAGGAAGTTGAGTTGAGGGTACATGTAGTTTGATTTTGATGAGATGGGTTTATGTGGTTTATAGTCACTTGTAGAAATATGTAAAGAGCGTTTGTTTAAAATGAGAATTAGGCTAAGTGTCCTGCTATGGAAATGCATCTGGGAATGCTCCTATTATCCATTGGGATAACTGACTCAGTATTGTGCCATGAGTTGTTAAGAAAGTTGTCTTCCACTATGAGTGTGTTTAACAGAGCCTGGCATTGTAAGGATGGTAGTAGTGGAGGAAAAAACAATATTTGAAATGTGTGGAGTCAGAAACTTGTATGGAGAATTTGTTCAATTGTCATCCTTTAATAGAAAATTTGGTTCTCACTGAAGCCTCGCAAATGGAAGTTCTTTCCTCTTGGGAATATAACCCAATAATGCAACAACATGCACAATTGTAAAAACACCACATTTTTTTTTTTTTATAATGGGAATTGAGGAAAACACCAAATTGGTGTAGAGGCTTGCAAGGGATTCATGGGGAGTGAGGATCCCTGGAGCTGAAGTTTCATCTGCTTCATGGAAAATCTACCTCTGAAAATGCTTATCAAAATGTACAATGAGATTGTCAAGGATGCTGACAAAAAAATAAGGGAAAAAACAGAGATGCATTGGATAGTTCCAAATGTCAGTCCTTTTACACATTTTGTGACTTGGTGATATTTTCCATTTTAAAAAATTTATAATGTGTTGTGACTTTTTTTTTATTCTACAAAAACATTCACTAAGTATTCCTTTTGCTAAAGAGTACCTCCTTGTCCCTGAAAAAGTGTAAAAGCTCCAAGTCTCACAAAATCTGGATTTGCCTCTACTGAGAGTAACCATTAAATGACTTTGGCTCAGTCATTTCCCTGAACACTTGTGAAATTCATCCCACAGTGTTTCCTGTCCTTCTGGAGAAGCATTCACTTCAGGTCTTCCTAGGGGACGGGAGACATGACACGTTTGTGATTTCTGTGTTTGGAAATTCACAGTGGCTCCATTCCTCTTGCTCTCTTTGGGCTTGCCAGCTTCAGAATCTGGGAGCACATCACTTTTTGTCAATGAGCAGTCCACAAGGCAACACTCTGGCTTAGCATCAAAATATTAAAATTCTGTATTGTAGTGGAGTATCATTTACTACACTTTATGCTCAAATAGGCCAATGCCCAAGGAAAATAAATTGTTTTACCTAAGTTCATGAGATAATAAATATCAGAACTGCAATTACAATTTTCCAACTCCCCAACTGTACATGCAATTTGCAGGTTTACAATTGTGGACAAAAGATCGACAAAGAACACAGATGGGTTTCTAACCCCTGCTAATGAGAGCATCACTCTTTATTGCTAGAATAATTAAGCAAATATTTAGTGGTCAAAACTCACCTAGGTTTTAAATAAAATCAATCAAGCACTAACCCCTTGGGAGATGTTGTTGATTTTTGATTTTTTTTTGTTTTTTAATCTGATATGTAATTTCTTGTGTGAGTTAGTCCCTATTTTTTTATGATTTAAAGCAGTGGAGAGTTAATCCAGTTGCACTATGCCTATTGGGAAGCCCCCAGAAAGGGCAGGCTCTGACACTCAAAAGGCACCAGGTCAGGAGAACATTTTTTTCTTTGTTAATTGCTCTTTTTTCCTCAGAATTTTCTTTCTTCCTCATGCAATCAGACCCTTTATGTAAATTGCAAACAGTTCCCACTGTGTGAAGCAATGTCTAGCCTACCACACTGCCTGACACAATCTTCGACATTTCTTGTATAAATAACAGCAGTTGGATTCAGCACTTTCAAGAATGTGAGTTGACAAAAAATGCTGAACTAATTTTTTGTATTATTTTTTACAATAAAACATATAATGCAGTCTAGAAATTAGAAGAGTCTGAGGTCTAAAAAGAAAAACAAATCAACGCATAATTCGTTTATTTTAGTTACAACCCATCCATTCTGCCCTTCACGCCTAACTCTCCTTACTCAGCTGTATTTTTTTCCATAGAATATATCAACTTTGAATAAATGGCGGGCTTTATTTATTGTGACTGTAGTTTATTAGCTGACTCTGCCTGCTAGAATGCAAGATCTAAGGGGACTAGAATTTACATCTGGGTGTATCCTCAGCACCTAAAATAGTGCCTGACATACAATAGGAGCTGAAGAAATAGTTGTTGAATGACTAAGGACTATGCGTCAGCACTTGGAGAGCCAAAAGTAAATATGATATTATACTTTCCTCTGAGAAGCTTAATGACTTTCTCCATGGATTGAAATTCTAGAATTCTGGCATTAAATATTTATACCATTCTTTTTCACCATTCCTATTAGAATCTTAATTTGAGGTAGCAGTATGTCTGGCAAAACTAGCCCATTGTCTAGACTTTCTTTCAGTTCTGGCCAACAAGACATAAGTTTGATTCTATTAGGAATATCTAGGAAAACTTTGCTTTGCTGGTGTAGACATCTCTTGTTCCTCTTTGCCACTTTGTTTCTTTTTCCTGTCTGGAATGTGGATGTGATTGATGCCTGGAGGTATGACTGCCATTTGAGAGCAGAGGATGAGAGGAAAATGCTAAACGTGGGAGTGTGAAAGGATAACACTGGGGCAAGATGGCCTCCTCCAGGACTTGTTGCAAGAGAAAAACAAAACCCTACTTGGTTCAGTTTTTCCATGTGGACCTATGTTGTTACCTTGAACCAAAAACAAACTTATGAAATATACTTCCGTCAAACTGTGACTTAACTAAATATCTGTAATATTTTTCATAATCTCAATCTTTTCAAAGAGTTAAGCCTACTGGGTAAATTCTGTGTTGTGGTGCTTTACTTTCATGGACCCAGAGAGCCTCAGAAGTAGAGGTGAAAGGACGATGATGAAGTACATGATCTGCTTCAATGACAGCACTTACCAAATTCATCTAGATTCATTTAAAATGCCAGATGACAACGTGTCTTTGCCATATCTGCTCTTCAGAGTGAAACCACTTTGCAGCGGAGGATTTTTGTTTGTATTCCTCCCCTCTTTGTCACTAGATTATATCATAGATTTATTGCTGTCCATGCACCAGGACTAAGCAGAGAAACTGAAATTTCTGATGAGAGGGCTGAATCAATTGGAAATCTTTTGTGCTAATATCATGGTTGCTGTGACTCCTACACAGTGTAGGTACAAAGGTGTATGTGTGTGAGAGCATGCAGCAATAAAAATTTTCACTTTGCATCCTGAAATTAGCCCAGAATTTATGTAGTTCTCTCTTTAACATAGCAGCAAAGGTGTTCTCACAAGTCACTGTCATTTTGATATTTGTATAACAATAAATTTCATTTTTTTCTTGTAGATTAGCTGGAAACACAGCACACACACAAAATTAAAGATCTCCCTTATTTCTAGGAAACTGCACATGCCTCTATTGTGGTTTTTGGATTTGGTGCTGTGGCTTTTATTTATTTTTTTAATGTAAAGCTAATCCTAAAAATGTTTTTCTTGTCCCCAAAACGTTTAATAACATTAACTGAGGATTTTTAAAAAGATGTTATCTTATTACAGAAGAGGTCTCTTTTAAAAAATTTTAAATGGCTATTTCCTATACTTTTGTCAGAAACCAAAACAAAATAAAAATAAATAAACAAACAAAAAGCCCTAAGCAAGACATTTCATCAAAAGAAAACCATTCAGTGATTTCCTTGTTTTTCTAACTCTGCAGGAGGGCTTTGCTGCTCTACTCTTTTGAGGAAACCTGTGTTATGAGCAACAAAATAAAAGAAAACTGAGAGGAAACAATAAGGTTGGTTTAGTTTTTATCAGTTTTATGTGTCCTGGCGACTTCAAGTTCCCCTAGAAAAATAACTTTAATTGCAATTTATATATTTTTGGTCTTGGGTTCTTCTCCCCTCTTTCTTGTTACTTAAGAATTGAGTCCAATTTCATATACATATCTTTTTTCTATTTATCTTTTTTAATAAAAAATTGAAGACTAACAAAATCAATTTATTTCACAACCACACTCAAAAATCCTATTCATTCCTCACCAGAAAGTTGTCCACAGAACAAGTATTAATTTAATTTTCAATATTTGAAGATAAGGGCAGAGCTTACCCCCACTACCCTCCCTCCAATATTCATTCTTCCATTTCTTTTCATCGACAAATTCTGGAACCTGGAATAAAGACACCTTACACAGCCTGGATGGTTATGAGTATGTTCAGGACAGAATTGGTGTGTACAACTTCTGGGAAATGAAAGTGGTTTGTCTTTCTCCTCATTCTCTCTTTCATTCTAGCATGTGGATATGATGTCTGGACCACTTAAAGAAAATTATTTTTTTCCCAGTGTGTATTTTGTTAGGAGTCACACAGAGGAGCGTTCTGACATTACACCCACATAAACAACTTGTGGTTAGAACTTCTCAAAGCTTAATTTTTCTTTTTCTACTGTACTCAAATCCAAGACCAAAGCCTAACAAGGCATCTATACCCAACATCTCCCTCTATGAAGGGTATGGAATGGTTTTTTTCTCTTCCCTCTGAGTCTTATCCTAAAGCTTTTCAATTTGACCTATTCCCTTGCTAAAGTCCCAAGTTCTATGGGTGTAGCCCAGTAAAAAATGAGTTCGAGGACTCTTGAGGGTTATTAGGTAGTCCTAGGACAAGCACTTCTCTATTGCTTGCATATATTTCTAGAATCACACTTCATCTTTGGCCTCCAATCCACCCATATTTTCCTGCTAGCCAAGCCATGTATTCAAATGATATTTTAAATATTTCATTCAGCATTTTAGTTATGCCTGGAGGGATTAGTCTGTCATGTTGTGGGAAATAGAATTCTAAGTTCTGTTTTGTTTCATCTTAAAAAAATAGTGCTTATTTGATCACTTTATATTCATCAACATTACTTCTTTTATTACCTCATCATCTCTTATGTTAGACACAGAGCCCTGGATTTCCTTTCAATTCCTTCTTTTTTTTCTTCCTTTAATCTTTTATTTTATTGTCACTCCTCCTCTCTCATTCTTTCCTTTCCTTTAATCCTCTCCTCCTCCCCTCTTAACCTTTTCTTCCTCTTTCTTCTTTCTCTCCCCCCTCTCCCTCTCCATTTTGTTTTTAAGGAGTCAGGGACCTAGAGCCCAAGATACCAGTGGATTTTAGGAAAGAAGCAAAAGAATCATTGTCTACACCTCTGGTCAAGAATATCTTGTGAACTTTCAGTTTATAGGCATTTGTATTATAGGCATGCCATGTTTCAAAACTCTTTTCAGATTAGAAGGTCAGGTTTATTCAATACCCTTCTATTAAGCACCTGCTAAAAACCGGTGTCTGAGGATCGAAGAGCAATGAGGCATGGTCCCTAACCTGGAGCCCTTACAATTCAGAGACATTCACACACTGGTTCAGTCACCAAGCCTATACTTCCTACTCAGCATCCTATGCATGCAATGGTTGGAGAAAGGAAGAACAGATAGAGGCCTGTTTGTGAAGGACATGAGTTCATTATCATTGTGGATGCTCACCAGACTTAAAGGATGATGTGGTGCCCTAGACTTTGTTTCATTCATTCATACAGCAACATTTATTGAGGGCCTACTCTGTGTCAGGCACTGTGCTAGGCACTGGGGCTCTATGGATGAATAAGATACTGACCTCAGAGAGCCAGTTGTATGGGGTGATTGTGTAGTGTTAAATACTGTGATAGGGGGAAGTACGAGGTGCTAAATGAAACCAGGGGGGCAGATATGGATGGTTCTCTAGAGATCATCATTACAGGTAATTTGTGTATGGGAGTTCCTCTTTATACAGATTCACTTGAATGATGTTCTCCTCTGGAAAATCTTCCATGTTTTCTTTATGATCTCAGCTTGGAGACCTCAAATAACTCTTGACACAGACCTTTACAGAAAGTTTTATATTGCTCTTCAGTATTTGAACATAACTTAATTGAGATGAGTGAGAGAATAACCTAGAGAAAGGATCGATTGTTTCCAGAGGCCCATTTTTCAGTTACCATAATATAAAGTGAAAATAATTGCTTTATTGAAACCCTGTCCATTGGGATCATGCTTTATATACATACATAGTATAGGTAACCTTTTTTTTATTTTTTTATTTTTCTGAAGTTGGAAATGGGGAGGCAGTCAGACAGACTCCCACATGTGCCTGACTGGGATCCACCCGGCATGCCCACCAGGGGGCGATGCTCTGCCCATCTGGGGCATCGCTCTGTTGTGACCAGAGCCATTCTAGCGCCTGAGGCAGAGGCCACAGAGCCATCCTCAGCGCACAGGCCAACTTTGCTCCAATGGAGCCTTGGCTGCGGGAGGGGAAGAGAGAGACAGAGGAAGGAGAGGGGGAGGGGTGGAGAAGCAGATGGGCACTTCTCCTGTGTGCCCTGGCCGGGAATTGAACCCAGGACTCCTGCACGCCAGGCTGATGCTCTACCACTGAGCCAACCGGCCAGGGCCTAGGTAACTTTTTATTAATACAAAAGTGCAAAGTGAGAAAACAGACAATTCAAACAATATTAGTCTGATGGACATTTCTTGGTATATACTGCCTCTTTTCTTGAGCATAGAAAAGATTAGAGAGGGCCCACCAGGTGACATACTGCATGTACTCTTGGTTGTAGATCACAGCTGAACAAACTGCTCTGGGTATGAAGGGTCAGTGCAGGGTAAACAAAAATCAGCAGTGACCTATGGCGTCGTCTCAAGACATAATAAATACTGTCTTCATGCTCCCTCCCACTTCTGCTGATTCAGGTATTCTCCTGCACCATGGGGCCTGTCTCTGGAGCAATATTTCAAATCCAGCAGACCATTGTATTTGGAGCAAATTTCCTAACTGTGCTTTTAATTTTGGCAAAATACCCTTTAGCTCCTTCTGAAAATGTCATCATACACATGGAGCTTCATTGAGAAAGAATAAAATGCTTTTAGAACACTCCATTAGCTTTGGCTACCATTAGTTTTGCTATTCTGGAAGAATTTCTCCTAGACTTAGGGGATATAAACAGTTCTTTTTTCAGTCCAGAACAGAATTTTGTGGCATCATTAACTTTCCTCTCCTTGAACACCGCCTTCCTCCATCAAGGACCACTTTGTACTTCTTTATTGAGGGCCATCCAGGCCAGTGTCACCTCTTGCAGGAGGATTGGGGCCACAAGCATCCTGCTCCTTTCACTGAGACAGCCACAAGTCAATCAGGAGAACCTGCACGAGGTCTTGCTCATTTGGGTGAAAAGACTCTCTCAGATTAGGCTTTGTTGTCATCTAGCTCATATTCATCTATGGAGATATTTTCAGACAGAGTTGCTTACCTGAACCTGAGGTGATTTGATCTAGTGAGAGCTGACCATACAGAATGTATCCTGTGCATTCCAGGGCAGAGAAGAAATAAGTTTAAGAGGCTGTCTGAATATACATAAGGATGCTTTCCAATTTCCATCATGTGCAAGATTCACATAGATTTGCTTGAATGGTATAGCCTTACAGAAGGCCTAAAGCCCTATAGTATCTGACACTGTGCTGCTAGACATAAGTGTAGAAGGGTGATAGGAGAACACCCCCTCCCTGCCCCAGCCAAACCAAACAAAATGCGCAATCCATAACCTACAATAACTTAACCCAGATGGTTGTATTTTCTTTAGACTGCAAGCAATTTCCAGTGAACTCATTAGTTTCAGTGTTTCTTCTTTTCTATTCTTGTAGTTAACATTTTGGCTTGCCAAGTTCTAGCCATCCAAGAAGAGAAGAAATCAGATGCTTGCGATTAAATAGTTCAAAGTCAATGATAATTGTTTAAAACAAACAAATGGGATAAAATGGACTGCAGACTCACTGGTCTAATAGCTAAAACTTATTGACTGGAACTTATGCTATTAGATGATGGGTTTTACTTGGAAGTCAAGTGGTCATGAAAGACAAAGTGAGTAATAATGGCATCAAGGAAAAGATGTGGTGTTTGTTGTGTTGAAGGAATAGTCCAAACTCACATGTTGTGTAGCATCGTTTTAAATTCCAGCAAAATTTCCCAGTGAAATAAAA
This sequence comes from Saccopteryx bilineata, assembly GCF_036850765.1. Classification (NCBI taxonomy): domain Eukaryota; kingdom Metazoa; phylum Chordata; class Mammalia; order Chiroptera; family Emballonuridae; genus Saccopteryx; species Saccopteryx bilineata. Next base: position 47,007,642 of record NC_089491.1, read on the forward strand.
AAACAACAAGACACTGAAACAGTGGGCTAGCATACTGGTCATTAACCTCTTCAACTTGGAGGCCTGGGATAACTCAGGATAGAAAATCTCATGAGAAGAAACAAAATTACAAATTAAAAAGAACTAGAACTTACAGAATTTATGTCTTAGCAATTCTTCATCTTGCACTAGATACTTAGAAAAAGAATCCAAAAATAGAAAAGCAAAAGACCAAGGGCTCATGACTAGCTAAAAATAATTTTAAGACCTTTCATCAGTCATTTTTACCCAACACTCTCTTGATTTCAAAACTCATTGCTTTGCTTGGCAAATAAAGATATTCTTCACGTACTTTGAATAATGTTTCTTCTTGGGCCTTCATGTTGACCCTGTATGAAACTGTCTATGCTCATTTCCCTTTACTTCTTCATGGCACTGCCTAAATCTAGCACCAGCCTAAATTTTTTTCCAGTTGAGAAGATTCAACTTATTCTTTAGTACAAAATGAAACATACCACTTCCTTGACATCTAAGCACCATTCTACACATGTCCACATGGTCTTTGTTGGCATATGAGCTTTACGAGGGCAAAAGCCAGGTCTTTTGTAAGCTTATATGGTTCCTACTCCCATGTCATGGCCCATGTGGACACTAAGTAAATGTTGAATCAGAGTGAATTGCTTTCTAGTGCATTTATTGGCACATGTACTGCAGTAGGTCGAGATCCATCTCTTTCTGCCATGCTCAGTGGTTTTCTTTTTGAACGCATTCCCGACCAAGCCAGAGTCGTTGGCTGTCTCTGAAAATTGTTCACAGCTTGCTGAACAAAGAAGCAGCATGACTGCATTATTGTATTGTAGCTGTGTCCCAGGTTTACAAATCAAGGAAATTCCACTTAGGTTGTACAAATGGTTGTTCTTTCTCTCTTATTCTTCTTTCCTCTTCTTCCTTTCCTCCCTCCCTCCCTCCCTCCCTTCCTCTCTCCCTCCATTCTTTCTTCCTCTGTTCCTCCTCCTTCCCTTTTCTTTCTTTTACTTTCTTTTTAACAATGCTTTCTTGTGAAAGCTCAAACACTTAGAACAGATGAACAGCAGTGAAGGGCTGTCTTTTTCAGCCCAGCAAAACTGAACAAATGCAACTCCAGAAAGCCTGTCCTCATGCCTCAATTGAAGAAGGTTTCAACAAGTACAAGCTGAATCAAGGCTGGCCTGCTCTCTGCCTGGGGATGGCATTGGCCTCACCAGCGGGACACTGAGTTTCTAGCTTCAGGCTTTCAATCCTCTCTATAGCTTAATGGTTCACAGCTCTTTTATGAGACAGCTGGATAACAATGTGCCTTTATGACAGCTTGACTCTTTTTTTCCCCTTTCAAATCTCAAGCTGTACTGTATGAAACATTCTGTCTCTTATCGTTCCATCAACAGGGACTGAATAGCCAAGCCAAGTGCTCCTGCAACACTCGTTTATTTCCTTGGTGGTTTTTTCCCCCCAATAAAAGAATAAGGGGAAAAGAAAGTCCAGGAGGTGAAAGATGGCTGGTAAAGGCCTCTGTGTGAGGTCCTCAGCAAGATAATCTCATTCTACAGGTCTGGGTGACTGGAATTTCCCTTCCTCCCCTCCCCCTGCAGACAGCCCCCTCCCCAACATCTTCCTAATACAAATCCTTAAGCATTAAGTCAGGCGGAAAATGAGTCTACTCTACATTTATCTTCCTGAATGGCAGTCAACTCCTGCTTAATCTTTCAACATATATTTGTTCAGTGGATCAACAGATTGTGTAAGCAGCATGATGGTTGGGTTTAGAAATGTGTCTGCTCATGTTTGGTTTGTGCTGAACCATTGACCATTTTGTTTGTGAATCCATCATAAATTATATCTGAGTTACTCAGCACTAGGGACGGGGACAGAGGACAGTGCTCATACAGGCGGAAAGAGTTTTTTAGTCCCTGTTATTTTCCTCCATTGAGAATGCTGACTTGTTTTATTTTGGAATGCTTTTTAATCTTTCCAAACTAGAAAACCTCAAAGTTAATTCCTTCCTCTTGTCCCAAAGGTACCTCTTAGATATTCTTCTGCTATCTTTTCCCAATTAAAACAAAGTAGGCTTTGAAGATTCAGAGTAATAAAACAGTATTTAACATATAAATAAGGTTAAGAATGAAAAACCTATGACTTTTCTAATATCCAAATGGATATATTGGTTTAAATCACTTCTTAAAAATGAGAAGAGTTTATTTGGTTTAGATCATTGAGGCATTGCCCGGTGAAATCATGACACAACTGATTTGATCTTTTAAAAAATATATTCTCAATTGTTTCACTAAATTTTTAAGTTATTATTTAACCAATCAACCAATATTTATTGAGCAATTACTGCATTAAGGATAATAGAGAGAATATAAAGTGACATTTTCTAAACTCAATAAATTAAATCAAGTTGGGGTATATATACTTGGGGTAAAAGTGTATATATACTTATATAAATATATTATTTTATATATTTATATTATAATATATTATACTTGTATATAAAGGTATTATAAAGATTCCTAAATAAAAATGAGGAGAAGAAAAAATTTGTGTTGTAGGAATATAGTTTATGCACAAGGAGGAATATTTTTTAGGGAAGTTTTATTCATTTATTTAAAAACTGTTCAACAGGCCCTGGCCGGTTGGCTCGGCGGTAGAGCGTCGGCCTGGCGTGCAGAAGTCCTGGGTTCGATTCCCGGCCAAGGCACATAGGAGAAGTGCCCATTTGCTTCTCCACCCCCCACCTTCCTCTCTGTCTCTCTCTTCCCCTCCCGCAGCCGAGGCTCCATTGGAGCAAAAATGGCCCGGGTGCTAGGGATGGCTCCTTGGCCTCTGCCCCAGGCGCTGGAGTGGCTCTGGTAGCGGCAGAGCGACGCCCCGGAGGGGCAGAGCATCGCCCCCTGGTGGGCAGAGTGTTGCCCCTGGTGAGTGTGCCGGGTGGATCCCGGTCGGGCGCATGCAGGAGTCTGTCTGACTGTCTCTCCCCGTTTCCAGCTTCAGAAAAATACAAAAAAAAAAAAATAAAAAAAAAAAAATAAACACTGTTCAACAGCTTTTATTGAACACTTCCTCTTTTTTTGGATGCTTAGCATATAATACAAAGCAAGGTAGATTAACTTGCTATCCTCATAATGCTTAAGATTGAAATAGGAAGAGTGGAAGTAGAGATGTGGATGAGGAAGAAAAATTCATGTCAGCCATTATGTGCAAGTCATGCCCAACTAATGTGGAAGTTAGATCTGAGGGCAGGAGACTTCGCTTGCTAGTTCTCACAAATAGATTTTGCATTTCAAATTGGAGACTTGTTAAATAAAAGACATTTCCATATAATTTTGAATGAACGAAGGGTAAGAAACCTGATTTGAAAACTCATCTATTGATTCTTTTTATTTTTTCTACCAAGAAACATTAACCAGTACTTTTTTTTTTTTGGATCCAGCTATGTTGCAATATTTATAGGTGAATTCATCTGCAGATGCCAAGACAAATTCTTTGCAAATGGAGATATCCTGTTATGGTGATTCAATACTGACTGATAACTCCACACACTTTGAATGTGACGTAATAGTAATAGAATAAGATGCATAACATCTAATAAACAAAATACCAACAAAAATTCTTTAGGAGCCACTGGATAGAGAGCCATTCAGGCTTTTAAGTGTTTTTCTAGATTTAATAGCACTGAAAGTCACAGAAAAATCTGTAGTTCTAGACCCAAATTTGATAGTCATGGTTCCTTTGATTCCAGAAAAAGATACTCACTCAAGTTAGCCCCCACCCCCTGAAAAGGAGAGAAAAGTCTTATAAGGTTTCAGGGATCTATCAGGAAATAGAGCTAATAGATGAGCCTTACAGGCCTTGTTGCTGAGAGGGCATGGGAACCACAGCCTTTCCTTGACTAATACAGGGTTAGAAAAACTGGGTTAGGTATGGGCCAGGAGTCTAACCACCTGAGGGCCCCAAGAAGCTGCACATACTAACTCAATTCCGATAAGAACATGGGCAAAGATAGCAGTAGCTTGTGCCTTTCATTTAGAGTATTCTATTTATTCTGTTTACCTTACACCACAGCTAATGGACTCAGTAGATTCTAATGTTGCTGCAATTTAATTAGGGTTGATCTGGTTATTTATAATTGCTGAGAAACATAACATAGTTTTGTTTGCATTGTAGCTTATTAAGCAATATTTGATTTTCTCTAAAAATAGAGGAAAATTGTAATATTCAAAATGACCTTATCAATCAAGGGCAGGGACAGAAAATAGAATGCTACATATTCTGGCCATATGGACTACGGTTATCACAATGTTTCCTAATATAAGAGAAGAATAAAATTATCCATTATTTAGTTATCACTGATAAATACAGAATCTTTACTAATGAGGCCCAGAGAAAATATATGAGCTAAGTTTTCTTTTTCTTCTTCACAAAGATGTTCCTGAACCTCTGTTGCCTTGATTTGACTTTCCCTATATCCTCTTATTCCCCACTCCTCCCCATATATATATAAATATATATATATTTCAGGACAAGAGTTTCCATCACAAAGTGTAAGAACCCTGGGAATCCTTGAAACCTTTCAAGGTAAGTATTATAAGGGACTAAACTGTGTTTCCCCCCCAAATCCATACAGAGAAGTCCTAACCCTCAATGTGACTTTATTTGGAGACAGGGTCCTTAAGAAGATAATTAAGGTTAAATGAGGTCATACGGGTGAGGCCTAATCTGGTTGGACTGGTATCTTTATAGGAAAAGAAAGCAACACCAGAGAACTTTCTCCTCATGTACGCATAGGGGAAGGCCACACAAGGACACAGTGAGAAGGCCAGGAAGAGAGGTCTCACCAGAAAACAACCTTAGACCTTCAGCCTCCAAAACTCTGAGAAAATAAATACCTGTCAGTGGTATTTTGGTATAGCAGCCTGAGGAGACTACTACAGATATTTTTATATATGGGGAAGCTGAAATGCATAGAGGTGAAGTAACAAAAGGGTATTACGTGAAAAAAGCAAGAATTTGAAAACAGGCTCTTCTGAATCCCTTGGTGATGGTCTTTGTCCTATCTGGTCTGCCTATTTACCGTATTTTTTACTCCATAAGATGCACCTGACCATAAGACACACCTAGGGTTTTAAGGAGGAAAATAAAAAAAATATTCTGAACCAAATGGTGTGTTAAAATATTTAATAAAATACCGTATTTTTTGCTTCTTAAGGTGCATGGGCATTTTCCCCTCCACTTTTGGAGGAAAAAAGTGCATCTTATGAAGTGAAAAATATGGTAATTCCCCGAAAGCTATAGTGTTGAAAATTCTTATTGGTGTCAAATTGACATGCAGGTCAAAAAGTTGGGTAAGTAGTGGACTGCTGGGTGAAGCTAGAGGCAGAACCTGGACAGTCCCCTCTAGTCATTGTGGGTTGGCTACGATGAGGGAGCTAAGCGAACGCCCTGGAAGCTGTGCTCCAGGCAGACATGGTGCTGAGTCACACTCATGAAGTCAGTCCTTCCAAGGGAAGCGGAGAAATGGGGCCATTGTCATCAGAGTTGGAAATGGAGTTGGGGAAGATGAGAGGGAGCTAGTGCATCTGCAAGTGACCTCCTCCTTGTATCCAGGCTGGGCAGAACTGAGTCCACTTGGAGCAGTTCAGGAAAGTAGATCTCAGGTAGATGGGGTGAAGATTTGAATAGAATCGGCAGCAGCGTTCCCTGTTCAGGAGATTTTGAAAGGCTGCCAGTTAATTTAACAACAGTCCACATTTAAAAAAGGAAGAAGAATCACATGGGTTTACATAACCTTCATTTGTATTTGCTAAGCAAAGCATTTCATCACACGTTTCTCTTAATTTTTTTTTATCTTCCTTGTACAATGTTCAATGTTGAATTTCATCAGTGTTTTCTTTTTATCCTTGGATGATGGAAACCTCTAAATCCCCCCCCCCCCCCACGCGCTTTTCTCTTTACTTTAGAGAGAGGAGGAACACTTAGAATTTGCCCCGGAGATACAATGTCTTCCAAATATTAGCTCAGGGAATAGAAAGGCTCTGAGTTAGCATGTGCTGTTGTTTGCGGGAATAAATAATCATACAAAGGCCTTGCTCTTTTCACTCCTCTTTCTTCCAGCAGAGTTCAAACCAGGGTTATTTGCAGGTATCCTCTTGAATCCAATTGAAAGACTGAATATCTTAGCTTTTCAATCTCGCTTTTGCCTTTTCTTTTCCATCACTGTATTCCTTTTCATTTTTTTCTAGGTTCTTGACCTTATTTCTTTAGTTCTCTCAAACAAAAGAAGCTCTTCTCTCTGTGTGTGTGTCTCTGTGTCTGTATGTGTTTATGTGTGTGTAAATGTGTGTCTCTGTGTATATGTAGAAGGTGGGCATGTAGCGTTTTTTTTTCTTTTAAAAGCAATGTTGATTGTACCACTGTTAAATTCGCAAGGCTCTGCCATCCGTAATTATAATTGCTAAGTACCAATAGACTAAAAATCAAATAAATGGATGAACTACCAGATTCATATTGAATACAAATAAAGATCTTATATATCCATTTCCCACACTATTGCCATTTAAAAAGTTAAATGTATCAAATGCCTTGAGATGCCTTAAGGAATAAAGGTTATGACACTCTGAGCTCAGTTTTCTCCAATGTCCACTCATGAACCTGCTTTTAAAAACAGGTATTTTCTGTTTTGAAAGAGTAAACACCCTTCAAGCTAAAAGTCATCAAAATTCTGCCTTTCCCTCTTCATCAAACATTACACTTGCCAAGCCCAGATTAAGGCAGATTATTAACCTACTCAATTACAATGGAACTCCTATGAAAGTGTCTATTACAACCACATTAGTATCTCATTAGTTCATCATGTTAATGTTATTACAATGGTTACCAAGGGAATTGGCACTGATTGGTACCTAATTTTGAAGGGTTATTGCCCCGAGCATCATTGTAGGGGGAGGCTCAAGAGTAGAGGTGGAAATCTGCTTTTTGTCTTCTTCCCTAAAAAAAAAAAAAAAAAAAGAACAAAGAGCAAATAAATGTTCCTGGCAAAAACATACTGCAGGGGCTGTCTGAAACTTAAGATATAAATCTATTTTGACAGGTGTAGTCATTATTCTTACCATCTCGGATGATAGCATTGTTCTTTTGTTTTAATGGCAGGGAGAGCAGGAAGAGAAAATTTGCATTCATGTGAATGCATAAAAATGTAATAACAATTAGCTAATATAATTAAATTATTACTAATAATGATAATAGCATGTCTGTGTCTTTACAATAAACGTGTAGTTCTACTTATTTACATCTTTCCCCAAAGGAATTCAACTAGATTTGCAGAAGAGTAAACCACTCCCACTTCCCCATTCATTTGCATAAATTAAAATAAATAAAGCATAGAAGCTGATTGTGCCATTTTACAAGAAAAGGAATGTCTCTGCAGTTTCATGCCTTTAATTTAGTTGGTAATCCTTCCTGTTTGGGCAGGATGGGTCCAGGTGCCATGCCATTGGGCAAGTGGTACTCCCCATACGCCTAGGGGTCTCTGGCTAGGTGGGGTCCTACACAGCAAACTACAGCTGGCCTTTTTTTTTTTAAGTGAAAGAGATAGAAAGAGGGACAGATAGAGACAGAAAGACAGGAAAGAGAAGAGATGAGAACCATCATTTCTTCGTTGCAGCACCTTAGTTGTTTATTGATTGTTTTCTCATATGTGCCTTGATGGTGGGGGGTGGGACTTACAGCTAAGCCAGTGACCCTTTGCTCAAGCCACCCTGGGGTCATGTCTATGATCCCACATCCAAGCTAGCTACCCTGCACTCAAGCTAGAAGAGCCCGTGCTCAAGCTGAAAACCTCTGAGTTTTGAACATGGGTCTTCTGCATCCCAGGCTGATGCTCTATCCACTGCACCACCACTTGGACAGGCTACAGCCGGCCTTTAAGACAGATATGAAGAAGATAGAGTCTGTTGCTGATGTTGTCTTATATTCTCTCCTTTTCCCACTTCTCTCCTTACTTTTCTCTCAGACTCTTGAGCTCTCATGGTCTTTTCAATGAGATTTTGGACTAGATTTTCACAGCAGTTAACCATTTGGTTTGCTTTTATTTTCTTATATCTCCCCCCCCAAAAAAAAAAAATTAAGGTAAGCTGAAGATGACTAGGGAGCAGTTGTTGGAGGTTTACAAAGAAAGGAGAAATTGCGAAATGGGACTCCTCAAAAGTGGGAGAGAAAATTGTGTCAGAAAATGTTGACTAAGGCTGGTCTGACAGTGCTGAAACCCCAGCTGAAGGTTTGCACAAACACTGAATGGTGAGCTATCAGTGTGGTTTTGTGGGGCTTTTTCCTATTGTGTTCAACTGCTTAGATGCAGGCACCTGGTTACTGGGATCTTGCTGGATATGTAATACAGGAGAGAAGTACAAAGACACAGCAGGCATATACAAGGGAAACATTATAATAATAGATAGTGCAATCTAACCAGGAATGAAGAGACCAATAAGAATGTGTGATAGACAGTGAAATGGAGTAGGGAAGTCAGTGGGGGAGTCGCAATGTGGTTGGAGAATTATTGAATTAGGCTTTTTTAGAAGAATGATCCAGAAAAATAGGAGATAGTGATCTAAGTCAGATGTTGGAAATGGAAATTTTGGAGGCAAAATGGTTGTTGGTAATGACAAGATCTAGGACATTAATGTAGGAGTGAGTAGAAGTTAGGTTATTGCCACAGTGTAGGTTAATGTGGTAATGTAGTCTGAGAACACATTTCCATGGGGGAATTTCAGTGATTGGAGGATACAGTAGTTTGAAAATAGAGATGAAGAATGGGGAGGGGAGGCATAGCCCATTTCCAAACCTTGAATATTGGTAATGAGAGTAAAAGCCTCCACTGCTTGAAAGAGTCGCTCTTGAAGTAGTGCCCAAAAGCTCCAGCTAGAGCAAGGAGGTGAAGGCACTCGCAGGGAGGAGGCTGGAAGCATAGGGACTTCGAATTCCAGAGGCTGGGGCATGGCTCAAGGTGTTAGGAAGTCATGGAAGGGTGGCCGATTGAGTCAGATTAGAGGTACAAAACCACATGGGGATGGAGTCTAACTGGTAAGAAATGAATCTGAGGAGTGGGTTCTTTGTCATGACTGGAGTGATGATGCATGATGTATGGTGTCCTGATAATTTTAGAGAGATGTGGAAATCAGTTCTTTTTATAGCATCTACCTTGGGAATGGCCTGTTAAATAACATGTAACGAGGAGGCCAGAGCTGTGTGGCAGTGGGATGGGAGGGTCTTGGCAGGAACACAAAGGCTATGGATTTTCTTTAAATTATTTTCTAAGCAATTTAGTAGTCAATGGGATTGGCAGAGTTTCCCAAGAATGAAGAGTTTAGTTTAGAAATTTTGAAGTAAGTATTCAAAGGAGAATTATAAGAAATAGCTAAAGGAGTTATTTATACTTTTTTATAATAAGCCCTTTGAGCCCTGGCCAGTTGGCTCAGTGGTAGAGCATCAGCCTGGTGTGCAGGAGTCCTGGGTTCGATTCCTGGCCAGGGCAACAGGAGAAGAGCCCATCTGCTTCTCCACCGCTCCCCCTCTCCTTCCTCTCTGTCTCTCTCTTCCCCTCCCGCAGCCAAGGCTCCATTGGAGCAAAGTTGACCCGGGCGCTGAGGATGGCTCTATGGCCTCTGCCTAAGGTGCTAGAATGGCTCTGGTTGCAACAGAGCAATGCCCCAGATGGGCAGAGCATCGCCCCCTGGTGAGCATGCCAGGTGGATCCTGGTCAGGCACATGCGGGAGTCTGTCTGACTGCCTCCCCGTTTCCAACTTCAGAAAAATACAAAAAAAAAAAAAAAGCCCTTTGGGACTACTTAACTAAAAATTGATGTGTATTTATTATTTTGATAAAAATAAACAAATTAATAAAAGATCCAAAGAGTTTGTAGAGATAATATAAATTGTATTAAGAGAGAAACCCGAATAAAGAGGATATAAGGCATGTGTGGCAGGCTGTTAATTGTTTATCCAAATATCCATTTACTTCCTCCTCCCTAATACCAGAACCTGAATTTTTAACAGGGCATATTTCTATACAGAGAGTACTTTCCCACTTCCCTTGAAGCTGGATGGACCAATTGTCCAACTTCTCACCAATGAGATGCAGTGGAAATGGAACATACCAGTGGTGGGATGATGAGAGTGACACGTATTTTGGCACTTCTCCCATTGAGATACAGAGTCTGTGCCCCTTGACTTGACTCTCCCAGGCTCTGAGGCTGCTTTCTTACCTGCCATACTGTTAAGAAGCTCACATTACATGCAGAGGCCATATGTAGGCACTGTGGTTAAGAGTTCCAGCTGAATTCAGAGCTGACAGTCAGCATCACCTACCAGACACGTGAGTGAACCATTTTGCATGTTCAGCCCAGCTGAGCCTTAAGATGACACAGCATCCTCTGACTGTAGCTGCCTTCAAGTGAGAAGTGACCAGTCAACCCACAGAACTGTGAGAGACAATAGTAAATCTAAGCCACTATGTTTTGGTACAGTTTCTACATAGTGTTAGAGAACTAGAAAAGTATCTGTGGTAGAAGGTGTTATTATTTCCATTGTTTGCTCTTGATACTGTGGGAGGATTATGTATCCATTCCCATTGCCATGTGACATGCAATGCTTCTTTTAGGAGGAGTATACTTGGTCTCCCCATTACTGTCAAGTTTGGCCACATAACTGACTTTGGCCGCCAACGGAACATGAGCAGATGACAAGTGGCACATCCAGGCAGAAGCTGTAAAAGAAACTGCAAGGTTCAGCCATTGTTCTCCTCACTCTCTCATGAGACTTAAGGGCTGCTTCTTTATCTTAGATCTCTGTGTTAGTTTTTTAAGGCTGCCCAAACAATATATACCATAGACCAGGTGGCTTGAACAACAGAAATGTATTTTCTCACAGTTCTGGAGTCTAGAAGTCTGAGATTAAGGTGTTAGTATGGTTGGTTCCTTTTGGGGTCTGGAAGGGAAGGATATATTCCTTGGTTTTCCTTGCTTATCAATGGCTATCTTTCCCTCTGTGTCTTCACATTATCTCCCTTTAGTGCTTGTCTGAGTCCAAATTCCTTATTATAAGGACATCAGTCATACTGGATTAAGGCCCATCCTAATGACCTCATTTAGTCTCAGTTACCTCTTTAAAGACCCTGTCTTCAAATATAGTCACATTCCAAGGTACTTTGTATTAGGATTTAAATATATGTCTTTGGGTGGTGGTAGGACACAATTCAATTTACAACAATCCCCAAATAGGGAGAAATGTAGACTAGAGCTGCAACCAACCCACAGACACCTTGTGAAGAAAGTGACAACAAAATATTGTCAACCTCTGATATTTGGATTTTGTTGCCATAAAACAGTCTAGCATAACTTAATCAGTTCAGTTCTTTAAAGGCAGGGACACATTCTTCTGTCCCTCTTTCTCCTTTGTGCTGCTTAAAATGTGGACAAGAAGGTTGATGCACTTAATTAGCTTGGACCATGGGGTGCTCGCTAAAGATTGCTAAACTATGAGAGAAAAGAAGTTCAAGTCCTTGGTGACTATGAAGCCGCCATATCTACTATGGGCTAGTAGTGCTGGTCTTCTTTTCCTTGGAGTGGGGGAGACAAAGAAACTTCTATCAAATTTGACATAGGAGAGAAAGTGATAACAATCCTTCTTTAACTGGAATTATAGACAAAGGGGAAAAAGAGCCAAATAGCAAAAAAGGTTGTAAAGAGAAGTTGAAGCACCCCATTGCTATGAATGTTTTTTAAAAAATTATATTTTGACATATTAAAAAAGAACTTGTAGGTGTTGAGTAATCCTCACAAACACGAGGTATGCTGGAAGTTCAGATATGGGCAAGTGCCATTTTGCCATTCCAGTTTTCAAAAAGAGGAGGATTCTACAAACTATTGAATTATGAGCTTTATTTTATTTCCTGGAGTTCTAAGAAGAGAAAGTGGTTGGGTCATCATTACAGTAACCTCATTTCCTTCTTTGACAGGTATATTGGACTAGGTGCCAGGGGAAATGTGGCAGAATGTACTATTGAACTGAAGCAAGACATTTAAAGGGGCTTTCAAACTGTCTTCATAGATAAATTAGGGGAATATTGGTTGAATAGAAGATGAAAAGAGTGTACGAAGGTTGTAAGGGACAACCTGGATGGTTTCTTTCTTTTTTTTTTTTTTTTTGCCTCCTTTCATGGCTTCAGCTTCATCATAAGAATGGGCTCCCCCTTGTGGTTAAAAGATGGCTTCATTGATACCTGCCGTGAACAGGGAGAGAGGCGCCTTCTGAATCTTTCGTCTGAGGAGTTGGGAGCTCTTTCCTGGATTGTGGCAACGAAACTTTTCTCAAATTTTATTGACTCCAATTGGGTCAGAAATCCATCAGTGACCCAATTACTCTGCCCTGGGAAAGAGATCATCTGCTTGGTTTAGGGCTAGCCGGCTAGGTGTTGAGTTGTCTTCCTCCAAAGCGCATAGGGCAGGATGAGTGGGATTATGCATGGCTATAGATATCTAAAGAGAACTGAGTAGCTAACAAAAGAAGAAGGAGTGAATTATTTGGTAGGCAAACACAATATCCACTATTTTTGAAAGATTTTGAGGGTAAGATTATTCAATTCTATAGCATGAAAGTTTAAATTTTAATGAGATAGGAATTCTGATAGACCTGTTAGGATTACATTAGCCACAGAATACACTCCAGTTAATCAGAAGAGTGAATTCAAGGAGCAGAACTGTGTATCTCTATCTGTCTTATAACAAAGATATATTCACCAGAAATGATGATTTTGGTTTAATTATAATCACTTCTACCTGATTATAATTGACCAATATGTTTACCTTCTTTAGAACAGTCGAGGAAGATTATGTTCTCAGAATGGATTAGAATGATAACTACTCTTTTTTTTTAATTGTAAGAGAACATGTATAAAAAGATTTGCATCAAATTGCTTAAGGATAAATTAAAAAGAAAGTGGTTGATATGTCTTTTTTTATGCTGTTTGAAACACTTAAACTTTAATGTGATTTAAAAGGTAATATTGTAAGAAAAAAAAAAGTCTCTCAAAGGATTCTTAAGTGTCTTGGATCATTTTATTGAGATCATAGAGACAGATTTTATTAAAAAAGTGCTTAGAGCTCTCCAGGACTTGCTTTCATTTTAAACCAGTTCTTCTGTAAAGTAAAGCAAAATATATGAATGGTCAATGAGGAAAAGCCTATCTTGAAACTAGCTTATTCCTTATGCTGAATATTTAACCAATAAATCAGTGTGTGTAATGTATTGAAGAAAAAGAGACCACAGATTTTGGATAGGTGTTTGGTGAAATAATAGATCTGTAATTTTGGAGAAGTTAAGAGAATCTCTTTTTGTAGATAAATCATCCTTGCTCTGCAACATGTAAGTCTTAGGACCTTTTTTTTTTTTAAATTAAAAAAATATTTTTTTAAGTGAGAGGAAGGGGGATAGACAGACTCCTGCATGTGCCGTGACCAGGATCTATCCGGCAATCCTCGTCTGGGGCTGATGCTTGAGTCAACTGAGCTATGCTCAGGGTCCAGGGCTGGCACTCGAACCAATTGAGCCTCTGGCTGCAGGAAGAGAAGAGGGAGAGGGAGGAGGAGAGAAACAGATGGTTGCTTCTCTGGTGTGCTCTGACCAGGAGTTGAACCTGGGATGTCTGTACGCTGGGCTGATGCTCTGTCCACTAAGCCAACTGGCCAGGGCCAGTGTAAGGATTAAAAAAATAATGTATTTTGTAAGATGAGATCCTGTCATTTAAAACAGAATCTAATGATGTCTCTTAGCAGAAAATTGTCTCTCTAAGCCATTTTCATCTGAACATAGTTAAATATGCTAAAATGTCTTGTTACCCAAACTATGGTCTTTGCAACAGCAAGATCATTATTATGGGGAGTTTGTTAGACCTGCAAATTCTCACCTCCATCCTAGACCTGTTGAATCTGAATCTGCCATTTAAGAAGACCCCTCCCCCCACCGCAGGGGATCTGTGAGCTCATTAAAGTTCTATCATATGTTACTAAATCTCAATTAGGGAAATTTTCACAGTCCACAGAGTATTAGGGGGTGGGGGCTCATAGGCCAAAGAATTTGTATTTTTCTAGGTTCTTCTCCACAGAATTTCAATTTTCATTTACTGTGATGGTTGCATCTGATGTTTCCTACTAAAATCTGTATTCCTTTCCTTTCCTTTCCTTTCCTTTCCTTTCCTTTCCTTTCCTTTCCTTTCCTTTCCTTTCCTTTCCTTTCCTTCTTCCCTATTAAGTGAGAGGCAAGGAGGCAGAGATAGACTCCTGTATGTACCCCAACCAGGATCCACCCAGCAAGCCCCCTATCAAGCGATGCTCTGCCCATCTGGGGCCGCTGCCCCATTGCTTGTCAACCAAGCTACTTTTGTGCCTGAAGCAAGGCCATGGAGTCATTGTCAGCTCCCAGGGCCAACTTGCTAGAACAATTTGAGCCATGGCTGTGGGAGGGGAAGAGAGAGAGAGAGAGAGAGAGAGAGAGAGAGAGAGAGAGAAAGAGAAGAGGAAGGGGTGGAGAAGCAGATGGTCACTTCTCCTGTGTGCCATGAATGGGAATCAATGCTCTACCACTAAGCCAACCTGGAGAGGGTCTGTATTTGTTTTAAATGAGTTGTTTCTAGAACAAAGGCTTTGACATTTAGCAACCTGGGTTTGAAATCTGGATCTATCACTTTCCAAACATCTGATTTTGGGCAACTTACTTCAACAGTTGAAGTCTAGTTTTTTCATCTCTAGAAGAAATTTCTAGAATATTGTTTCATTGTTGATCTTTTACTGTTGTGAGGATAAATTGAGATGAGATGAGCATGTAGCCCAGGGCCAGGTACATAAAAGTGGCTCAGTGAATATTGTGCCCTTTCTCCCTGCTGGAACTTGCAGTCTATTAAAACCTAGAGTAATCCACTATGAATAGTGCAAAGACTACAGAAAGTCCTCTACATAGCAAAACTGGAATGCTGTTCCCATAAAACACTAGGTTTTAAACAGTTTTTGCCAAGTGATCCTAAAAAAAAATGATATTTAAAAAAATTAAATAGAATTGAGTTGTTTAGTGTGCTCCATCTGGATACCAAAATATACTCATCAAAATGATAATTTGGATGTTGACATAATTGGTACTTTACTGTTCTTCTTGTGTCTGATGTATCAACAGACTTTGCTCTTTCTTTGCTATTCAGCTTTTGCTCAGTGACTGCTTCTAGGTTCCACTAAAGAGTCCTCATCTTGCTAATTTTCTTTGACTTTCCTGCAATCTTTTCTAATGAGGAGTCAGAGCGGCCCATTCCCTGGTGTTCAGAAGTGTGGCTGGATAGATCCTGACAGCTGTTAAGTGATTGATTGCCTGAGAAGCTGAAAGACACCTGGGGCTGAAAGCTATACCCTCTTTGGACCACCAGTAGTTCTTTACAATTAAACTATTACTCTGTCATGAACTCCTGGATCACACCACCCCAAGATAGCTGAACTGTGCAATGGTAGTTCAATTGCATGACAGTAGTTGAGGCACGGAGGGACCTCAGTGCAATGCACAGACAAATCCATGTAACCAGTGTTGTTGTGGCCACTCAGGGGTTCTCTCTCCATATGGGCTGCCGGTCTCCATAATTCCTTTTTACACAGAGAATTTCAGGATGTAGTTTATCAATATACTATCATTTGTTCAAAAATTTTTAAAAAAAAATTAAATATAGTAAAGATTAGTCTGACCAGCATTGATATAGTAGATAGAGGGTCAATCGGGTATGCTGAGGTCCCCAGTTAAAAGGCCTGAGGTTACTGGCTTGAGTGTGAGCTTGATAGCTTGAGTGTGGGGTTACTGGCTTGAGTACAGGATCATCATCAAGATCCCAAGGTCACTGGCTTGAGCCCAAAGTCACTGGCTCAGCTTGTGCCCCCCCCCCCCCGAAGGCATGTATGAGAAGTAATCAATAAACAACTGAAGTGAAGCAACTACAAATTGATGCTTTGTATCCTTTTCCTACTTCTCTCTCCTGTCCTGTCTCTCTCTAAAAATCAAGAAAAAAAAAATACAGTAAGGTATAATAGAGAACATAACAAATACCCATATTCCTACCACCCAGATATAACTGTTAATGTCCCATTTAACCATAATTTTCTACTTTCTATCACCTCTAGGGGCAAGTACCATCAATAGTTTGTGGTAATAAGGTACCTTTATAAAAAACTCTCCCTTTCTCCATATCCATAACCAATGTATAATATTACTTAGTGGGTGCTTTTTATTTTATTTTATTTTATTTATTTTTTTTTTGTATTTTTCTGAAGTTGGAAATGGGGAGGCAGTCAGACTCCCACATGTGCCCGACCGGGATCTATCCAGCATGCCCACCAGGGGGCGATGCTCTGCCCATCTGGGGTGTTGCTCTGTTGCAACCAGAGCCATTCTAGCGCCTGAGGCAGAGGCCATAGAACCATCCTCAGCGCCTGGGCCAACTTTGCTCCAATGGAGCCTCGGCTGCGGGATGGGAAGAGAGAGATAGAGAGGAAGGAGAGGGGGAGGGGTGGAGAAGCAGATGGGCACTTCTCCTTTGTGCCCTGGCCGGGAATCGAACCCGGGACTCCTGCACGCCAGGCCGATGCTCTACCACTGAGCCAACCGGCCAGGGCTAGTTGGTGCTTTTTAAAATGTACATAATGGTGTCAAATTACATCATTCTTTTTAAGCATCACTTCTCTCTCTTCATCTTTATGCTTTTGAGACCCAGCCCTGCTGGTAGAACCAGTTCATTCTTTTTGATATAGAGCTAATCAATATCATTTAACAGTAGTAGAGCTTTCAGTCTTAGAAATAAACCACATTTTACTAATTTCTTTTCATAATTTTCAGGTTGTGGCTAATATCTAGTAGCCATCAGTAGAACTATGATGCATTGCATTGGTATTTCTGCTTCTACCCTACTGGTTTGCTTATTTGACTAGTGGCTGCTGTCTTTACTAGAGATTGGCACATTAATTTAAACAATATTTATCACTCTTGGTAAAGGGATGAATTATATATTTTATTCTTTTTTCTTCAAAACGGAAAGTTAACGTGTGTATACTTTCTCGAGCTCAGAAACCCTAAATAGCTAATAGTGCATTAAACAGCCCATTTGCTAAGAATAGGAGTAGTCCATTTGAGTGTCCTCTAATTTACTGGCAATTATTAGATTTGGACCAATGAATAGATTACTTTCATGTTTAAGCAGTTCCAGGCTTACTTCAGCTTTCACAGTTTGCCTCTCTCTTTGGTGGCTACAGAAGGAAGTCTCTGTGGCTTCTGCCTGTCAAGGAAAATGTATTTAATGTATTTACCCTTATTAGTAAAGTCAACAGGATAATGACACTAAGGCCTTTGAGGTCATCTCATGCCACACTGAATGGGGCAGTTATTTTAGTGGGAACATTATCCTACATATAAATGATATTTTCTGGTTGCCACAAGATTCAATTTTCTGATATCCTTTATTAAGAACTTATTCCAAGTTGTCAAATAAAAATGTGATTGTGTAAAATTGTACATTGAAGTGAAATGTAGTGCAAAGAAGCTAATTACCTTATAAGTTGAAATAGGGTCTAACATAAGGGGGAACGAACTGTAAACAGAACCAGGAGTGTGTGTGTGTGTGTGTGTGTGTATACATGTGTACATGAACATGTGTGCAAATGTGTATGTAGATTATTATGTTAAGTGAAATAAACCAGGCAGAGAAATAAAAATATCATATGACCTCACTTATATGTGGAATCTAACGAACAAAGTAAACTGAGGAACAGAATAGAGGCAGAGACGTGGTCACAGGGACCAGAAGGACAGAAGTCAGAGGGAAGGGGGATGAGGGGATAGGATCAGAGAAGGCAAAGGGATTAGTGAAACTATATATACATAACACAGAGATATAGATAACAGGACAGCAAATCCTAGAGGGAAGGGGAGAGGGAGTTAGAAGGAAGAGACAAAGGGGTTATAAAAAGGGACATAGGGGTGGGAGGTGAGGGAGTTATATTCCGTGAGACACTTTAATCCATGTAAACACACTAAATTAAAAATTAATAAAAATTAGCCCTGGCCGGATGGCTCAACGGTAGAGCGTCGGCCTAGCGTGCAGAGGACCCAGGTTCGATTCCCGGCCAGGGCACACAGGAGAAGCGCCCATTTGCTTCTCCACCCCTCCGCCGCGCCTTCCTCTCTGTCTCTCTCTTCCCCTCCCGCAGCCAAGGCTCCATTGGAGCAAAGATGGCCCGGGCGCTGGGGATGGATCTATGGCCTCTGCCTCAGGCGCTAGAGTGGCTCTGGTCACAACATGGCGACGCCCAGAATGGGCAGAGCATCGCCCCCTGGTTGGGCAGAGCGTCGCCCCCTGGTGGGCGTGCCGGGTGGATCCCGGTCGGGCGCATGCGGGAGTCTGTCTGACTGTCTCTCCCTGTTTCCAGCTTCAGAAAAATGCAAAAAAAAAAAAAAAAAAAAAAAAAAAAAAAAGAAGCAGCCATATTTTGATTGGTGGTGTAAGCAAACATATTATAAAGAAATTATGTTGCTTGACCTGTGGTGATGCAGTGGATAGAGCATTGACCTGGAACACTGAGGTTGCTGGTTCCAAACCCTGGGCTTGCCCGGGAAAGGTACATATGGGAGTTGATGTTTCCTGCTTTGCCCCTCTTCTCTCCCTTCCTCTTCTCTCTCAAAATGAATAAATAAAATCTAAAAAAAATTTAAAAAATAAGTTATGTTGTCACTAGTCTTTCTGATCTGTTCCAATTAGGTTTTTTTTCTCTATTGCTCAATTGTAATCCTTCTGGTTAAAATCACCAGTAAACTATGCATTGCCAAATTTAGTAGTTAATTCTCAAACTTCATTTACTCTATCCCTTAGAGTATTTGATACAGTTAATCACCTCCTTCTTGAAACACTATCTTCATTTGATTTCCAGGAAAAACATTTCCTTCCCCTTTGATTATCCACTCTTTAGTCTCTTTTGTGAGATGCTTGTTATCTCCCAGACCATGTATGTCAGTGTATCCAAACGTTCAGTCTTTCTATTTCTTTACTTTTTCCGTGTGTGATTAGATGTGACCACATCTAGTTCACACCTTTCAGCACCATTTATAAGGTAATATTCCCAAATTTATATCTCCATTTCAAATCTCTTTCTTGACATTCTAATTGTTAAATCCAATCTACCTTCTTGGCAACTCCTCTTAGAAAATGAATGGCAACTTCTTAAAAAGTATAAAACTGGAATTTTGAATTCCATACCTCAAACCGTTGTGACCCTAGGATCCCCTGTTTCAGTCAATGACATTTCTGTTATCCAGTAACTTAAGCTACAAGCAAAGAGTTGTTCCTGATTCCCACCTTCATACTGTACATCCATTCTATCAGCAAATCTGTTGTTTTTATTTCCAATATATCCAGATAGTGCCCACTTATCACTGTTTCCACTGCTACTACCCTAGTCCAAGTTGCTATGGACTCATGTAGACTATGCCAATAGCTTCTGCTAGCCTTTCTTTTCCATTCTGTCACTTTAGAGCAGGGATCTCAAACTCAACTCAGCATGTGGGCCGCAGAGCAAGATCACAGCCATTCGGCGGGCCGCACTAGGTCTACAAAAGGCAACTGTTATGCAACACTTTTCTCACTGCAGTTGAAAACAAAACAAAAAAAATCAGTACAACAAGCACAATCGTACATGCAGTTTACTCAGTGTCACAAAACGACCAGAAACTGTAGTTCGCATCACAACTGCTGTTAACTAAGCTAATATCTAGCTAGGATGCTAGAGAAATGAAAAATACAAGTAGGCCCCTAGGCTTACTTAATTTTATCCAAAATATTTTGAACTTCGTGGATTAGTTGGCGGGCTGCACAAAATTGTTCAGCGGGCCACATGCGGCCCGCGGGCCGCGAGTTTGAGACCCCTGCTTTAGAGAGTGGTCACTGTCTAGCTTCTAGGACAAATCTGATTTTGTTACTTTGGATAACTTCCCATCATTTTTGCAATGACATACAAAGTCCTTATAGTAGCCTATTAGGTTCAACAAAATCTGGCCTATCTTAGAACCTTTGTACTTGCTATTTTCTCAGCTTGAAGTACTCTTTGAAGACATTCAGATTTCTGTGCAAATACCAATTTATCAGGAAGCCTTTTCTGACCTTCCTATCTAAAGAGCAAATTCCTTCAAATACTCTATTTCCCCTTAATCTGCTTCATTTTCTTCCTGTTTACTTATATAGTGTCTGTCTTCTTCCACTAGAACATACTGTCCAAGCAGGCATCCCCAGACATGAAAATAATGCCTGGTGTATGCGTTTGTTGAATGCACTAACAAATGGATTCTATTTCATTCTGCCCCCTCCTCTATATTTTCATTCTTATTATAATGATCAAAAATGCATTATTTTAGATAATGTTGTCAGGAGACCATCTAGTTCCCTTGCTTTTATCCCCTTTCTGTGGCTGACACACTATGTCTTTTTATAGATATGAGGAAATTTGTTCAAAGAATCATTACTATTTCTGCTGATATTTCTGAAACCATGGTATACTTCCCAGTCCAGTCTTTCTCTCAAATGTTTTGTTTAGCTTCAACAAATTGTGGGTAAGAAAGACACAAAATCAACAGAAATGTTATATGTAGAATACCTTTGCTTATGTAGAATAAAACACTCAAAACCCTAAATCATCAAGGTTTTCACTGTGCACCAACTAGTCTTCCTGCTACCCGAAACTGCGAACATGAAACACCCCCAAATAGCTGGCACATCATTCAAAGATAAAAGATAATAAAAAGGAATTATCAAAAGACTTAGTCAGAGATGCTACATATAGTAAGACACAAAAGAAAAGAGGTAAAAAAGGAAACTCAGAAAAACATAAACATATTACAGTGGAGCAGATGGAAATATCAAATGTGTGCCCATGATCTCAGAGCATTAAACAGAATAAATATCCTTTTAAAACAAGAGCACAAAGAAAAGATACAAAGAGTCAATAATGGGGGAAAAAAACCAGACATCAGAAGGAAATTAAATGTGAGTGTCCAGAGTTCAGGAAAGAAGTGGAAAAGAAACCGAAAACAATGACAGAAATGAAAAGGCTGGTATGCGCAGGCCTGCTGGTGCACAGCGACACTCCTTATGTGTTAGGGTTTTGAGTGTCAGCTAGTTGACGCTTTTATCTGTGAGGCTGACAGTTTAACATTTTCTCCAACTTGAGAATCTCTCCTCTCTCCTTCCTCAGCAACATACACTTTTAATGAAACGATGGCAAGTCTATGTGTTTCTTTTTCTGTCCTGGCCTCTCTGTTGTTCCTGGCCACTAAACAGAGGGGAGGATGTGGATTTATTTTTTTTTTATCTTTCAGACTCCTGGATCTCTGCTGGTAACATCAATGAATTTGGGGCCTGGGTGACACATTTGGGCTTTTCTTAAGAATGTTGGACATGGCTGAAACACCCACTGGGGTTTGGAGGAAGAAAAATATGGACATCCCTTATATTTTTCATGCTTTGTCTACTATCCATGATCATCAGCTTGCTATTTTCAGAGAGCAAATCACTTTATTTGAATTTCTACATAAGGAGGTATCACATGAGCATCATGACTATGCATTGCCCTGTTGTGTTACTAGATTAAATTAACCCTATCTGAAGTCCATCAAGGTCGCTGCCTACCCTATTATTAGTGCATCCAAAAGCACACCATAACATATATGAGAAGGGCAAATATTTAGGGGAAACTGAGGTTGTGGCCTGATGCACAACTGTGTTGTCAACCCTAGCTCTACCTTACTTTCTCATATGATCAAAGATGCATGGCCCTGGGCCAATTAGCCATTCTCTGGAGCTTAGCAGTTCTGGTGGCCTCTCCAAGGGGATTCACCTGAACATGGAGGATCTGCTATTTTAACATCAACTGACTTCAAAAATGTTGATGGCGTTCAAAAATCCCTGAGTGAAGATTATTGAGCCCGCTCCTCTGCCTCTCCCATGCCCTTCTCTTCCAGTGCATTCTCCTGGCACTGTAGGACGGACACTTCTCCAAATCTTTGCACTCTTCGGAAACACGCTTTAACCTGAATAAGACTCACAAAGACAGACTTTGCATCAGGCCCATAAAATTCAGACCTAAAAAAAAATTATGGGACTGGGTCAAAGAAGCTATTTCCAAGAAAACAACAGTTGGACTCCATGCAAAGGATTTTTGACACAGAACATACTCTTCTTTTAGACAATCAGTGGGAGACGAGCTGGTCCCCAGCCATGCATAAATCTGTCTGTGTGTAATTGGTAGCGGTTCCTAATTGGGGAAAAGGAGGGTGGGAACAGCCTGGGCAGAGCAGGCTGAGACTGGCAGGCGGGCAGGGCCAGGAGGGGAAGCGTGGTGCTTGCTGCCACCCTTCCTGACAGCCTCGACCACGGGACTTCACCGAGAATAAATCACCGCCCTTTCTGGAACTCAGGAAAATAAGACCATAAATAACGAAGAGCTGTGCCGCGTGTATTGTGGAATGGCTGCGTATTGAGAGAAGAGCAGGAAGAGCGTGTCCAGGCTGGGAGAAGGGCAAATAGAGCCTCGTTTGCTGAATACAGTGAAAGGCTGAGTGGCCCAATTAACTTTTATAAAAACTCCTCCCCGTACCCTGGCTATCCAGCCTGTGCTCTTTGATAGGGGAGAGCGAGAGCGAGAGCGAGAGCGAAAAGAATCAATGCTCTTGACTCGCAGTGGGTAATAAATCGTAAACAGCCTTGAATGGAGAGTCTTAGCTGTCTGGAAGGCTTATTTCCAGAGCCTGAATCCCCTCTCCAGACTTCTCCTTGTGAACTTTCTTCTTCTAGGTTGGGACACTGAGTGTTACCATTAGAAAGCCTCTTTTGTAATTTTTTACCCCATTATGTTGCAATTTTAACATCTATCTCATGCATTTGGCACTTACAGCATTTTTATAATGGTCTTTGGTTTATTTTTGGTTCAGTTTTACGGCTCACTGCCAGCCCCAAACTTCTGCTGTGTGGCTGACCCAAAATAGTTTCAAAGGCTCAGACGCAACTTGATACAAAATTTTCTCCTCACGTGTTTGAGTTATCCCTGTAAATTTTGAAGGCCCCACCAAAGTTATTCTGGTTAGCTGTTAGACTCACTGGTGTGTTGTACGTTTTTTACATTGAGGTGCAACAGGCAGGTGTTCATGTTGCTGCAGGTGAGTCCAAATAAAAGATGCTTCTGCAGCAAGGTGTCTTCTACAAGTAAAAAAAAATCCTAGATGTATAAGAATAGAAATTGGGCTGACATTTAAAAAAATCTAACTATGCTACATAGCTAGCTAGGCTGGTGAGAGTCCTCATGAATCTTCATCATCTGAGCCCTCTTACATCACCACCAGCTAACGACAATACTGTTCTTCTCTGATGACGTAAATGTTCAAATGCTTTAGGTAACAAATGACCTGTTAGATGGTCTCACTAACTCTTTATGGTTGGGACTATTTCCCCCACTGTTTATAGATGAGAGAATTGGTAGTTTAGAGCAATAGTTTCCAAACTTAGCTGTTGAATTCCAGGGTACGGGGGGCTCTTTCTAACGTTACAGTGGCATTTTAGGTTTATAATGCCTCTGAGACACCTAAAAAGAGTTTTCCACGGAGCTCTGGCCAGTTGGCTCAGTGGCAGAGCATCGGCCTGACATGTGGATGTCCTGGATTTGGATTTGATTCTCGGTCAGGGCACACAGGAGAAGCACCCATCTGCTTCTCCACCCCTCCCCCTCTGACTTCTTTCTCTCTCTCTCTCTCTCTCTCTCTCTCTCTCTCTCTCTCTCTCTCACACACACACACACACACACACACACACACACACTCTTCCCCTCCTGTAGCCATGGCTCGATTGAAGCAAGTTGGCCCTGGGCACTGAGGATGGCTCCATAGCCACTGCCTCTGGCGCTAAGAAGAGCTCAGTTGCTGAGCAATGGAGCAATGCCCCAGATGGGCAGAACATTGCCCCCTAGTAGGCTGGTGGGTGGATCCCCGTTGGGGCACATGCTGGAGTCTCTCTCTCTGCCTCCCCTCCTCTCACTGAATAAAAAAAAGAAGAGTTGCTTATGGGAGGGGTCTGGACTAGGGATGTACATTTTCTGTACCATTAGCAGGCTATTGAGGAACAGTCATGTGTGGCAGTGCTAGGAGACAAGGATTATAGAGTGAGAAGAGAAAAAAACCCAGGACCAGATGTTGAAGAACTCTGAATTTAACTGTCATGTAAAGGAGGAGGAATCTGTGCAGGGAATGAGACGGAGCAGTTGATGTGAAGAAAAATATGTGTTGTGTGTCACTTAGAGCCAAGGGAAGAGTGTTTCAAAAAGGAGGGAGAAGTCAACATGTGCCAAGTGCTTCTACACAGGGTCAGAAAGGATGAGGATAAAAATGTCTGCTGCTTTTGTGGACACGTGTGTCATTGGTGGCTCTAGAGATAGCTGTTCTGATGTACTGTTTGGGGTTGAGGTAAGGTAGAGGTAGTTTGAAGAAAGGGTGAGGGAGAAATAGAC
The DNA here is from genome assembly GCF_036850765.1 of Saccopteryx bilineata. Lineage (NCBI taxonomy): Eukaryota > Metazoa > Chordata > Mammalia > Chiroptera > Emballonuridae > Saccopteryx > Saccopteryx bilineata. Next base: position 47,032,265 of record NC_089491.1, read on the forward strand.
ATCATCTTCTCTTGAAATCACCCTGTCACCTTGGTGAGAGGCAGGAAACCAAATGTACAGATCAGGAGAGGCAGTTGTGGACAGCTCTTTGTAGGAACAGGAGAGCTCCCAGCTTTCCAATGGGGTTCCAAGCTCCTGGCTGACCCTTCTACTCTGGAGGCTCAGGTTCCTCATCACCTTGAGGCTAAATGAGTTAATTTTCCAACCCAAAACAAAAGTCACATGTGCTATGAATACGAATGTACATAGCGGGATAGGAAGTTAAAGTAGAGAATGGATGTCAAATCCGAGGCCTTGAATAGTTGTGTCCATTGACACAGCTGGGTGTACAAGAAAAGCCTTTGAGCATCTTTCAGGGGCCATTCATATATCATACACCTGTGTGTTAAAGAAACAAAGATGCAGAGAGGTAAGGAACTTGTCTAATGTAGCAAGTGTCAGAGCTGGGATTTCAACTTGAGCCCTCTTTTCAAATACTTCTGTTCTCTGGTCTACAGTGTCTTGTCCACCACCCAGGGGAGAGCCTATCTCTGCAGAAAGTTAGTATTTCTTTTTGTTCTTTGTATATCTAAAGAAGAAAACTTGGCATACATGGACCATTTCTAACAACAGGACTTCTTTCAGAGTTTAAAAATTTTTATTATTATTATTTTAAAGATTTTATTTATTGATTTTAGAGAGAGAAGAGGAGAGAGAGAGAGAGAGAGAGAGAGAGAGAGAGGGAAAGGCCTGGGGGAAGAGTGAGAAGCATCAATTTGTAGTTGCTTCTCATATGTGCCTTGAACTGGCAAGCCCAGGGTTTCAAACTGGCGACTGCAGCATTCCAGGTTGATGCTTTATCTTCTGTGCCACCACAGGTCAGGCAGGATATCTTTCTAAGCATTTGCTCCCACCACCAGGACATTCCTCATGCCCCACAGATTATAGTACAGTTCTACTATAATGATGGTTTGTCCTACTATAAGGACTGGGTAGTAGTTTTTTACCTGAGCCTCAAAAACAATGGCAAGGCTAATGATAACAGGAAAAAAAATCGACAGGAATCAATAGAGTAGGAACATTTTTATACATTGTATTGTATTTTGGATATATATTGACATCTCTGCAAAATTTTGTTCGGGTCTTATATCAGCGAGACCAAAATCTGATCTTGAGAGTTATAAATGTTCTCTTACTCAAACAAACTCTCTCAGTAATAAAGACCACCGTTTACAAATGTCACTTGAATATCAAATATTTTGAAAACATTTTATCTAATCTTCAAAACAGTTATATGAAATAGGGTGTGTTGCCTTTATTTCACAAATGAGAATATTGAGTCTGTGGTGGATTAAAAACGACTGCAGGCCCTGGCCGGTTGGCTCAGTGGTAGAGCGTCGGCCTGGCGTGTAGGGGACCCGGGTTTGATTCCCAGCCAGGGCACACAGGAGAAGTGCCCATTTGCTTCTCCACCCCCCCTCCTTCCTCTCTGTCTCTCTCTTCCCCTTCCGCAGCAAAGGCTCCATTGGAGCAAAGATGGCCCGGGCACTGGGGATGGCTCCTTGGCCTCTGCCCCAGGCGCTAGAGTGGCTTTGGTCATGGCAGAGCAACGCCCTGGAGGGGCAGAGCATCGCCCCCTGGTGGGCAGAGCGTCGCCCCTGGTAGACGTGCCGGGTGGATCCCGGTCGGGCGCATGCGGGAGTCTGTCTGACTGTCTTTCCCCGTTTCCAGCTTCAGAAAATAAAAAACGACTGCAAATTCTTTGCCACACTTCCATCAAGAGCTTTGGTGTTTTTCTTCTTTCCCTTAAGTCTGAGTTGGCCCCTTAGACTGGCTTGATGGGAGTGACATTACATGCTTTGGGTCTAATCCTTAAGAGACCTGATAGCTTTTGCTGCAGCTGCAGCTGCCATGTAAGAAGTTCAAGTACCCTGAGATTGTTATGTTTAAGCCCAAGCTAACCATGTGGAGAGGCTACCTGGGTAGAGAGAGAGGAACGGAGGAAGGGAGGGAGAGAGAGAGAGAGAGAGAGACACCTGGCCAGCACCAGCTCTTTTAGCCATCTCAGCCCAGCAGTTATCTTAGACATTGCAGTCCCATTAGATACTGTTTGGAGAAGAACTAAAAGGGCTAACCAATGGCCAAAATCTAGACCCCAACATATGACCAGAGTTGGGATTCCCAGTCATTCCCAGCCCTCTGTGATACCCTATCTGAGGCCACAGACCTTGTGGAGCAGAGACAATCTGTCCCTGCTGTGCACTGCCCTAATTCTAGACCCACAATATTGCAACTATGGTGAGAGGGTTGTCGTTTTAAACCACTGAGTGTTGAGGTGGTTTGTTTTGCAGCAGTAAGTAACTGAGGGTTTCATTAAGCAATCTTGCCAGATGACAGAGGAAAGAGCTGAGTCTGGATTGAAACCCACATCTGTCTGATTTCAGAGTTGTGGTGCTTTCTGTGACTTTGTGAGGTCTCTTCTTCTGGGACTTCCAGATCGGTGCTAGATTTCTCTTAGCTTAAATCCAGGGCACATAAGAGGGGGAAGAAATGTTTGTCCCCCCCCCCCCACATTACTATAAGAAGTTAAATAACAGGCAATCAAATTCTGAGGTTAAGTCTGGGTCAGCCCGCTATTAATTCTTTTTCTTAGACTTAAGATGTGATTTGGTAGGAAAAGCAGAAGTTGCAGAGGATTAATCCCAGGGAGACCTTCATCCCTGCCCACACCCACTTTTCAGTTGTTCAGATAAGACCATATTTTCCCTACCCCTCGATTTTTGTTGATGTTGTTTTAAAATAAAATGTGATGAAGGTAATTCTGCCAGAGGAAGGAGGCAAAGGAAGAGTTGTGTAAAACACATGCATTATTTTCTATTCCAAATTACCATGAAGTAGGAGCCCACAGAGTCATTTTGTGGGATCTTCAGGAAATGGCAAGACTTCAGCTTACAGAATGAACAGGGGACGTTCCTGTAGAAGAGGTCCTGTGTTTCTGTGGTAGTGAATGTGCCATGTGGTGATAGCCCTGTGACTAGCTCTGTTTATCAAATTCCAAAGCAAATACTCAAGTGAAACACCACATAAAAGGCCAGACCACAAGCTGGAGGTTCCCCCTGGCGCTGGCGAGTTTGCAAAAAAAATGTCTGTGGTTTATGAGTGTGTGTGTGTGTTTAAACTACACATCATTTATACATGCATCTATTTCTAGCGGTGGCTACATACAACTAGCAGAAAGGTTTAATCTATACCTCTTACCTAATGCTGAGTAGGCAATGGCACTAAAGTTGCTGTGGTAAACAACTTCCCCATCCATAGAAGTATCATGTTATCTAACTTCTAACTCTGGGCAAGGAAGACATTGATACAGAGATGCAAGGGAAACATTGAGTGTATAGGGAATAAGTAGTTGGCATCTATGTAGGTGTTACAGATTCAACCATCATTCAGTGAACATTCACTTTCTCTCTCCCCACTCCCTCCACGGGGGTAATATGCTTTCCCACCCTACTGATGTGGACTTGGCACTGTGACTAGCTTTACATAATGAAATATATAATAGGAAATGACAGTGCATAAGTTTTTTTTTTTTTTTTTTTTTTTTTTTCTGAAGATGGAAACGGGGAGAGACAATCAGACAGACTCCCGCATGCGCCCGACCGGGATCCACCCGGCACGTCCACCAGGGGCAAGGCTTTGCCCACCAGAGGGCGATGCTCTGCCCCTCCGGGGCGTCACTCTGCCATGACCAGAGCCACTCTAGCGCCTGGGGCAGAGGCCAAGGAGCCATCCCCAGCTCCCAGGCCAGCCTTGCTCCAACGGAGCCTTTGCTGCGGAAGGATAAGAGAGAGACAGAGAGGAAGGAGGAGGTGGGGGTGGAGAAGCAAATGGGCGCTTCTCTTATGTGCCCTGGCCGGGAATCGAACCTGGGTCCCCCGCATGCCAGGCCGACGCTCTACCGCTGAGCCAACTGGCCAGGGCCGACAGTGCATAAGTTTTAAAAAACATTTTTACTGAATATATTGGGGTGACATTGGTTAATAAAATTAGGTTTCAGGTATACTATTCTATAATACATCATCTGTATATTGTATTATGTGTTCACCACCCCAAGTCAAGTCTCTATCATCATTTAGTCCCTCTCTACTCTTCTACCTCCCCCCCAACCCCCTCTCCCTCTGGTAGTCACCATACTCCTGTCTGTGTCCATGAAGTTTTTTAACTTAATCCTTTCACCTTTTCTACCCAGCCCCACCCTCTCCCCTCAAACAGCTGTCAGTTTGTTCTTTCTCTGCGAGTCTGTTTTTATTCTATTGTTAGTTTATTTATTTATTTATTTATTCATATTAATTTTAATGGGGTGACATTGATAAATCAGGGTACATATGTTCAGAGAAAACATCTCTAGGTTATTCTGACATTTCATTATGCTGCATTCTCATCACCCAAAGTCCAATTGTCTTCCGTCACCTTCTAACTGGTTTTCCTTGTGCTCTTCCCCTCCCCCAACCCCCTCCCTCTCTTCCCCCCCAGCCCATAACCACCACACTCTTGTCCATGTCTCTGAGTCTCATTTTTATGTTCCACTTATGTATGGAATCATATAGTTCTCAGTTTTTTCTAATTTATTTATTTCGCTCGGTATAATGTTATCAAGGTCCATCATGTTGTTGTAAATGATCCGATGTCATCATTTCTTATGCCTGAGTAGTGTTCCATAGTATATATGTACCAAAGCTTTTTAATCCACTCGTCCTCTGACGGACACTTGGGCTGTTTCCAGATCTTCGCTATTGTAAACAATGCTGCCATAAACATGGGAGTGCATTTCTCCTTTTGAAACAGTGCTATGGTGTTCTTGGGGTATATCCCTAAAAGTGGGATAGCTGGGTCAAAAGGCAGTTCGATTTTTAGTTTTTTGAAGAATCTCCATACTGTTTTCCACAGTGGCTGCACCAGTCTGCATTCCCACCAGCAGTGCAGGAGGGTTCCCTTTTCTCCACATCCTTGCCAGCACTTATTCTGTGTTGTTTTGTTGATGAGTGCCATTCTGAGGGGTATGAGGTGATATCTCATTGTGGTTTTAATTTGCATTTCTCTAATGATTAGTGATGTTGAGCATTTTTTCATATGCCTATTGGCCATCTATATGTCCTCTTTGGAGAAGTGTCTATTCATTTCTTTCACCCATTTTTTGAATGGATTTTTGTCTTCCTGGTGTTGAGTTTTACAAGTTCTTTATAAATTTTGGTTATTAACCTCTTCTCAGATATATTGTCAAATATGTTCTCCCATTGTGTAGTTTATCTTTTTATTCTGTTCTTATTGTCTTTAGCTGCGCACAAGCTTTTTAGTTTGATATAGTCCCATTTGTTTATACTGTCTTTTATTTCACTTGCCCATGGAGATAAATCGGCAAATATATTGCTGCAAGAGATGTCAGAGAGCTTACTGCCTATGTTTTCTTCTAAGATGCTTATTGGTTTTACGGCTTACATTTAAGTCTTTTATCTATTTTGAGTTTATTTTTGTGAATGGTGTAAGTTGGTGGTCTAGTTTCATTTTTCTGTAGGTAGTTGTCCAATTTTCCCAACACCATTTGTTGAAGAGGCTGTCTTTACTCCATTGTATGCGCTTACCTCCTTTGTTAAATATCAGTTGTCCATAAAAGTGTGGGTTTATTTCTGGGTTCTCTGTTCTGTTCCATTGATCTATATGCCTGTTCTTATGCCAGTACCAGGCTGTTCTGAGTACAATGGCCTTGTAGTATAACTTGATATCTGGAAGTGTGATATCTCCCACTTTATTCTTCCTTTTCAATATTGCTGAGGCTATTCATGTTCTCTTTTGGTTCCATATAAATTTTTGGAATATGTGTTCTATATCTTTGAAGTAAGTCATTGGTATTTTAATCGGTATTGTATTGAATTTATAAATTGCTTTGGGTAAAATAGACATTTTAATGATGTTTATTTTTCCTAACCATGAGCACGGCATATGCTTCCACTTGTTTGTATCTTCCCTGATTTCTTTTATCAATGTTTTATAATTTTCCAAGTACAAGTCTTTAATCTCCCTGGTTAAATTTATTTCTAGGTACTTAATTTTTTTGGTTGCAATGGTGAAGGGGATTGCTTCCTTAATTTCTCTTTATGACAATTCATTGTTGGTGTATAAAAATGCCTCTGATTTCTGAGTATTAATTTTATATCTGCCACCTTGCTGAATTCATTTATCAGGTCTAGTAGTTTTTTGACTGAGACTTTAGGGTTTTCTAAGTACAATATCATATCATCTGCAAATAATGATAGTTTTACTTCTTCTTTTCCAATTTGGATGCCTTTTATTTTTCTTGTCTGATTGCTATGGCTAGGACTTCCAGAACTATGTTGAATAAGAGTGGTGAAAGGGGGCACCCCACCTTGTTCCTGATCTTAAGGGGATTGTTTTTAATTTTTGCCCATTGAGTATGATGTTGGCTGTGGGTTTCTCATAGATGGCCTTTATCATGTTGAGGTTTGTTCTCTGTATTCCCAATTTGCTGAGAGTTTTGATCATGAATGGGTGCTGGATTTTATTAAATGCTTTCTGCATCTATTGAAATTATCTTGTGGTCTTTCTCCTTCTTTTTGTTTATATGATGAATCACATTGATTGATTTTCGAATATTGTACCAGCCTTGCCTCCCAAGAATACATCCCACTTGATCATGGTGTATTTTTTTCATATATTGCTGGATCTGGTTTGCTAATATTTTGTTGAGGATTTTAGCATCTAAATTCATCAGGGAGAGTGACGTCACGGAAATGGCGCCGTGAGCAGTGCATCCGACAGATCTCCCCAAAATCAGAACAAATTTATCAACTAGAAACAGAAAAATTTATCCTAGGAGCATTCCGGAGTTCCACACAAACTGAAAGCGAAAGGACTATTATCACTTGAATCTGAGAGACGACGGTGTGGAGGAAGCTACCGCAGGGACATTCATTCAAGCCGCGGAGAGAGTGCGCCTGTGGTGAGTCAGCCCACACTGGGGAGCGGGAGCCGCGAGCAGCCGCCGGCGCGCGCCCGGTCTGGTTGCAGAGCGAGTACAGCCCACACTCAGGAGCGGCGAGCAGCCGCCGGCGCGCGCCAGGTCCGGTTGCAGAGCGAGCACCGCTAACGTTCCCAGCGGCCCGCGCACTGTGAGTGAGAGTCCCCAGCCACCGGTGCCCGGAGAACCCCATTCGCGCGCGTGCCCTGGGCATTCCATGCGCCCAGAGCGCCCTACTGGCCCGCACACCCAGGGTGCCCCATTATCCTGTGCCTGGTGCGCCCCAGCCGCCAGCGGCAGGGAGAGCGGGAGAGGCGCCAGGGCGGTCTTCCCTACTTGGGAGATTCTCTCCATGGGCGGGGCACCTCACCCAGCCATTCAAGCTAACAATCAAGCGTTGGGGGAGGGGCGCGGGCAGCCTGAAATACCTTCGGGAGCACAGCTGCGGACCCAGTCACTGAAATTAGCTTAACCCATGAAATCTGCGCACCCACGGGTTCTAATTGATGAGATCTCTCTCAGTTCAGCGATCCAAGACAAGAGGCGTGATATTTTTTAGAGCCTCTCGCTAAAGGGGCGGGGGCAACTTCTGATTGATAGAGCCTCCATATTCAGGGATAAACGCTAACAAGAGGGACTTGGCAGATAAGAAGATCTATACTACACTAGTCGCAAGCAGAGACTAGTGCCTCTTCTTCCCAGACAAAACAGGCTACAAAGTGTGGAAAGCCTGGGTTGAGTGGTCCAACTGAATGCTAGGCGCTGAACAGTCACCTTGACAACAATTGACTCCGACCCCCGCCTGATTACACTGGAGGCTCTGACTGCCAGAGCCTTTCCCAAAGCCTTGCGCTGAGTGGGCATAGAGTGGGGATTTCCCAGCTCTTTGAGCCTCTTACTCCCCAGGCAGAAGCAGTTGCAGCCTTATAGCTGGATCACCAGGCTGCTAATTCAGGAAGGGGGGACTAGGAGAGAGAATCCAGGAAAGCAAACTCTCTCATCGTTGGACCCTGCAAATGCCAACAAGCCTTGACTACCAGCAAGACTAAAGCCAATTATATGACATTGCCATAGAATCCCATCAACTGCAAATCCCTACCTAAGTGTGACACAGGGGCAGAGCCTGGGGTACAGAGTCACCGACCAGGAAGAGGGAGAGAAAAGAAAAAGGAAGAAGTTAACCTCTCAAAATCAAGAAAAATCCACAGACTTTACAACTTGTTCCACTAATTTTTTTGTTGTTGTTGTCTGTTTCTTCTATCTTATTGCCTTTATTATTATTATTTCTATTTCCTCCACCTCGGTCCTTCTATTCTCTGCTCATCTTATGCTTCCCTTTTCTTGAACTACACTACCCATGAGTGTTACATTTTATTTCTCTTCTTCATCCTCACCCTCCATTAAGGTTATACTCCAAAACACTTAACTCTTACTCTCTCCTCTTTTGTTTTTTTTTGTTTTGCTTTATTTTGATTTTTTCTCTTCCTTTTTTTTCTTCCTTTGTTTTTCTCTTTTTCTTATTTTTTCCTTTCTATTCGTTTTTTCTTTTCTCGTTTTACTTTTCCTCCCATTTAATCCTCAATCACGAACAAATTAGTTAATTTGGGACTCAAGGTTTTTTTTTTGGGTTTTATTTTTCTTTTTTGCTTTTGTTTTTGTTTTTTTTTTGTGGCAGTTTGGGTACTTTTTACGTTGCTTTTTAACTCACTAGCATTCCTCCCAACCCAAGGTCTCCATTGTATTTAGTCTTCGCTCCACTTAATACAACAGATTTTTACTTATTATTTTTATTTTTTTCTTCATTATTCTTTTTTTTTCTGGTTCCCTCTTATCCCTCTCAGTATATCTCTTAGTCGACCATCACTTACAAGCAAATCATCTTATGCTTGTCTAAGATTTTCTTCCTTTTTTTTTTTTTTTTTTTTTTTGCATTTAGTAGGTCCCTACTCCCTTTTTTTGCCCCTTGAACTCTTCACCCCAAATCAGGCCCTCCATTATAGGCAGTTTTTGTTCCATTTAGCATAATATAATTCACAAGTCATCACGATATTTCCCTGAGGAGGGGAGAGGAGGGAAAGAGAAGAAAGAAAAAAGGGGTAAAACAATAAATTATATATATTTTTTTGGTGGGGTGTTTTACCTTTTTTTTTCTTTTTTTTTTTTTTTTTTTACTTTTTACTCTTTATTAATTCTAATTAGTGCTATCAACAAGACCACCCTCAGATGCCAATAAGAAAGAGGAAATCGAATATTATGGATACAAAAGAAAGAGAGGTAACACAAATAGATGTGGAAAAATCTATGGAGAAAAGACTTAACATATTGGAAGACTTGGAGCTAAATGACAGAGAATTTAAAATAGAAATCTTAAAAATACTCAGAGATATACAAGAAAACACAGAAAGGCAATTTAGGGATATCAGAAAACAACTCAATGAACACAAAGAATATATTACCAAGGAAATTGAAACTATAAAAACAAATAAAACAGAAATGAAAAACTCAATTCACGAGCTGAAAAACGAGGTAACAAGCTTAGCTAACAGAACAGCCCAGATTGAAGATAGGATTAGTGAAATAGAAGACAAACAACTTGAGGCACAACAGAGAGAAGAAGAAAGAGACTCAAAAATAATAAAAAACGAGAAAGCCCTACAGGAATTGTCTGACTCCATCAGAAAGAATAACATAAGAATAATAGGTATATCAGAGGGAGAAGAGAAAGAAAATGGAATGGAGAATATACTCAAACAAATAATAGACGAGAACTTCCCAAGCCTGTGGAAAGAACTAAAGCCTCAAATTCAAGAAGCAAACAGAACACTGAGTTTTCTTAACCCCAACAAACCCACTCCAAGGCACATCATAATAAAGATGACACAAACCAATGACAAAGAAAAAATTCTCAAGGCAGTCAGGGAAAAGAAGAGTACAACACATAAAGGAAGTCCTATTAGATTATCATCAGATTTCTCAGCAGAAACTCTACAAGCTAGAAGAGAGTGGACCCCAATATTTAAAGCCCTGAAAGAGAGGAACTTTCAGCCAAGAATACTATACCCATCAAAGCTATCCTTCAAGTATGAAGGAGATATAAAAACATTCACAAATACAGAAAAGATGAGAGAATTTATCATCAGAAAGCCCCCACTCCAGGAAATACTAAAGGGGGTTTTCCAACCAGATTCAAAGAACAAAAGAAAACAACACCACAAGTAACAGCTCCAAGAAGAACACAATAAAATCAAACTTAAACTGTGACAACAAAGGAAAAAAAGGGGGGAGAGGATGGAGATTAACAGTAGCAAAAGACGATGAAGTGCAGAAATACTCATAAGATAGGGTACTACAATGAATATGGTAGGTACCCTTTTCATTACTTAATGGTAACCACCCTTGAAAAAACCACCACAAAAACACTTGACTTAAAAAAGGTAGCAACAGAGGAAAGAAGTATGGAACACAAACAAACAAAAACAAATGATAGAAAAACAAAAGAGAAGAATCAAACAAGATATAAAACTAACAGAAAGCAATTTATAAAATGGCAGTAGGGAACCCACAAGTGTCAATAATTACACTAAATGTAAATGGATTAAACTTACCAATAAAAAGACACAGAGTAGCAGAATGGATTAAAAAAGAAAATCCAACTATATGCTGCCTACAAGAAACACATCTAAGCAACAAGGATAAAAACAAATTCAAAGTGAAAGGCTGGAAAACAATACTCCAAGCAAACAACACCCCAAAAAAAGCAGGTGTAGCAATACTCATATCTAATAATGCTGACTACAAGACAGAAAAAGTACTCAGAGACAAAAATGGTCATTTCATAGTGATTAAGGGGAAGCTGAATCAAGAAGACATAACAATCCTTAATATATATGCACCAAACCAAGGAGCACCAAAATATATAAGACAGCTACTTATTGACCTTAAAACAAAAACTAACAAAAATACAATCATACTTGGAGACCTCAATACACCGCTGACGGCTCTAGATCAGTCATCCAAACAGAGAATCAATAAAGATATAGTGGCCTTAAACGAAATACTAGAACACCTGGATATGATAGACATCTACAGGACACTTCATCCCAAAGTGACAGAGTACACATTTTTCTCCAGTGTACACGGAACATTCTCAAGAATTGACCATATGTTGGGCCACAAAGACAATATCAGCAAATTTAGAAAAATTGAAATTGTACCAAGCATATTTTCTGATCATAAAGCCTTGAAACTAGAATTCAACTGCAAAAAAGAGGGGGAAAAACCCACAAAAATGTGGAAACTAAACAACATACTTCTAAAAAATGAATGGGTCAAAGAAGAAATAAGCGCAGAGATCAAAAGATATATACAGACAAATGAAAATGAAAATGCAACATATCAGAATTTCTGGGATGCAGCAAAAGCAGTAATAAGAGGAAAGTTCATATCACTTCAGGCCTACATGAACAAACAAGAGAGAACCGAAGTAAACCACTTAACTTCACACTTTAAGGAACTAGAAAAAGAAGAAGAAAGACAACTCAAAACCAGGCGAGGAAAGGAGATAATAAAAATCAGAGCAGAAATAAATGAAATAGAGAACAGAAAAACTATAGAAAAAATCAATAAAACAAGGAGCTGGTTCTTTGAAAAGATCAACAAAATTGACAAACCCTTGGCAAGACTCACCAAGGAAAAAAGGCACAGGACTCAAATAAATAAAATTCAAAATGAAAGAGGAGAGATCACCACAGACATCATAGATATACAAAGAATTATTGTAGAATACTATGAAAAATTATATGCCACCAAATACAACAATCTAGAAGAAATGGATAAATTCCTAGAACAATACAACCTTCCTAGACTGAGTCATGAAGAAGCAGAAAGCCTAAGCAGACCAATCAGCAGGGAGGAAATAGAAAAAACTATTAAAAACCTCCCCAAAAATAAAAGTCCAGGCCCAGACGGTTATACTAGTGAATTCTATCAAACATTCAAAGAAGACTTGGTTCCTATTCTACTCAAAGTCTTCCAAAAAATTGAAGAAGAAGCAATACTTCCAAACACATTTTATGAGGCCAACATAACCCTCATACCAAAACCTGGCAAGGATGGCACAAAGAAAGAAAACTACAGACCAATATCTCTAATGAATACGGATGCTAAAATACTAAACAAAATACTGGCAAACCGAATACAACAACATATTAAAAAAATAATACATCATGATCAAGTGGGATTCATCCCAGAATCTCAAGGATGGTTCAACATACGCAAAACGGTTAACGTAATACACCATATCAACAAAACAAAGAACAAAAACCACATGATCTTATCAATAGATGCAGAAAAGGCTTTTGATAAAATACAACACAATTTTATGTTTAAGACTCTCAACAAAATGGGTATAGAAGGAAAATATCTCAACATGATAAAGGCCATATATGAAACCATCAGCCAACATCCTATTAAACGGCATAAAACTGAGGACTTTCTACCTTCAATCAGGAACAAGACAGGGTTGTCCACTTTCTCCACTCTTATTTAACGTGGTGCTAGAAGTTCTGGCCAGAGCAATCAGACAAGACAAAGAAATAAAAGGCATCCATATCGGAAAAGAAGAAGTAAAGGTATCACTTTTTGCTGATGATATGATCCTATACATCGAAAACCCGAAGGACTCCACAAAAAGATTATTAGAAACAATAAACCAATACAGTAAGGTCGCAGGATACAAAATTAACATACAAAAGTCCATAGCCTTTCTATATGCCAACAATGAAATATTAGAAAACGAACTCAAAAAAATAATCCCCTTCACGATTGCAACAAAAAAAATAAAATACCTAGGAATAAACATAACAAAGTATGTAAAGGACCTTTATAATGAAAATTACAAAGCATTGTTAAGGGAAATCGAAAAAGATACAATGAGATGGAAAAATATTTCTTGTTCTTGGATAGGAAGAATAAATATTATCAAAATGGCCATATTACCCAAAGCAATATACAAATTTAATGCAATTCCCATCAAAATTCCTATGAGATTTTTTAAAGAAATGGAACAAAAAATCATCAGATTTATATGGAACTATAAAAAACCCCGAATAGCCAAAACAATCCTAAGGAAAAAGAATGAAGCTGGGGGCATTACAATACCTGACTTTAAACTATATTATAGGGCCACGATAATCATAACAGCATGGTATTGGCAGAAAAATAGATATTCAGACCAATGGAACAGAATAGAAAGCCCAGAAATAAAACCACATATATATGGTTAAATAATCTTTGATAAAGGGGCCAACAACACACAATGGAGAAAAGAAAACCTCTTCAACAAATGATGTTGGGAAAACTGGAAAGCCACATGCAAAAGAATGAAACTCGACTACAGCCTGTCCCCGTGTACTAAAATTAATTCAAAATGGATCAAAGACCTAAATATAAGACCTGAAACAATAAAGTACATAGAAGAAGACATAGGTACTAAAATCATGGACCTGGGTTTTAAAGAACATTTTATGAACTTGACTCCAATGGCAAGAGAAGTAAAGGCAAAGATAAATGAATGGGACTACATCAGAATAAAAAGTTTTTGCTCAGCAAGAGAAACTGATATCAAAATAAACAGACAGCCAACTAAATGGGAAATGATATTTTTAAACAACAGCTCAGATAAAGGCCTAATATCCAAAATTTACAAAGAACTCATAAAACTCAACAACAAACAAACAAACAATCCAATAAAAAAATGGGAAGAGGACATGAACAGACACTTCTCCCAGGAAGAGATACAAATGGCCAACAGATATATGAAAAGATGCTCAGCTTCATTAGTTATTAGAGAAATGCAAATCAAAACTACAATGAGATACCACCTCACCCCTGTTAGATTAGCTATTATCAACAAGACGGGTAATAGCAAATGTTGGAGAGGCTGTGGAGAAAAAGGAACCCTCATTCACTGTTGGTGGGACTGTAAAGTAGTACAACCATTATGGAGGAAAGTATGGTGGTTCCTCAAAAAACTGCAAATAGAACTACCTTATGACCCAGCAATCCCTCTACTGGGTATATACCCCAAAACCTCAGAAACATTGATACGTAAAGACACATGTAGCCCCATGTTCATTGCAGCAGTGTTCACAGTGGCCAAGACATGGAAACAACCAAAAAGCCCTTCAATAGAAGACTGGATAAAGAAGATGTGGCACATATACACTATGGAATACTACTCAGCCATAAGAAATGATGACATCAGATCATTTACAGCAAAATGGTGGGATCTTGATAACATTATACGGAGTGAAATAAGTAAATCAGAAAAAAACAAGAATTACATGATTCCATACATTGGTGGAACATAAAAACGAGACTAAGAGACATGGACAAGAGTGTGGTGGTTAACAGGAATGGGGGGAGGGAGGACATGGGAGGGAGGGAGGGAGAGAATTAGGGGGAGGGGGAGGGGCACAGAGAACTAGATAGAGGGTGGCGGAGGACAGTCTGACTTTGGGCGAGGGGTATGCAACATAATTTAATGACAAAGTAACCTAGACATGTTTTCTTTGAATATATGTACCCTGATTTATTAATGTCATCCCATTACCATTAATAAAAATTTATTTAAAAAAAAATTCATCAGGGATATTGCTCTATAATTTTCTTTCTTTGTATTGTCTTTGCCTGGTTTTGGAATCAGAATTATGCTTGCCTCATAAAAGGAGCTTGGGAGTCTTCCTTCTTCTTGAATTTTTTGAAATAGTTTGAGAAGGATAGGAGTTAGTTCTTTGAATATTTGGTAGAATTCACTTATGAAGCCATCAGGCCCAGAACTTTTATTTTTTGATAACTATTTTGATCTCATTTGTTATAATTTGTCTGTTTAGGTTTTCTGATTCTTCCAGATTAAGTTTTGGAAGATTATATGTTTCAAGGAATTTGTCCATTTCATCTAGGTTGTCTACTTTTTTGTCATACAGTTCTTCATAGTATTTTCTTACAATATTTTATATTTCTGTTGTGTCAGTTGTTATTTCTCCACTCTCATTTCTAATTTTATTTATTTGAATCCTCTCTCTTTTTTTCTGGGTGAGTCTGGTTAAAGTTTCATCAATTTTGTTTACCTTTTCAAAGAACCAGCTCCTGGTTTCATTGATCCTGTGTATTGTTTCTTTAGCCTCTATGTCAGGGTTCTCAAACTCGCGGCCCGCGGGCCACATGCGGCCCGCCGAACAATTTTGCGCGGCCCGCAGACTAATCCACGAAGTTCAAAATATTTTGGATAAAATTTAGTAAGCCCGTGGATTAGTCTGCGGGCTGCACAAAATTGTTCGGCGGGCCGCATGCGGCCCGTGGGCTGCGAGTTTGAGACCCCTGCTCTATGTCATTTATTTCCACTCTGATTTTTATTATTTTCTTCCTTCTACTACCTCTGTGCTGTACTTGCTGCTCTTTTTCTAGTTCTTTTAGATGCAGGGTCAAGTTTATTTGATCTTTTTCTAGCTTCTTAAGGTATGCTTGTAATGCTATGAGATTCCCTCTGAGTACTGCTTTTGCTGTGTCTCATAAATTTTGAGTTGATGTATGCTCATTATTGTTCATTTCTATTGTTCATTTTATTTCTTCTTTGATCTCATTGTTAACCCATTTGTTATTTAATAACATGCTATTTAGTTTCCAAGTGATTCAGTATTTTTCAGTTTTTCTGTTGTGGTTGATTTCTAGTTTCATGCCATTGTAATCAGAGAAAGTGCTCGATTTGATTTCAATCTTCTTAAATTTGTTAAGACCGCTTTTGTGCCCTAACATGTGGTCTATTCCAGAGAATGTACCATGAGCACTTGTGAAGAATGTATATTCTGCTGCTTTGGGGTGAAAAGTTCTGAAGGTATCTATTAAATGAAGTTGATCTAGTGTGTCCTTTAAGTCTGCTATTCCTTTGTTAATTTTCTTTTTTGAGGATCTATCTAGTGATATTAGTGGGGTATTGAAATCCCCTACTATTATAGTATTGCTGTTGATCTCGCCCTTTATATTCATCAAAGTCTGCTTTATATATTTAGGTGCTCCTATATTAGGTGCATAGATATTTATAACAGTTATATCTTCCTGTTGGATTGCTCCCTTTATCATTATGTAATGACCTTCTTTATTTCTTACTATAGCCTTTTTTTAAAAGTCCATTTTGTGTGATATAAGTATTGCTACCCCAGCTTTTTTTTTTCATTTTCATTGTGTGAAATATTTTTTTCCATCCTTTTATCTTCAGTATGTGCATTTTTTGTTTTAAGTTGTGTCTTTTTAGACAGCATATGTATGGGTCCTGTTTTCTTATCCATGCAGCTACCCT
The DNA here is from genome assembly GCF_036850765.1 of Saccopteryx bilineata. NCBI lineage: Eukaryota > Metazoa > Chordata > Mammalia > Chiroptera > Emballonuridae > Saccopteryx > Saccopteryx bilineata. The sequence goes on from NC_089491.1 coordinate 47,048,632, forward strand.
ATGTCTTTTGATTGAATCATTTAATCCATTTACATTTAAGATTATTATTATGTTGTTGTTTATTGCCATTTTATTCTTTAAAACAGTATTCTTCTTTGCTATATTCTTTGTCCCCTTTAATCTGTTTACACTGTTGTAGATCCCTTAACATTTCTTGCAGCTTTGGTTTGGTTGTAGTGAATTCCTTGATTGTTTTTTGTCTGGAAAGCTTTTTATTTCTTTTTCAATTTTAAATGGTAGCCTTGCTGGATAAAGTAGTCTTGGTTGTAGGCTCTTGTTCTGCATTACTTTGAATATTTCTTTTTTTAAATTTTTTTAAAAATTTTTATTTATTCATTGTTTTAGAGAGGAGAGAGAGAGAGGGAGAGAGAGAAGGAGAGAGAGGAGAGAAAGACAGAGAGTGAGAAGGGGGGAGGAGCTGGAAGCATCAACTACCATATGTGCCTTGACCAGGCAAGCCCAGGTTTTGAACCGGCGACATCAGCATTTCCAGGTCGATGCTTTATCCACTGTGCCACCACAGGTCAGGCTGAATATTTCTTGCCATGCTCTTCTGGCCTCAAGTGTTTCTGTTGTGAAGTTGGATGTCATCCTAATGGGGGCTCCTTTTAGGTGATAGCCTTTTTTTCTCTAGCAGCTTTTAATATTTTCTCTTTATCACTTAGCTTTGGTATTTTAATTATGATGTGTCTTGGTGTAGATTTCCTTGGGTTTCTCTTTAATGGAGTTCTCTGTGCTTCTTGAACTTGTGAGACGTTTTCCTGCCTTAATTTAGGGAAGTTTTCAGCTATGATATATTTGCACAAAGTCTCTATCCTTTATTTTTCCTCTTCTTCTTCAGGAACCCCTATGATGCAATGTTATTTCTCTTCATGTTGTCACAGAGCTCTCTAAGAGTTTCCTCAGACTTTTTGAGTCTCTTTTCTTTTTCTTTTTCTCTGCTCTGTGCCTTCATTTATCTACTTTTTTTATCTTGTCCTCGAACTCGCTGATTTTTTTCTCAACTTCATCCATCCTGCTTTTAATTCCTTCTATTGTGTTCTTTATTTCTGATATTGTGTTTGTCATTCCTGACTGATTTTATTATTTCAATGTCCATTTTTATATTTGCTATCCCTTTATTTAGCTGTTCGTAATGACCATCTATTGTTGTTCTAAGATCTTTGAGCATCCTAACAATTGTTATTTTAAACTCTGCATCTGGTAATTTGGCTATATCTGACTCATTCAGGCCCTTTTCTGGGGATTTCTCTTGATTCATATGTGTTGCATTTCTCTGCCTTCCCCTTTTGTCTGTGTATAAGAAGGGTGTGGCCACTGGAGTCCACTGAGTGTGGCCTGTGTGTTCCGTAGGTGTGGTCTGCCTGCAGGCCCACCACCCCCTCTGCTGCTGCTGCATGTGGCATTTGGGTATGGGGGTTGTTGGTGCCAGCCCACTGGGGCTGTTGCTTTGGTTTCTGCCTCTCCTTCATGGGAGGGGCTGTGACCATGTGCTCAGGTGTACAAGCCTCGGTGACCTTGGCCTTTGCCCCACCCCTGCATGTGGGGTTATGCGCTGAGCCTGGCTGCAAGTCATGTTCCTGAGGGCAAAGGTGAGTACCTTTGCTCAGCTGCAGGTCTCTGCCTGATTCCGGGGTTTTGCCCTGCCCCTGCAGTAGGAGCCCACTCACAGAAGGGCTGCAAGCCTTGGCTCCACAGGCATTGCGGGGCTGTATGCCCATGCTCAGTCATGGGACTCTGCCTGTTCTGGGCTTTTGCTCCACTTCTGTGGGAGGAGCCAGCTCCTGCATCAGGCTGCAAGCCTTGGTTCCCATAAGCCTGGCCAGGCTGTGCTCCTGTGACTTTGTTCAAGGGTTTGTCTCTGCCTCTTCTGGGGCTCCTGCCCTTCCCCCGCAGGCTGGATTGCAGGCGGCCTGTAGCTGGGCTTGACCGCTTTCACGGGTCTCCTCCGCCCCAGCCTGGCAAGACTGAGCTCACACCTGGGCCTCAGTTGTGGCCAGCCAGCTTACGCCCTTGCCGACAGAACCATGCTTTCACGTCTCGCCGCTGCCTGCCCTTGGGCGAGCCCTCAGCCATGTGGGTGGAGGTGCTGCAGCTCAGACCCTAACACTCACTACTGTAGTCCCGAAAGCTCCCTCCTGCTAAACTACTCTGCTCTAAGTACCATGGGAGAGCTTCTTTGGCTGGTGTCCTGCTTCCCTTTGCTGGTATTGCTGTTTCCAGGGAAAATATTCACTTTAGATTTGGGGAATGACTCAGCCTAGGGGTTAGGGTGGCTGTCCCTCAAAGTGTTTCTCCCTGTACCTCCTAGATTACACTCTCTTCCTGCTATTCCAGTCCTCTCCTCTCTCTCCATCCCCTCAGAGCCCTGGGTGAGTGATTGTGAGAGAGGTTTTCTGTGCATTCTCTTTAAGAAGAATCCTGGGTCTGAGAAATCAGTCTCCTTCTCCAAAACAGTATTCTGACTTGTTTCTAGCTAAATATTGTCCATACACCTCTTCTAGGCTCTGGGGCTACAGGCTGGGGCTTTGTTCCTGGGACTCAGGACCCTCCCCTCTCTGCTAAACTCATTTCCCGCCACATGAGTCTTTCCTGGCTGCTGTTTGATCCAGGGTGCTGGGAAGCCCTCTTCGTGTTTCCACTTTTTCTACCAGTCTCAGTGTGGCTTCTTCAGTGTTCCTTGGTTGAAGAGTCCTCTTAGTTTAGTCCAAAGTTGGTTTTTCCAGATGATGGTTCTTAAAATTAAGTTGTAATCCACTTTGGTTCTGGGAGGTGGAAGTTGGTACGTCCACCTACTCCATCGCCATCTTGTCCCTGTTAGTTTATTTTCCTCATTAGATTCCACATATCAGTGAAATTATATGGTATGCATCTTTTTTTGACTAGCCTATTTTACTTAGAATAATAATATCTAGGTTCATCCATACTGTCACAAAGAATAACATTTCATTCTTTTTTTATGGCTGAATAGTATTCCATTGTGTAAATGTACCACAGCTTTTTTATCTACTCATTTCTTGATGGGCACTTGGAATGCTTCTAAATCTTGGCTTTTGTAAATAATACTGCAGTGAGCACTGGGGTGCATATATTCTTTTGAATTAGTGTTTTGGGTTTCTTCAGATTGATTCCCTGAAGTAGAATTGCTGAATCAAAAAGCAGTTCTATTTTTAATTTTTTGAGTTAACTCCGTTCTGCTCTCCACAGTGGCTGCACTAATCTGCATTCCCACCAACAGTGAAGGAGGGTTTCCTTTTCTCCACACCCTTACCAACACTTGTTCTTTGTGGATTTATTGATGATAATCATTCTGACAGTTGTGAAGTGATATTTCATTGTGGTTCTAATTTGCATTTCTCTGGTAATTAGTGACATTGAGTGTCTTTTCATTTGTCAATTGGCCATCTTTATGTCTTCTTTGAAGAAGTGTTTATTCAGGTCCTTTGCCAATTTTTTAAATTGGATTATTTTTTGGTGTTGACTTTTATAAGTTCTTTATAAATTTTGGATATTAAGCCCTTATCAGATATATCATTGGCAAATATGTTCTCCCATTCAGTGTGTTGTGTTTTCATTTTATTGATGATTTGCTTTGCTGTGCAAAAACATTTTAGTTTGATGAGTACCATTTGTTTATTTTTTCTTTTGTTTCCTTTGCCTGAGGAGACATATCAAAAAATTTATCTATGAGGAGTGTTCAAGATTTTAATGGGCCTTGGCCAGTTGGCTCAGTGGTAGAACATCGGCCCAGTGTGTCGATATCCTGGGTTTGATTCCTGGTCACAGCACACAGGAGAAGTAACCATCTTCTTCTCCACCCTTCCTCCTCTCCCTCTTTTCTATCTCTATCTCTATCTTTCTCTTCCTTTCCCACAGCTATGGCTCTATTGGAGCAAGTTGGCCCTGTGTGCTGAGAATGGCTCCATGGCCTCCACCTTAGGCACTAAAACAGCTTGGTTGCTGAGCAATGCGGCAATGGCCCCAGATGGATAGAGCATCGCCTTGTAGGGGGCTTGTTGGGTGGACTCTGGTTGGGGCTCTTGTGAGGGGGGGTCTGTCTCTCTGCCTCCCTACTTCTCACTTAAGGAGCAAAAAGATTTTAATGCCTATGTTTTCTTTTAAGATTTTTTATGGTTTTGAGTCTAACATTCAAGTCTTTAATCCATTTTGAGTTTGATCTGTGTATGGTGTGAGAAGGTGCTCTAATTTCATTTTTTGTTGCACATATCTGTCCAATTTTCCCAATACCACTGATCGAATAGGCTATCTTTATCTCATTGTATGTTTTTGCCTCCTTTGTCAAATACTAATTAACCATAAAAGCATAGGTTTATTTCTGGGTTTTCTATTTTGTTCCATTGATCTATATGCTTATTTTTATGCAGCACCCTACTGTTTTAATTACCATGGACTTACGGTATAGTTTAATTTCAAGTAGCTTGATTCCTCCAACTTTGTTATTCTTTCTCTAGATTGCTGTGGCTACTTATGATCTTTTGTAGATGTATATAAATCTTTGTAATATTCTAGTCTTGTGAAATATGCCATTGGTATCTTGATAGAAATTCATTTGGATCTATAGATTCTATGGGTAGTATGGACATTTTAATGATGTTAATTCTTCCTATCCATGAACATGATATGTGCTTCCACTTATTTATATCTTTTTCAATTCCTTTTTTCAATGTCTTATTTTCTGAGTATAGGTCTTTTACATCCATTTTTAAATTTGTTGTGTGAATGTACTCACTGAGCATGTGCTGTTATTGAAGACCTGTATAAGAGGGCATGGTGACAAGGAAGGATGAGAGAATGGAATTGCCACTGCCATGCGAAGCTGAAGGCCTACTGTTCTAATGTGTCTTATGTGAAGGGAGAGAGTTGAGTTTCCTTTACAGTTAGTTGGATCCATCTGCTCTAGAAGGCTCTGTGTGACTGACTCCCTCTATAAGCTTGAACCAAAAGAATGAAATATTTTCTGAAATGTCAACATTTTCCCTGGATCCCTAGAGACTACCAAAGGAACAGAGGCCTGGGCAGATAGTCAACTATGACCACATAGCAACTCTGCCATTTTTTTCAGATCAGATGTTCTGGAGGGAAACAACTTTGCCTTTTACCTTGGACACATCAGCATCCTAGGGAAAAACATCCAGAATTCAGCCATAGACAAGAAATACACCTTCATGGTCTTTCTGGCTGCCACCGGTCTACTTGCCTTAGCTGAATACCAGTGATGGGATGCCAAGCTGAATACTGTAGTGCTTCTTTTTGAGGTTAAATTGAAATGTGAAAAAAATATTCAACCAATGTTTACTGAATGACTAACATGTCCTGAGGTAGATGTTTTAAGTGGCTTACTTCATTTGCCCTCTTAGCCAATAACCCTATGAGGTAAGAATTAAGATGAAGAGTTAATTAACTTACTTCTGGCCACACAGCTAATTGGTAGAACTGTCTTGTAGACCTAGAATTTTTGGTCCTCAAAATTTGGTTCTCTTTCCATTATGTCTGAGACTTACCTGAAATTTAATTTTTGATCTTTGGATATAGAATTTGGTGCAGTGATGGTGGTTGATTTGGTTAGAAAGATTAGGGTCAAGCCATTATGCTGTACACAAGGGGTCCGCAAACTTTTTACACAGGGGGCCAGTTCACTGTCCCTCAGACCGTTGGAGGGCCAGGCTATAAAAAAAAACTATGAACAAATCCCTATGCACACTGCACATATCTTATTTTAAAGTAAAAAAACAAAACAGGAACAAATACAATATTTAAAGTAAAGAACAAGTAAATTTAAGTCAATAAACTGACCAGTATTTCAATGGGAACTACGGGCCTGCTTTTGGCTAATGAGATGGTCAATGTCTGGTTCCATATTTGTCACTGCTAGATGTAACAAGTGATGTGACGTGCTTCCAGAGCCATGAGGCGTGCATCCCACATCACTGGAAGTAGTACTGTATGTGAGCGATGCCATGCTTTGCGTCTCTCACTGACCACCAATGAAAGAGGTACCCCTTCAGGAAGTGTGGTGGGGCCAGATAAATGGCCTCAGGGGGCCGCATGTGGCCCGTGGGCTGTAGTATGGGGACCCCTGCTGTACACCTTAAATTTATACAGTGTTAAATGCCAAGTATATCTCAATAAAACTGGAAGAAAAAGAGAGAAACAGATTAGGCAAATGCAAATGAAGGCAGCTCAGACTATATTGTGGAGTGGGAGCAAGACAGGTGGGTAGATGATGCTGGGGTTTCTTCCTCAGGCTCAGGCTTTTTTCAGGGCCTTAAAGCTGAGTTAGGATGGATGTTTGCAACAGGAAGAGAGAGGGCAAAGTTCTCCTCTAGCCTGCAAGCCTTTCTTCACTACCTAACTTATGCTGCTGAGGAAACTCCTGATATTCAGTCCACAGAGACATCTATGTGATTCCAAGAACTGCAGAGGCCAATCAATCCCCGAGTGTACTTTCATTTTCCATTGGTGCCTTTGTCAGCCCCTCAGTCAGGAGGAGGAAGGAATGAACCGGAAATCTGAAGAACTGGTATGAGATCATGGACAAATTCCCTAGCATTTTCAATTCTGCCTTTTTGTAACATGAGGGTGTTAGAGGATATCAATGCTTTTCTCCTCTTTTAACAGCAAAATCCATTTTTTAAAAAGGATTTTATTTATTGATTTTACCGAAAGAGTAGAGGTGGTGAGCAAGAAGTATCATCTCATAGTTGCTTTACTTTAGTTGCTCATTGCTTGCTGGTTGTATGTGTTTTGATGGAGCAAGCCTAGGGTTTCAAACCTGCGACCTCAGCATTCCAAGTTGACCCTCTCTATCTACTCTGCCACCACAGACCAGGCAGCAGCAAACTCTTTCTTAAAAATAAGATGTGACATAAAATCCTACTATGTAATACAGAATAAATTCTTCTAGATGTAGCAAGGATTAGAGGCCTAAATCCATGTCCCTCCTGGAAGTCCTTAAGCACCTCTGAGAAACCAGGGACTTTGTGAAACAAATTCAAAACTGCTGGTCTGGGTGATCTCTGGGGTCATTCCCAGAATTAATAGCATAGGATTATAGACCATGGGGATCTAAATTGCCTTCTCAATTGCTCTGGTTCTACTGAACACAGATCTTGTCTGCAGTTGTCTCTTCCTTCTGCCCACATCAACTCAAAATGAACAACAGCTGCCTTGCCTTTTGTTCTTGTCCATGAACCATTCACATATGGTCATGCGGGCAATTGCTTTTACTTATGGTTTGGCATTAACAGTGGGTTGAGGGTCAAATCACTTTAGAGCACAACAGACATTTCAAAATCGAAATTTAGCCATCTCTGTTCCAAGTAGCCTCATACCCACAGCTAGCAATGAGTGTTTCTTTAAGGACAATTTTTTCTCCTTGAAAGACTTTTCTCCAGGGTCCTGGGTTCCCTCACTGTCCATACAGCCCCTTTCTTTTGAGGCCACTTACCTCTCAGAGACCCCCCCTGCACTATCCACATTCTTATTAAAAAATGTAAAAAGGTATTTATTTCTCTATTTTACTGTTTTCTTCTAGTCTTTAAATATCTTCACAAGCATTGTTCTATCTAAATGGCCCATGGAAGTATTTTTCCATAAAAATAAGATAATTCTGTTGCCAAGATCCTTTAAAATGACATTCTCTTGCTTTCCAATTCTTGATTATAAAATTCCATGAGGTATTTGGGTTAAGAGGTAGAAAGAGGAGACAGACAAAAGAGCTTTACATCATGGCCCCTATGTTGTTCAGAAAATAATTGTTAGATCGCTCTGGAAAGACAGCCTATTAAAGAAAGATTGGAAGGGAAGTTCTGATGGCCTGGCTGGCATTGCCAAGCTCATCCAGCCTTCCCAGTCCCATAATGTCTCTCTATTCAACTATAAAATTGTTAGGCGGTCCCTCTCCCCACCAAGCCTTAACATTCACCCAGAAAAAATAAAGATACTTTAAAATCTTAGGTGAGTAGTTTGGGGATAGATGTTCTGAAATTTTAAACTTTTTATTACCTTTATACAAAAGGAATATGAAAAGGTACAAAGAAGACCTTTATTCCTATTACCTGTTTTGATAAATTTTCAACTCAAAGTAAATCTTATTTCAGCTAACTCCCTGCAACCACCTGCATATAAATCATTTGAAGCAAATCCAAGATATCAAACTATACTATTTATAATATTTTAGTATGTATATCTAAAAGGTAAGGACTCTTTTAAGAAACATAATCACATAACCAGTCTCATCACCTAAAAATAAATAATTCCTTAATGTCATCAAATAGCTAGTCAGTGGTCAAATTTCCTAGCTTGTCTAAACAATATTTTTTAAACAATTTTTCAAATCAAAATTCAAATAAGATTTGTATGTTACAGTTGGTTGATGTCTTTTAATTGTCTTGTAATTTATAGCCTGTTTCCTTCCCATAATTTTTTCTCCTTGCAATTTATTCATTGGAGAAGCTGGGTCATTTGTTCTGTATAGCCTTTCTCCTTCCTGATTTTGTGGATTGTGTCCTCACACTATTATTTAAAGCAGGGGTCCCCAAACTACGGCCCACGGGCCGCATGTGGCCCCCTGAGGCCATTTATCCGGCCCCCACCGCACTTCCAGAAGGGGCACCTCTTTCATTGGTGGTCAGTGAGAGGAGCATAGTTCCCATTGAAATACTGGTCAGTTTGTTGATTTAAATTTACTCGTTCTTTATTTTAAATATTGTATTTGTTCCCATTTTGTTTTTTTACTTTAAAATAAGATATGTGCAATGTGCACAGGGATTTGTTCATATTTTTTTTATAGTCTGGCCCTCCAACAGTCTGAGGGACAGTGAGCTGGCCCCCTGTGTAAAAAGTTTGGGGACCTCTGATTTAAAGAAATCTTTTTTCCCTTATATCTATTAAAAAACAAAAATTCTCCTTAAAGGGGTTGGTATATACTTCTGGTAGGAGTTACATATCTGTTTATTCCTCTTTTGATGATACTAGAAACTGTTAATAATAATTTACTTCACTTCATTAGCTTATTGGGTTAACAAAATGGTGACAATTTAACTCTATAATTCCTTTCTGATTTACAAGCTGGAGTAATTGTATAAAGAAACACTTCTCTTCTTCAACCGTTTGGGTACCCTCTGGTACCACAGGAAAGTACCCTCTAGTTAGCATAGGAAAGCCAAGATACTTGATTGCTCCTTTCTTTTTGTTCACCAATTCTTAGAATAATGGATTCATTCTCTAACATTCTCCCAAGGTAGCCAATAATTATTTTAACATCATAATAATTTAATGCATTTAAATATATATGATGTATTTTAACCCATTGCAGTTATTAATGTTCAAATTGTTTCATCTTTGGCTGTGAAATCCTTTTCTGGTTGGCTTCTGGAACTTTTTGACAAACCAGCTGTCTTAATCTGATCTTAATCATGATAATTTACTTACTTTCTAGTTTGAAAAAATATTCCAGATTTATCTGATTTATTTCACGCATATCCCTAGAATGAGGTTGTTCCTCTTGGTAGGAAGATATCAAGCCAAAAATAATATGGTACTTTTTCTTTTATAATATTAAACAAATAAATATGTACTTATTGCAGAAAATTAAAAAAATCTATTTAAAAAATGGAAAAATAGTATTTACCACTAATTATCCTGTCACTCTAAATCACTCTGTGTAAACATGTTGTTGAATGACCTCCCAATCAACACTCTCTTAGCATGTATTTACAAAACTTGAATTCTATCTACAGATATTTCTGTTCCCTCTTGCTTAGGTCCATTCACATGTGTTTGTGCAGCGCATTCTGCTTACCTAAGTTCTCTAAACTGCGGACAAAGATAATCAGCTGTGATGAGCTATGAATCGAAGACCTGGCCATTATACACCCACAGGGAACAGCCAGTGAGAAATGAAAGAAAAGGACTGTCGGTACCTGTAATCAGAAGATGAATGTTCCTTAGAGAGATATTATTTCCTTCTACTATTCAAGTCTCATAGCTGAATACTTTGGAGGCCAGTAATTAGATAGTTAGGGAAGTCTCTAAATTCTACAAAAACTAGCTTTTCCCTCCAGCCCTGCCCCCCCTTACATTTCTGCACTGTGTATGTGGAATGAGGCAGAACTAGATGGTATAAAGGACAATGGGCACTTTGTTGCCTTGCTGACCTTGTGAAGATGGAGACAAGACCTGTTCAAAGGAAAATCTTCTTCAGGTTCTTCTTTGCTTTGGAACCCTCTTTCCTGTTCAGTTGGCTTTAAATCACAGTGTGCATCCTGCAACCATTTCCTGCCAATCCTTGAAGTGTCCAGAGTGTAGGTGAGGTTTAGTCACATAAAGCCCAGTGATATTTAGGAACCCAACACTGCTCAAATGTTAGTATCACTTTTCTCTATGCATCTCCTCTAAGGCATAGGGTAACTTGAGATGTGGCACTTGACTGTTTTTTCTTAATCACACCCACTCAGCACTGCCTGTGAACTCAACATAGGGGGTGGGCAGTGGGCTGCAGAAACACCAGGTGAAGCTCATTGTTGAATATATTTTCTTCAAGGTTCCTATATAGAAGGGACCAGAGTTTGAATAAAAAAGCCCACATCTATAAAACACCTAAAATATAAAATATACATATAAAATTTACTGTTTTAACCATTTTAAACTGTATAATTCAGGGGCATTAGTACATTCATAATGTTTTACAACCATCACCATTATCTAGGTTTGAAACTTTTTCATCATCCCAAAAGGAAATTGTTAGAATCATTTCTCATCCTTGTGTACACCTTCCCAGCCCCTTGCAATTGCTAATCTACTTTCTGTCTCCATGGATTTGACTATAATGAACATTTCATATAAATGGAATTATACAGTATGTGGCCTTTTGTGTCTGGCTCCTTTTGCTTAACATGATGTTTATTGGGTTCATTCATGCTGTAGCATGTATCATACTTCATGCCTTTTTCTCACTAAAAAATACTGTATTATATGGATGTACCATATTTACTTATTCACTCATTGGTTGATGAACATTTTGTTTCTTTCCACCCTTTGGTTACTTTAGATAGCACTGCTATGAACATTCATGTTCAGGTTTTTGTTTGAACACCTGTTGCTGGAGGAGGTCATCAAGAAGACATGACCACCAGTTGGCCTGTGAGCTGGACCCAAGCAATAGGAGACTACTCACCCCCTTCCCTGTCCTTAGAATATGTGTTCAGCCTGTTTTTCCCAAGCTAGAAGCTGCCCCAAGGACACAACTTTGAGATAATAATGTGTTGTTGAGACCACCTAGACATGACTGAACTCAGTGAAGGCCTTTGTATAAACATTTAAGATTCTGGTGGGCAGGTACGGGGATCTAGTCATCTTGCAGCCACCCAAGATGGGCCTCACATGTAAGTTCCCTTGCTTATTAAATCTTCCACCTATCAATCTGGAGTGGCCTGCATATTTCTTTGATCTCTCCTTGCTCTCTATACAAGGGGGGTGGGGGGCAGTCTGTGAACCATTACCTGTTATTAGTTCATTTGGATATGTAGCTAGGAATAGAACTGCTGGGTCATTTGGTAAATTGTTTAATTTTTGAAGAACAATCAGCTGTTTATCATAGTCATGAGAAGTTAGGGCTGAAAATTTCAATAGGGAAATCCATCTCTGGATAAATGAGAAGGTAGTTTCAAAACTTTATCCTGGGCCCCTGTCAATCCCTCTGGGGCCTTGTTTCTTCATGCTGATCCCTGGATTTCTGCATGTTTTTTCCTCAAACAAATCCTTCTGGCCTTGTTCTTTCTCAACTGCCAACTCACCATCAAGTCTACATATTCCTTGTATTATTTTTTCATGCCACCTAAAAAGACAAATCTATTCTGTTATGTTTGGATGCTTAATGAGGGATTTACACAGTGGACTGAAGTAAGGATGAACAGCAGATTGCCCTGGGAACCTTTCTCAACGTCCATTTACCCCTAGTCTCATCTACTGAAACACATGTTCTCAAAGGTGAGTCTTTATTGTGTGTATTTTGAAAAGTTCTACCAGATCATTCTCTTGCACACCTCTCTTTAGTAATCAAAGGATTAATATGTTGCCTTCATAATTTATAATTTAATAGGAATGTTCAGGATGTAATACTTTATCTCAAAGGTTAGGGCTAATGATGTTTCTGGCATTAAGGCAGGTAGATGGAAAAGACATTTTGACATTTTTGGAGCAGTAAGGGGGCTTGAGATGCCTTAATTCACATTGAATAAGGAACTGGTGGATGATAGGATTATTCATCATAATTCCAGGGACATATGATTTGTTGTGGTTGAAAGCCTGCTGCCCCTATTAGACAAGAAGTTTCCCTAATCTTGTCAAGTTGGTATAAAGGGACAGTGAACTGATTGGAAACTGCTGGGATTTGTTTACTATAAAAGAAGTTAGGGACTCAGAACAGTTACTTGAGAGTGCTTCCAGAGGAAAGAATAGAACTGAGTAGAAATCAGCTTCTTTAAGAAACAAGAAGAAGTGTAGTATCAAGGCTTTACTATGTCATGGCCCTTTTACTTGTGGACTAGTTGACGTGGCATCTAAACATGAAAATTGGCTCACAGACTGAGTACATTTAATAACTTGTTTTATTTTAAATGTTTATCTTCACATAAACACTAATATTTTTCACTTATTTTTTTTCTAGCCTAAAACTAGTCATTCTTAAATTGTCATGCATGCTCTACCACTTGCTGGAACATTTATTATGAGAGTTTATTTACAAGGAGGAAACTTTAAGAATGTGATGAGCTAAAGAATCTTAAAGCTTGGTACATCCTGAGCCTTGTTCCTAAACCTACACATTGGAGATAATGGGATGAGAATCTCATGGAGGTAGTTTTAATATGACTTAGCTAACATTTCTTGAAACTCATGGAAAATTACATATTTTTTATATGATATTAGCAATGAGAATAAAATCTCAGTACTATCTCCTTTGAACACATGTCTGAAATCCTACTAAATATATTTAATATAATTCAGGATATCAGTCAGTTGTTGCTCAGTTGATATCCTGGGCTAGGAAAACAGGTGTGTTATGCTGACAGTGCTGCCAAATTCACACATAGGCTGAGATATGAATAGTGGCGCTAATTACACTTAGCAGAACTGGTAGCCAATTAATGTAATAGAGACTCCCACTAAACTTAACTTTACATAAGCATGCTAAAAATAATATAATCCCAGTGGTGACTGATATGCTGATTTTATTTACTTATTTGGTTACCATAAGAATATATTACATTTTCTTATATTGTTTGACTTCTATTGAAATAAGGATGGAATAAAAACAAAATTGAAAAATGTTGAAGAATTTCTTGTATGATATATATTGTTATAATCTAGGGTCTGTTGCTTTATTTTATAGCCTGGGGTTATCTGGTTAAATCACATAGTAAACAAACTAGTTCGATAACACATATAGGTACTAAAACATTTTTATTGTATATATTAATTTCTAAGTTTATAGCTTAAACAATGGGTAGGCTTACATATTAGCATATAAATATATGAATCTCTGTCTTGAGAATTTAAGTAGTCTAGGGCCATACCACCCTGAATGCGTCTGATCTCGGAAGCTAAGCAGGGTCGGGCCTGGTTAGTACTTGGATGGGAGACAGTTTGAGCAAATAGTTGCCATACTTAGCCCTTAAAATCAAGTCACAAGTCAAAATACATGTTTTCCAAGCATTAGGTATGTATGGGCCCAGTTTAGTGAACAAAATTTTCACTCATTTTGCCCCCACTAAATTAACTGATAATATTTTAAGAAAATGGTACTTATATTCATGCAGTGTAACTAGGTATATGCTCATTATGGTTATATATGGTAAGTATGATAAACTCAAAATGTATATACAATTAAATATCAAGAAATTACCAAATCAATGAAATCCAAATTCTGTACTGATTTAAAAAAAACTTAGTTATTGAGTATAATGAATTCTGAGTCTTTAGTTCTGCTTCATTTTGGTATCATGGACTCAATTTTCCCATTTCTTTAGTTGAACCAATGGGCATTCATTATTTAGTTCACCAGGATTTTATTTAGCCTTCGACTGGCACATGTGTGTTATTTCTATATAAATTCATCCCCTTTCTCTGTATGAACCCCTGCAAATTCAATAATACTACTTGGTGTCAGTGCAACAGAAAAATGCAAGTATACACTAAAATAGAGTGGAAGCACTTATTAATAAGCTGCTTACCCACATGGCCCAAAGTATGCTTTCACAAATTTTTTTAGATTACCGTTTAGAAGAAACACACATATACAAACAAACAAACAAACAAAAAACCCTGAATAACAACAAAAAAGAAAACACAAAATTTAGGAATTCTGTTCTTGGAAATCTAGTAGGACTTTCTTCCCATCCTCAAATTTTTCTGAACTGACTTGGTGTGTGCTTGTTTTAATTTTTCTGATTCTAGAGATTTAGCTCTGTAACTTGACTTTAGCATCTAGCTCTAACCCCTTTAGACTTTGTAGTTCCTTAGAATTCATATCTCGAATTTCAGGCTGATGAACCTCTCCATGGATTTTGGCCTTTTTGACTCCGGTAGCCAGAAAGGGGGAAAAATAGGTTGAGTAAGAAATAGCATACAGAAAAATCCCTACTGCCCTTCAGACTTCTCTGTTCATGATAGTCTGTGGGGAAGCCCACTACTCATCTTGTACATGAAATGCATCAACTGTTATTCTTTGCCTTCCTCTTTTCTCTATTCCACGTTGCACTGCCTGATTGATCAATGGCTCTAAAATGTATTCTGATAAAGACAGTCCCATTTACCTGAATGTTCCACTCAAGTTTATTCAAAACCCTTCATAATTTAACCTCAATTTACCTTTTATCTTCCAAGCGCCACCCCTCCCCCCACAGTACATCATGGCCCAGCCAAATTGGATCTCTGTTCCCTGGGCTTTGCCACTTATGTCTTTGTTGCCATTCTGTCTGCTTGCAATGCCTCATCCCCCATCTGAGCCTTCTGAAACCTGACTCATGGCTTCATGCCCAGCTCGGATGCCTCCTCCTCTGCAGTGAAAGCATTCCCTGACCATTTCTGCTGGAAGCCAGGGTACCTCTGAATGCCTTGGGTACTTGGTCCTTCTTTCCATGACCCCAATTTCATGCTGCCTCACATATAGCCATTTATGTGCACGTCTCACCTTTCACTCCTTATAAAGTGCCAGATTCCTGGAGGCAGAAGCCAGGCCTAATTCACTTTTCTATTTTCCCCCACTGTCTAACCCAGTACTTTTTGGCATAAAAGAAACTAAATACTATATTTTGTATAAATGGGAGACTGAAAATCACAATTCCTGAAGAGACATGAATAAATAGTTTAATACAACTTTAAGTAATTGATGGTATTTTACCTTCAAAAATAGCATCAACCAGTAAAGTCTGATAAATATTTTCTATTGTGTCGGGTCAGATAGTTATTTTCATGCATGATCAATAACAAATTTAACAATTTGTTCAAAGGTAAAAAAAAATGACCATGCTCAAGAATAAGGCAGCCAATTCAGTCAGTAAAATGAGAAGAGACATTTTATGTACATGCAGGAGATCTAATGGGAAAACAGAGCAATGGCCCAAGACTCTGGTCCAAGGACATGTTATTAACTGTCTAGAAAGTATGTTTACAGAAAACAGCTGAATTTGGGGATCTATGAGCCCCTGTACTTTCTGGCAATCATTCTTTTTGCTGCCAGCATTAAAATATGAATAACTAATTCACATCAGTTCATCGACTTCACTGACTTAGTTTTTACTTATTTATTTTCTCTTGGTGTAGCATATATTAATGGGAAAACGACGGCACATTGGGATACATTCTTCTACTTAACTCTGACATGAAACTGAGGTCAAACTTATCATTCAGAGAAATGTTTTGGGTTTTAAATAAATAATTTTTCTTCTGCCGGTACCTATTAGTGTAAACATCTTTATGAATGGGTACATTTTTCCCCTGGTGGAGTTTATTTTCAGTTGAGTCTAAACACGTCGCTTTTTCCTTATTACATCACTACTGGTTGCCAAAGTTATAATAATAAATTTATCAAAAGGAGGTGTCCACCATGCAGGCATTTGTAGCTATGGGGAGGACTGCATGGTAGAAATGTCTTATAATGAGGAGGGCCCCTCTTGAGGTGTCTTAGACATAAGGAGAATCACATGGCATTTGGTGATGGGGAATCGACATGTATGTAGGTGGCATCTCAGTCCTGAGAATCTGACCCTTGTCCATCAAAAGTAATTGCTGTTCTGGAGGCAGTGTGAGCAGCACATTTTTCTTGGCACTTCGGGGGTACTGTGTGGTACCCTGAAAAAGTTGCAAAAAATTGAGAGTTTCTTTGGAAAATTAAACTCTCAGCTTATGCACCAGTAGCAGTGAATTGCTGAATCCTGAGAGTGATAGCTTTTTCTCCAGGATTGATGAAGCTAATGTAGTGTTATAACACATGTAAAGAAAAATAATTGCCTGCCAGAAAGAGGGACAGTTTTAGCCTGACCTGTGGTGGTACAGGGGTTACAGTGTCGACCTGGAATGCTGAGGTAGCCAGTTTGAAACCCCACGTGTGCCAGGTCAAAGTACATAGAGAAGCAACTACTCTGAGTGGATACTTTCCACTCCTCCCCCACCTCCTTTCTCTCTCTCTCTAAAATCAGTCAATCTATATATATATTTTAAATAGAGGGGCAGTATTATTATTCAGGGATACACCAAGAAGAATCATTGAGAAATGTACAGACTGTCTTTCCAAGCACTGTGTTGGGAAGAGAACATCCCAGCCAGGGCTGTTTAGTTCAGAATGCTGGTTGGACTGGCAGAGATCTTGGCAGGATTACATCTATTCTGGAGAGGGATCCAAACAGTTGTAGCTAGAGTCATATTGTTAAAACCATTTCCACTGTCAGTTGCAGACATCTAGACATCTGGTCACCTTGATTGATGCCATTTGCTTTTTTTTGTGTGTGTGAGATAGAGAGGGAGAGAGAGAGAGAGAGAGAGAGAGAGAGAGAGAGAGAGAGAGAGAGAGGAAGGGAGAGAAATAAGAAGCATCAACTCATAGTTGTATCACATTACTTGTTCACTGACAGCTTCTCATATGTACTTTGACAGGGATGCTCAAGCTGAGCCAGTGACCCCTTACTCAAGCCAGCAACCATGGGATTATGTAGATCTCATGCTCAAGCTGGTAAACTTGCCCTCAAGCCGGCAACCTCAGGGTGTTGAACCTGCGACCTCAGTGTCCCAGGTTGGCGCTCTATTCACTGCACCACCACAAGTTAGGCAATGTCATTTGCTTCTGATTTACTGATGGATACCTTGTTTCTGATTATGACGTGCTTCCCATAGAATTTTGCTTATGATGAGATGAACTTACTATGCTGGCACAGAGAATTCTAGTTTCTGTTACACATATTTCTTAGGTTAAAATAATAATTTTGATAACTTTGTGACTTGGGTTAAAGTAAATCGATCTGTTCTCCGGGCAGACAAAAATCTCCTTTCTGAGACTGTGAAACTGAGAATCAAGCAAATTCTCAAAGGAACTGCCACTTGTGAGGCTGCTGGGGCCACTGCCCAGAAGTTTGGCCAGATGGAGGCGGGGGCGTGATTGCGCTGAGCATATTCTCTGAAAGTGGGACGCGCCGTTGCCCACACGTTTGGACGTTGGTGTAGTTTGTTCACTGCACATGGGGATCTGCTGAGGGGTGAGGGGGGCTGCAGTCTGGCCCCTGTTCAGTTCTCAAAGAAATATTCCCCAAGCAGGTCCATTTGGATGGAGGGCTTCTTTTTCAAACTGGCAGAAAGGCACAGTTTGGTCCTGAAGCAGAGCCTTTGTAATGGTTATAAAACTCATGACAGGTATTTTAGGGCAAGTCATGTATGTATTTGAAACATTACTGGTCATAACCTGAGATTTTGAGCAAGGGTCTCCAAATAGGTGAATCACTCATCATTATCAAGAAAAAATTATAAGTGTGAAAATATCCTATATATATTTATTTACATATACTATACATACACATTTCTAAATTATGAACATGTATTAACTGTTCATTATTAAATATATACAATAATAAAAAGAGGAAATAAAAGCAAATGCAAAATAATTTTGTGTACTTCACTCTTAAGAGCACTAATATAAGGAAGATAGATGATCAAAGTGGGTCCAAAATACTAAAAGCCCATCTATCTCAAATCCCAGTCACATACGCTTACCGTTTCAACTCTAGAAATTCTTTATAACGATGAATTCTAGCAATTAGCATTTAGGTAAGGTCTTAGTCTTGGTCATCTTTAAGTAAGCAAGTAAATCAATTAAACATCCAAATATATAAAAAGCTTAATTTAATAAATAGAACAATTTTATTTATAATTATATTTTGATGTTTCTGAAAGGTATCTTCAGAGCATACAGCAAAGATAAAGATGAGAAAGTTTTTGAAAAAGTCACTCTTTTACCAATAATACATTTATTCTTTTAACTGGTTTTAAAAAGGAACCCAGCTAACCATATCTAGTGCAGAAATTGGTTATTGAGATAAGTACTTCCTGTATGACAGTAAGTTTTGCTTTATTATCATCGATCACTTTATCTTGTCATCAGTTTCAGATATTTGGGGATGAAACTGTAGTACTTTTCTTGTGTGTGTGTGTGTGTGTGTATGTGTGTGTGTATGTGTGTGTGTGTGTATGTGTGTATGTGTGTGTGTGTGTATGTGTGTGTGTGTGTGTGTGTGTGTATAGCATTGGAACCAGACTGTCTGCCAAAGTGATTCCTTGGAGAGGATTAATTAATTGGGTTATGACTCCAGGTCTGTTCAGAGACAGAGGACTGTTCAGGTTACTAACTCTTCAGAAGTTAGTAGAACTTTAACACTCCCCTTGTGTTGTACTGGAAGGGTGTTATTCAGAGGCCAAGTTCGGATAGCTGCAGGAACTTCTAACAGGAAATAAACTTCTTGTTTCTACTCGAAGAAAGTGATGTCTTGGGTCTATAGACTCTTCTATTGAAGGAAGTCCTATCCTTTGAGTATTTAATATTTATTGATATTTGACATGCATCGGGGAGCTTTGTTTGACAATTATTTTGGTTACCCTCTGTCTCTCAATATTCAGTACTACTTCTATATATACCTCTTACATCTCCTCAGAAATACCAGGTATCTGGTGAGAACAGGCATATAGAAATCATAATCTATAAAGAATTGCACATTATAGACTCACACAGGAAAAGTTCTCATTGATTTAACAGTTAGGGAATAGTAGAATTAATATA
The DNA here is from genome assembly GCF_036850765.1 of Saccopteryx bilineata. Classification (NCBI taxonomy): domain Eukaryota; kingdom Metazoa; phylum Chordata; class Mammalia; order Chiroptera; family Emballonuridae; genus Saccopteryx; species Saccopteryx bilineata. Next base: position 47,067,971 of record NC_089491.1, read on the forward strand.
GTCTACAAGAACCATGTGTGAGTATTGCTGATAGAGCCTCAAGTATAAATAATTGCTTTTCAATGGAAATGCTAAGTATTATTTATACATGCATATCCATATATTTAATGTATATATATGTGTGTGTATTTGCAAAGTGCTTACCCATATATTATTTCATTCTGATTCTTACAGCAATTCTATGAATTAGGAAGGTAGATATAATTATTCTCATTTTATTTGTGAAGAGACTCAGTCTTCAAGAGATTAAGTGCCATGACTGATGATGATGATGATGATGGTGATGATAAATGCACAAAATCTTTCCAATGATTTTTAGATTTATTTATTTAACTGCTTATTTGATGTGTCTTCTTGAATGTCTCTTAAGCAACTTAATTTGTCCAACATGAATTCTTATTCTCTTCCAAAGCTTTTTCTTCCCATTCACTAGTCTTAAAAACTAAATGACATGACCATCATTCTGTTGTGTATGTTAGAAGCCCAAGTCTCATTCTTGATTTTTCTTTTTTTTTTTTTTTAGCAATCCCTGACATCCAAGCCATAATCAATATATCAGATACATGTGATCACTTCCAGAATACATTTTTTTTTAGCAAGATAGATAGATAGAGAAAGAGAGGGAGAGAGAGACAGTCAGGAAGAGAGATGAGAAGCATCAATTCTTTGTGTGGCATCTTAGTTGTTCATTGATTGCTTTCTCATATGTGCTTTGACCTGGGGGCTGCAGTGAGCCATTGACCCCTTGCTTAAGCCAGCGACCTCGGGCTTCAAGCCAGCAACCTTTAATCTCATGCCAGACACTATGGGGTCATGTCTATGATCTCACACTCAAGCCAGTGACCTTGTGCATTGGCAACCTCAGTGTTTCAAACCTGGGTCCTCTGCATCAGCTCCATCCATTGTGCCACCGCCTGGTCAGGCCTGGAATGCATCTTCTTTCCATGTCTCTTCATTGAAACTGCCAGTACCTACTGTATTTCCTCATTTATAAAATTCCCCCATGTATAAAATGCACCTTAATTTTGGGGCCCAAAGTTTGAAAAAAATGTACTACATAAAGTTATTGAACTCAAGTTTTATTCATCATAAAATTCATACAACTCCTCCTCCTCATCAAAAAAGTAGGAAATGCAAGTAAAATATCTACAACCACTGTATAAGACACACCCAGTTTTTAGAGCCCAAATTTTTTGAAAAAAAAATGTGCATCTTAGACATAAGGGAAATATGGTAACTGCACTACCACCATTCCCTGCTAGGCTACAACACTGCCTCCTACAGGACTTCTATGTTTTACTCTTACCTCCAGTCAATTCTCCATGCAACTAGTGTGATCGAATATGTAAAGTGGATAATGTTTTGCTTCTGTTAAAAAAACCTGCCATGGCTTCTCATTGTTCTTGTGGTTTGAAATCTGTATTCTTTATTGGATTTACATGAGCTGGTTCTTGTCCAACCTCATTTACTCCTTGCTCTTTACCGCATACTAATTTTACTCATTATATTCATTATTCTTTATCTGCTCTAACCTTTCTTAAAATTTCTTAAACATGCTAAGTTCACTGCCACTTGAGATTCTTTTATGGTTGGCTCCTTACTATCTTTAGGTCTCAGCTTCAATGTAACCTTTATATAAAGGCTTTCCATAAAAATCTCAACTAAAATAGGTCCTTTCTATTATGTCACATTTCCTTATCTTTTGTTTCCTTCATAGTGCTTATCATAATTCACATTTTTGAAGCATTTGTGTTGTTTATCTTAGTTCTGTGTCTTGAGCTCCACCAGGGCACTGGGTCTGCAAGAGGCAGGTTTATCCCTGAATAATGAGAATTCTTAGGAAGTATAGTAATTAAATATCATCACAGGTTGAGCTGCCCAGGAAGCCAACTCAGTGGAAATGAAAAAACCTGAGGTTTACTAGGGTGCTTTGGACATCAGAAGCTGTGGAAGGGAGGAGGAAGAAGAAGGAATGGGGGAGGGGAGAGAGAGAAGTTAAACTGCAATGTATTCTCAGTGGAAGAGTCAGCCAACCCAGGGGGAACTCTGAAGCTGGATAATCCTTAGAACCACACTGGCTTGGGCAAAAGAGTGGGGTCTTCCTAACCACCACATCAACTGTTCATTGGATGTGGGCTGCCCTGATAAGGTGGTGATCTTGAATATGGAGGGTCTTCAGCAGAGGCAATCCTTGTAGGTGCTGACGGTGGAAGGCTGTCTGCCTGAAGGGCTCCTCGTATTGGTGAACAGGGTCCCTCATTCCTAGAGAGGAATCTAGGTGATGCAGGTACAGGTACAGCCACTTCTGCACTTAGGAAACCCTGGATCAGATAGATACTTGATCTGTTGCTCTACAATTTATTATATGTGACCTGAAGCCTCTTAGGACACATTTGACCCAAAAAGATGTCTTCAGGAAAACTCAGGCATGTAGGCTAGATGCTTTACTACATATCGGCTGGGGCTGAATCTGAGCATAAGCTTATTTTTCTGGTGCCTTCTAGCTACTGGGCAAGAAGAAAATAGAGTTGTTTAACTTCTGTGAGCTCTATTAGAGGATGGTGTTTTTGTAACATAAGATTATGAATTCTAATCCCAGTATCATGATTTAAATTTAGCAGGGAGTTGAGCTAGCTATGTGTCTTGAGCACATATCTATTAAAAGAAAGTCCTGGGCTATAAGAGAAAGGCTTATCACAGCTTCCCTCAATGTTTTGGAAACCTTGAAAGAAGTAAGAATATTTGGGAAGTGAGAAACTTAGTAGAAATTTGAGTAGACATGGGATGACTAGACTCAGGAAAGTTTCAATAAAGTTAAGAATGTCAACTAACTGATTTGATCAAATGTGAGACTTGCAACTCTTTCTATTTTTATTTTTAAAAACATGTTTTTCCTTTATAGACTTTGTGGGATTTTTTCCCTTTAAAATGTCTTGACTTAGTACCTCTTTCTATAAAATGGAAATGATAGACGAATTAGCCATGACATTTTAAAATTATGGCTTATGAAGCATTTATAAATTAGTACTCATGCAGAGTGCTTAAATAAATGGTACATGCTTTGAGTAACCCATAAAAATTCAGAATAATTTCATTTAATCTCCAGACTTTTTAATCCTCTAACTAAATGTCTGATAAACCAGCAGAGATATGAAAATGGGCACATTTTGTCATAAATCCACAAAACCCGAATGGGAGACTTGGTTCAAAGTGTTTGGGTAACATATTTATTAGGGATTCTACAACCTTCTCAGTGATCTGCTCAGGAGAAAAGAAGTCTTTTCACTTTAATTTAGCCAGTACCTCTAACATTGACCCTGAGAGAACTTTAATGTTACCATGCCTTAGAATCCTGCCTGCTACTGAAAAATGATGGAAGATCTCAATCATGAGAACAGGGCTTCAAAATGGATCTAAAATATTCTAGGTTTGTGAACTTGCATCAAAACATTAAATAAGTGGTTATTTCTTTCTTAGTTGCCTTTTTTTTTTTTAAGATGGAAAAGCAGTGATAAAAGATGGTTTTGCCCTTTGGCATATCCATACTGGAGAACCGAATAAAACACTGAAGACCTAATAAGATTTAGCTTTCCAGCAATATAAATAATTTAATCAGATTAATGACATTGTTCTACCTGAGGGGTTCCATAATTAGTGGATTATTGAAGCTACGAGAAAGTTATCTGCCATTAGCACCTGGAGGAATTCCTGTTGTCTTAGACCGTGGCATCCAGTGATGTGAATATTCCTATCATGCAAACTGTAAAGATAATAAGCCCCTGGCATTTTGTAAGCTATATAAATCCACAGATTTCACATTAAATATTTAAGGCACAGGAGGTATTATTTGTTAGGATATAGATAAAGGGAGTTCAACTGCTTCAGCCCTTATTTTTCCTTTTCTTGAAGTCTCTTCCTCTCTCTCTCTCTCTCTCTCTCTTTTCTTTTTTTGTGGAAGGTACTTTCATTCCTTTATCATTATGTCTCCACTCTCCCTGCTTCCCTTTGTTTGTATATTGTTTCGGTTCCTTGGAAGTGTTCTTTGGCTTTTGTATGAGGAACATTCAAAATATTTTTAGAGAAGGTTTGTCCTTTTCACATTAAAAGGACATTCATACCAGGGGTGCAGACAGCAATGCAATGAATCAGGTGGTATCTCGATATATGGCAAATACTAGAATTATGTGAAAAGACCATCTCATTATTCTGTGCCTAAAATCTTTGAAGACCAAATTTTTTCAGCATTATGTATTCATTCCCCTCATTTATTTGTTATTTAACTCTGAGAAAAAAGGCAGGCCTATTTTGTTGCTTTTTAAAAAAATCTTTATAAGACATTTAATATAAGCAACATTCATAGGTCAGAAATTAAAACTACTGTGTGAAATTATGTGTCTAAGTGATTGTCATAGAAACACTGCCACATGATTGCCAGGGCAGGGGGCAGGCAAAATAGGTGAAGAGATCAAAAGGTACAAACTTTTAGTTATAAAGTCAACAGCTGTAATGTACAACATAATGACTCTAGTAAATAAGATTATATTGTACATTTGAAAGTTGCTAAGAAAGATCTTAAGTTATCTGTGATATCACAAGAAAAAAAAATTGGCCCCGACTGGTTAGCTCAGTGGTAGAGTGTCAGCCTGGCATGTGGATGTCCCAGGTTTGATTCCTGGTCAGGGTACACACTGGAGAAGCACCCATCTGCTTCCCTACCCTTCCTCCTCTTCTTTCTGTTTATCTCTCTCTTCCCCTCCCACAGCCAAGGCTCCATTGGAACAAAGTTGGCCTGGGTGTTGAGGACGGCTCCATGGCCTCCGCCTCAGGTGCTAGAATGGCTCTGGTTGCAATGGAACAACACCCCAGATGGGCAGAGCATCACCCCCTGGTGGGTGTGCCAGGTGGATCCCGGTCAGGCGCATGCAGTAGTCTGCCTCTCTGCCTCCCTGCTTCTCACTTAAGAAAAATACAAAAAAATTTTTTTTTTGTAAAAATCAATGTATGAAGACTTAGATTAGATTAATTAGATTAATTAGATTTTTGTGGGGATCATTTTGCAATGTATACAAATATTGAATCATTATATTAACAACTGAAACTACTATAATATGTCAATTATACCTGAAAAAGAAAAGAAAACACTTTTCACCATAGTTTATAAAGAGATGACACAGCTAGTTTTGTTGCAGCAGGACATGCTGCTGACATGAAGTGCTTTCTGAATAGAGCACTTTTCACTGAGCTAAGGTGCTGCTTTCTGAATTGGGTTCCATTTACCTAAAATGATATGTCAGTAAAGTTACATCGTATCAAATGGGTAAGCTGAGGAAAGCTCAATGAAGGGACTATTTGTAGACACTGGGGCAGGCTTAAGGGAGCCAGCGAGGAATGGAGATGCACCGAAGGTGGTAACAATGCAGAGCCCTGACCACCTGCATGTGGGAAGGGGAAAGGGAGGAAGTGGTTACCAGACTCCTACAGCTGTAGAAGAACAGTGCCCAACAAGAATTAACGTGCATTATCACTGTCAGCAGTGGCCCCAAGCTGCTGCCAACCCAAGGCCTGGCAGGGAAGTAGCTGATGGAATAAATACCCCCAAACCTCTTGCCTCTTGCCCTCCATACTGTACCTTGCATCCACTGAACCTAATTGGAAACCAGAGGACAAGTTGACCTTTTGCTATTCATGGAAGTCAGGCTCCCAGGTCACAGTGCAGGGTGAGAATGTGTGGAGAATGGATCAGAGTGGCAATGGCAATATCCAGTTTGGTTGTATTTAAATTTTTTTTTGCAGAACTCTGATATGAGATTCTATGTAGACAATAAAAGTATCATAAGGAGAATGGTAGAATTTAAATAATGACATATACTGTATGAATTTACAGCATGGTTAACTAACGTGTAATATATATACTATATTGTGAAATATATGCCATATATGTATATAGAATATTTGCATATAACACAACACATCACTTCTGTTTCCCTAAAGAATTTATAACATTACTAGCTAGTTAGTGATAAGGAAATATCACTGTCATGATTCACATTCAGATTCTTATTTTCTTAGGCTTATTCTGAATTACCTGTTGATCTGATGTGATATGGTGGGACATATTCCATGACAGCCTGTGTTGGAGTGGACACGACTTTGTAACAGGGTTTTTATATTAATTAAAAACAAAAGAAAAAAAATCACTGTCCCTATTTCTGCAGTTGTCCAAATTTCAAGGTCAAATCCAGAGGTTTTATAATATTTCTATAGTCCTGGCTATCTTTATTTTTTAATTTGCTACTGCATAGTTGAATGCAATGCTAGTATTTAATAAAATTTGCTCTCCAACATTGACTTTGAAGTTATTATTAATATAAATTATATATAATATATATTATTATGTAATATACAATTATTATATATATAATATAAAGATATGCCCTCTTATGTTCTGTTTTCTGCAGTGGCATATAAAAAATTTTATATGCATCTCAGTTTTGTTTAAAAGGGAGGGTGTTAAGAAATTCTTTTAGACAAGATACTATCTTAAAAATTCCCCCACTTTACTAAAACAATGGACTCTATATTTCCTTATATACACAGGATATTCTTTACACTCCTCATTACTTATTCATAATGTTGTCCCAGGTGAGGCACCTTTTACTTTTCCCTATGTCTATTTCATGCCCTCTTTCACATGGGCTATACATTGATACAGACTTTGTTTTTATCTTTAAAGGAGAAAGAAAAGGTCCTTATTTTGTGTAGTAGTAAAGAATTGCAATAATTTATACTATCATCCCTAGGTTTCCTTTTATGGAGAAGTGCGAATAAATAAAACTGATGGTTAGCATTTGGGCAGTAGTTTATTCTATACAATTAAATTTAGACCTTTGATGTCATTTGCAAATTGTTTCATGGAGTTAGCCCAATGGGCAACAAGGAAAACATAAAAGGCCCATGAAAGATTAGTGCACTTTATGGAGTTCACAGGAACAGCAGGAGACCTTTTCAAACTCCTGAACTTGATGAAATACTTTAACTGAAGAACTTTAAGGTTGTCACATCATGTTTAAACTTTAGTGCAGATAACCAGTGACCTTGGCATACTTAAGATGAGTTGTGGTTTGTATGCTTAAGAGGACAGTGCAATTAAAAATATTTATGTAATTGCTCTTTCAGAGAGCCTTGGATGTTAGCATGATGTTATAAATTACATCTTGCCATTTATGACAACATGGATGGGCCTTGAGAACATTATACTGAGTGAAATAAGCAAATTAGAAAAAGCTAAGAACTATATGATTTCACACATAGGCAGGATATAAAACTGAGACTCATGGACATAGATAAAAGTGAAATGGTTACCAGGGGGAGGGAAACACAGGGGAGGGGGAGAGGGATGGGGTGGGGGGAAGGGTGTAAAGAGGGACAAATATAAGGTGACGAGAAATGATTTTACTTTGGGTGATGGGTGTACAACATAATCAACAGTTCAAATGCTAAAATGCTAGAGAAATGTTCATCTGAAACCTATGTACTCTTATTGATCAATGTCACCCTGTTAAATTTCATTTTTTAAATAAAATAAAAAAAATTACCAGAAGCTTCACAAAAGCAGAGAGAGAAGGAAATTCTCAATGGGATGGTCCTGGAATTTATCTATAGAATTGTTGTATCTTTGGCAAGTATTAGGTAACCATGACTTAACTGGGAAGTTACTGATGAGCTGATAAAGGAATTGAGTTATAGTGTGAATCTAATTCTTCCCTCAGCAGAAATCGTAAGACATGTATCAACAATGTATCACCTCCTTTTTCAAGAGACTTCTAAATAAATAACTAGTCAGTGTTCTCTTTAATCTTTCTGGCATTATTGGTGGTCTAAATAAATCTTTTCAAAACAAATATGTTTAAAACCTTTTACCCTATTTAAAATGATAGAGTTGACTAAGTAAGTCTTTACCAAATTAGAGTGGTGACTTTTACCCTGTTGCTATTTCCATTAGAAACCCATGTTTGTAGTGATTTGTTTCCTTGAAGGAGGAACCTTGGCACTTCGGCTAGTGAGAGCAAGTTATTTATTGTTATTTCTTGCTCCTGTTTGTTTCCTTTTAAAGTGTTTTATTTCCAAACCAAATTATGAAAAGCAAACAAAAACCCCAAGTAAGTTTAGGAAAGTTTTTTTTTAAATAGTAGTTTAAGCTTTCATTATGTAACTGAAGGTATGTACCAAGTCTGTGCAGAACTTGGGAAGATTTTCTGATTTCTTGTCCTTGTCATCAACCAAAGGTTTTCTTTTACTTCTTTTCTCTCTCTCTCTCCTCTCTCTTCCTATCTCCTTCCCTCCCTAACATCCTTATACTTTTATTTGACTTAAATCCTCACCCTAATTCTCTGTTATTTTAAAGATACTTCCCTTACTATTCAATATAATGTGGATATACATGTTTCTATTTAAAACATCTCAGTTAATCTACAGCAAATAATAATTTTAAGTTATACATTAAATTGTTTAAACACTAAATATTTTGGAAATTATGTGAAAATGTTCATCTTTTGTCCCTTGGACTGCATTGTAAGGAGTCATGAACTTGCTAGATCTGGCAGAATTTACCTTTGAGATGATTCTTATTCAAAATCATAGAGTTGGGTCAGAGGGAAAATGCCAGAGGTTTTGTACCGAGAAAGGTGCTGATGTGAAGGTGGGCCTAAGGGGAGTTGTAAATAAAGGTTGAGAAACTGGAGTCAAGAAACAAACACAAATGGATGAAGTTGATGATAGAGACAGAATGAGAAAATAAAACAGCATGGGGACTGGCAAATGTTGGTCGTCTGAATGAATCTGGGAGAGCTGGGCCAAAGCCTATGACTTCTTATGCAGGTGAGCTAGATTCAGTTAGAATCATGAGTATGGGCTGAGCACTCTTTTATTTTACCTAAAACTGAAAAAATTCTGGTTTCATTGGCACCACTACTTCCTTTAGTTGGTGAGTTGCTGTGTGTGTGTATTGTATATGTGTTTCTGTTTTCTATGAGTTTTTGGAAAGGGGACCTGTAATATATCATTAGATTTTGACTGAGCCTGTCTCAAGCTTGTGGTAGGATCAATGACATAAAAGGAATGATTTGGAAAGGAGTCACAAATTCAAGGGTTAGGACAAAGCTGAATTATCGGTCCAATTCTTCCAATTAAGACAAATGGAAAAATTGGACAGGATATTAAAAAAAAAATCTGCTTGGCGGCCAAGGGAAAATAAGAGTGAAGATAACTGGACTGGAATTTGAGGGAATTCAAAATCCTAGGGAAGAGTTTCTGATTGCTTTATCTCTGGAGCCGTTTGTTCATTATTTTTTGTGTGGCTGAAAGACTAAACAGTGTCACATGACAAGGGCAAAAATTGGAGCCCAGTGTCACCAGATATAAAGTGGGGAACTGGTGAGCTCCCAACACTTTTGGCTGGGAATTCAAAGAGATGAACCCTAAGAAAAAAGGAAGCAGGGAGAAGTCATGCCTTTTTGGGACCTCCCTCAGCTATAAATCATTTGTTTCCAAAATTAGAATAAAGTGAATTCATATTGTTAGTTTCCCTAGCTGCATGCCAACATTTAATTTAGATTCTCTCTGATAGAAGATAATATTATTCTATACTTCAAGTTATTTCTAAAAGTAATTTTGCAAATTAAATGCTTGGAAAACAATAACAAGTAACCAGAAACCTAAAGAGAAAACATTAGCAAAAACAGAAAACAAAAACAGACAATATAAACAAACCCACTGAAGCTTTAGATACTGGAATTTCCAGAGAGAAATTTAAAAAATAACTATTTTTTATCACCACCACCACCACCACCACTACCACCACCACCATAAAACAAAAAACAAAACTTGTAAAAACTATTTTTTCTATGTTTAAGAAGATAAAAAATAAAATTGAGAATTTTTGCAGAAAGAAGGAAACTAGAAAAAGGAAATAGCAGAACTTTAAATTATGAAGTCAAATTTATGTATCAAAGGATGAGGCATTAAATATATTAGATCCAGATGAAGAGAGAATTCATAAATTGGAAAGTAGATCAGAAGAAAAAAATCCAGAAGAAAGTACTGAGTTAAAAAAAGATGGAAAATACAGAAAACAGATAAAAAAATATAAAAGATAGATTTTATATATTTATAATTGGAGTCTTGAAGGCAAGGCAGTAGAAAACTGAAAAAGTCATATTTAAAAAGATAAAATGGTGACAAATTTTCAAATATATAATAATTAAAGACATCAAGCCATATGTTCAAGAAGTGCTAGTTTAGCATGATAAAAAGAAATCCATCTCTAGGTACAAAGAGAAAAATCTTATAAACAGGCAGAGAAAAAGAGAATCCAGTCAAAGGAGCTATAATTAAATTGACAGTTGACTTTTCAGCAAAACCAGATATAAATTAGAAGACAAATAAGGAATCAAATCAGGAAATAAGGTTAGATTTAATGTCCAGGACACTGGAACCAATGGGGTAGCTAAGATAAGGACAGAAGCATTGTAGAAAATGATAATGGAAACTTGATTTTTTTATGCTTGGTCTTCAGTGCTTTTTGTTATTCAGAGAAAAGAGAGAGATGTTATATAGCATTGTTCCTGACCTTTTTACAGGTTATGGTGGCTTATGTGAGTCTTTTAATAGTTAATGATGGAGAAATTAGCATAAAACTAGACCTTGCCTTGCTTCACGCAAAGGAACATGGCTAGTCACTATAAGCTAGTCCAAAGCAGTCATTATTGTGCTATTTAGAACTTCAAGATAGTAACAGATGACTATAAAACAATATTTTCTATTTAAAAAGAAGAAAGGAAACTCATTGCAAAGACTTTGGTAAAAAATATTTAGGTTGGACAAATATTTTAGAAATACTGTGATTTATACATTATCAACAAGAACTATATCCTTGAGTTCAACATTCTTTAACGTCAAGAATTTGTTCTGTGTTAATATTTGCCTATAAAAATAGAAATGTTCCCCTCTCTCTTAATAAAACCAATGTCTTGTAACCAGATTCTCAGCCATCAAACTGCTGAAAGCAATCCATCAATATTTGCAACAAGTCATTGTAAGAATCAGTATATTTAAAAAATATTTTCCAAATAATATCATGCCTACTTCAAATTTTTTAACAGCTTCCAATGCGTATGTTCTCTTCATATTGCCTATACTATCTTCATGATTTGGCCTTATCCATTTGATATCAGGATAAAGAAAGGAAGCTAAAGAAAAGATTTTGGCAGCTGCAAGGCCATACTTTAATGGAGGTGTTTATGTCGAGACCTCGACAACATGACTGCCAATAGTTGCGTCTGAAATTTGAGATGCCCTGAAATAGAGATAGACTCTGTGAGCATTTTCCAGATAGACCCAGTTCAGGTGAGGACAGGCAAGCAATGCCTGAACCAGTTGCAGAAAGAAGATCAAGAATTGGAATGACTATGTGACACTGACCCATTCATGAAGAAATGTATGATTGAGGTAATGAACAGATTCAGGCCTTTCTTTACACCTTACTTCCAAGATCTATATAACCTGAGAAGAAAGCTTTCCTACTCTTTGAAGAGCACACAGCTTTGCACAAAATCACTTGACCAGAAATAAAGATGGCCACATTCTAATTGTGTCTTAATTCTGTTATATAGTTAATTGACTAAGAAAAATAAAATGGGGACTTGTTGAAGCAGGTGACCATTTAATATAGCATCCTGTGACAAGTGTTTGCTTTCTATAAATCTTTAATGCTAAAGGGATCAACGTTAGAAACTCTTCTATGGTGATCATTAACCTAAGTGATAATCTTTATAATCCCTTGGAATATAAATTCTGTGAGACGCAGGGTGATGGGAAGCAGAGAGGAAAAGAAATTCAAGTACTCTTTGCAGGCCTTGGCTTTTTACCATCTGCTTGTTGATTCATTGGTTCCATTTCTTTCTCATCTGTTTATTTGCTTAGCGGCACCAGCTGCCCCCTCAAATTTGAATTGCCTGACTTACACAGACAGTCCCCTGATTGAGAACTGAGTTACAAATTGGCAGATGAATACCAATTTTTTTTTAATAAGACACAGAGTTCTGGGTGCTTTGTGTCCAGGCTATAACTGTTTGCTGGCAGCTACAGTAACCAGCAGTGTTCTTTTCATCTTGAAGAGAAAGGCAAAAGACATTCAAAAGAAGCCTTTGAATTTTGTACTCAGAATTTCCACTCATCTGCCTAATGTTCTTTTTTTTTTTTTAATTAGAAGGATACACATATGACTTAATTAATCAAGCCTGTCTTAGGGAATTATGCATTTATTAATGGTTTCTGCACTCAAGCACGTTATTAAGGGATTTGTGCTAAGCACCTGACATAAAGCAGACTAATTTTGCTTGCTTTGCTTAATGTATTGAGAAACGGCATGTTGATCAGATTTCAAAACATTCAAGCTATGAACTAATGTCCTATTTAGAGGGTTTAAAAATTCAGTGCATTGGCAATCTAGCCTTATAATGCTTTCTATACAAGACACTCCATAATGGGAGAGAAAGAATAATGTGGTGGGAGGAAAAACCATTAAAAGGTGAAAGAAAAGGAAAGAGTGGAGGGGAAGGCCCCTGAGGGCAGGGCAAGCCCGTTAGAAATAAATTTGTGGTTTCTTGCTTTGGTCTTTCCATGGTGTTTGGTGACTGTAGCTGACCTGATCTTCCAAAGTCCCCCACTAAGTACATGAATGGGCGAAATGATTGGATTGCTCGTATTATATCATACAAACCTTGTTAGAGGATTGAGTATGTTAATACATATTCCCATTTGGATCTAATTGTATTCTGAGTCCTTTAAATTACTGACTTTTTTGATCAATTTTATTCATAAGAGTGATTAAAAATATATTACCTGGTGTGGTCAATACCATTATTAAAAAGACATTATATGTTGAACCAAGAATTCTTCCACATAGACCATCAAAATTCAACACATCAAATTCTCACTCTCATCAACAAAAATAACATGAGAAATGCATCAGAGAATTCTCCCTGTATTTCTACAGTAAAAATAAATCTGGTGTGACCAAATAGAGAACACGTTTTATGAATTTAAGGCATTTTTCAAGTGTCTCCTTCGCAGTAAACAGTGACTGGCTAGATGGTGTCATGGAAGGGTAGCTCTCCACAAGCTGTGAATATTAAAGTTCTGCTCTTCAGCATGGTTGTAGAAAAGCAGAGAACACAGAGCCCTGGAGTTCAGTGTACCCTGGTGGTTAAAAGAAAGGCCCCTTGAGCCAAATGTCTGGCCTGGATTGAAATCTTGGCTCCACCACTTAGCAGTTAAGCAACTATGCACAGCTCACGTAGCCTCTCTAAGTCTCACCTCTAAAATGTGTATAATAATCATATCTACTATTTAGATTTGTTGTGATGATTGAGATGAGACAAGCAAACATTCAAAGTATGTTCACATTATTATTATTATTATTAATCACTCTTCAGCCATGTGCTATAGAACTTATTAGCTTAAGCCACGACCTTTTAAAACAAAAGTGAAAAGCATTATCCCTATTCTGTCCTTCAAGGTATCACTTCTCATGAAAAGACTATTTGAAAGAATAATTTACTTTTACTGTCTCCTCTCAATTTTTAGTGATTCCTTAAACAATGTAGTTTATCTTTCGTAGACATTACTGCATCATTTAAGCTATTTTAAGGATTGATACTTGGTCTGGTGGTCTAGGGTACACTTTTTAGAACTTATTTCAATATCTGAATTTTCAAACAGACAAGCCAGGCTGGTGTATTTGAGATCTGAATGCATTCATCACAAGAGAGGCACTGTAGAGAAATGGACAGACAGCCTACCATGGAATCTGGGCTGTCCCATCTTATTTAAGATGAATTCAAGAATGGTAGACAACACTCTCCCTTTTTGCTGAAAATCTTTTGAAGACTACCTCAGTATCTTAAGTTCTCATTATGTTCGTTTGGATTCTGGCAAGGAAATATGCACTCAAAAGGAAATCAATTTATGGCATGGTCAGCTATTATTAGCTCTGAAAAGAACTAAGTGATGAGCACATAAAAAAAGACAGATGTTGAATAATTAAGGAATTAGTATACTGGAATGACTGAAGCATCTTTCTGGTAGTGGGATGTCGATATAACGTAAGGATACTGGGGAGCATGATGAGAGAAGTAAATTATTTCATATATTTTACCCTGCCATCTAACAATAACAAGAAAAATAAAAACCAGCACATTACCACCACTGCTTATTGAAATCTTTTATTTTAAAATTTATTGTCTTTAGACAGAGAGAGAGAGAGAGAGAAAGAGGGAGCAGAGAAAGAGGAACATCAATTTGTTATTCCACTTATTTAGACATTCATTGGCTGATGCTTTTTTACTTATTTATTTATTTTTATTTATTCATTTTAGGGAGATGGCAGGAGAGAGATAGAGAGAGAGAGAGAGAGAGAGAGAGAGAGAAGGGGGAGGAACAGGAACCATCAACTCCCATATGTGCCTTGACAGGGCAAGCCCAGTGTTTCGAACCTGCGACCTCAGCATTCCAGGTTAACTCTTTAACCAGGCCTGGCTGATGCTTTTTAAAAAAATTTGAATGAAAGGAAAGGAGATAGACTCCCACATGTGCCCCAACCAGGATCCACCTGGTGACCCTCTGGGGCTGACACTCTGCCCACTGAGGCTGATGCTTGCAACTGACCTATTTTTAGTGCCTGAAGTGGAGACTCCACAGAGCCATTCTTAGTGTCTGGAGTCAATGTTTTTGAATCAGTCGAGCCATGGTTTCAGGAGAGGAAGAGACAAAGAGAGAGAGAGAGAGAGAGAGAGAGAGAGAGAGAGAGAAAGAGAGAGAAGGGGGAAAAGGCGAGGAGGAGAAGCAGATGGTTGCTTGTCTTGCTTCTCCTGTGTGCCCTGACTGGGAATCAAATCCAGGACTTCCACAGGGCAGGTTGATGCTCTTCCACTGAGCCAACTGGCCAGGGCCCATTGGCTGATTCTTGTATGTGCCATGACTGGGGATTGAACCTACAACTTTGGCATATTGGCACGATGCTCTAACCAACTGAGCTACACAATCAGGGCTTATTGAATTTTTCTGTATGTCAGGTACCTTACCAAATGTGTTATATGTATGACTGAATTTAATCCTCACAACAACCCTATAACTTAAATACAAATAATGTCCTTTAAAAAAAAACTAAAGATATAGGCAACAGTGGGATTCAGTCGGTTTGCACCAGTTCAGCAGAACTGATACCTAATTTTTGTTGAGTTCGGCAAACCGGTTGTTAAAATGGCACTTGTAATCAGGATTCTCTCTAAGGTGGGTGCTTGGGCAGCCACCTAATGTGGAAATCACAAATTTATAATCTTTACTCTTTTTTTTAAAAAAGATTTTATTTATTTATTTTAGAGAGGAGAGAGAGAGAGAGAGAAAGAGAGAGAGAGAAAGAGAGAAGGGGAGTGGTGGAGCAGAAAGCATCAATTCCCATATGTGCCTTGACCGGGCAAGCCCAGGGTTTAGACCAGTGACCTCAGCATTTCTGATCAATGCTTTATCCACTGCGCCACCCCAGGCCAGGCTTACACTCCTTACTCTCTTTAAGGTTCATCTATGCAACAGGGTATTCTAAGCCCCCGATGCCAATCAAGAAGCAATATGGAAATATCTTAAATAACAGTGTTAATGTTTTTTGTCAGGTATTATTTAATATTTTTTCATTAATATTTTAAAACTCTTATAACATAATCTAGTTTTGTATACCTTTTTTATTGTTTTTATTTAAGTATTAAATGCATGAAATAATAAACTACCTTTCAATATATCATTTTTTTTTTTCTTAAAACGGTCATTAGGGCAGAGAACCGGTTGTTAAATTATTTGAATCCCACTACTGGATATAAAGGATTAAGCAATTGAATGAAGTTCATAAAACAGGTACATGCCTAAGTGTAGGTTTGATTCATTCATTTTTTTCATTCATTCAACAAATACTTTCTGAGTAATATTATGACAGACACGGTTCTACATTTGGGATATAACAATGAGCAAAACATGCTCCTGTGGGGCTTATATTGTAGTTGGTGAGGTAGAAGAGTTTCACAACACTTGGGAAAGATTGTTGTTCATAGCATTAGACCAGTTTTAAATGAGTTTAGTTGAGTAAAAACAGTTTGTATCAGTAAACATACTTTGGCAAGCCAACTGATACAACTTCTCATTTCTGAAAATTAGGCAGTCATGAACAGACCCATACTATTAAACACACCCTGAGTCCCAACTAAATACAGTCTCACCTGAGTACCTATGCTTTTATAGATGATGTCTACTTTAAGCATCTGAAAATCTGCCAGTGCCTGAACAGTATACTTCTGAAAATTCTCAACTAAAGTCAGCAGTGTGATTTACTGAGGGCAATTAGGCCTAGTCAATATAGCTATCTTGTTTCAGGAAAAGAATAATCGCATTGCTGAACAAGAAGGCAGATATATAGAGCTTGCCCCTAAATCCCAATTTGGAGCAGCAATAAGAGCTATAATGAAAGATTTTTTTCTAGAGATCAAAAATACAACTATTCAATAAAGAACTTAGAAATATTTTTAGATAACTCTAAACATCAGATTTGCAATAACAGATTTGTTTCAATTAGTTAATTCATTGTTAGCCTCTTGTCAGAGGCAAAATAGTTAAAAAAAGCATGAAGGGAAAGCCTAGGGGAGGATTTAAGTAACCAAGCTGTGCAGAATTAAGAATCAGACTATGAGAGGGTAAGGAAAATAGAAAATGCATTACATAAATTCATTTTAGAAGCTTTTTCCAGTTCTCTGTACCCCTCTATCTAGTTCTCTGTGCCCCTCCCCCTCCCCTAGAGAACTAGATAGAGGGTGGCGGAGGACAATCTGACTTTGGGCGAGGGGTACGCAACATAATTTAATGACAAAATAACCTAGACATGTTTTCTTTGAATATATGTACCCTGATTTATTAATGTCATCCCATTACCATTAATAAAAATTTATTTAAAAAAAAAGAAGCTTTTTCCTTAAGCAATGATTAATTAAAAATGTAAAATTATAAATAAAATAAAGAAATAAATATGTGATTTTAAAATGGGCTCAGTCTGAAATAGTCTAGGAAAAAGAAAATTGGAATTGGAAATTGCCAATTTAGAGTTCTAAAATATGGTAAACAGTTTCAAAAGTATAGCAATAAAGCAAATAATCTATAAGTAAAAATAAATTTTGGGCTCTTTAGATAAAACCAGTAGCCCCTGAAGTGAAAATAAGAACTAAAGGTCTAAGTATTAAGAGCTCATAAACAAGGACGCCTATAAGATATTGCAAGAAAAAGGGTCACTGGAATAGCCAATGTACCCATGTTATTCAAGTAGCAAAGGTCAACTCCAAAATCTATCCAATGATGCTAATTCCATATTAGTGTCCAATTCCCTGTTCTTCCTCTGAACTCACAAGGTGTATGATTTAAAAATATGAATGAACAATACTGTAATTTCTTGTTGATTTGGTACCACTCTAGTTATCATTATTTCCACTATCACAGATGATCAATCTCCTTGCAGTATTGAAACCACTCAAGTAGTGAGAATTTATAACAATCCTCAACTTTTCCATGTCTGAACTCTTAAGTATTGCTTTGCGGCCATTATCAGAGAAATGCTCTTTTCTTCTCCGTGATCCACCCCTACACATGCAGTAGAGATTTACTTTGCAAATGAAACTGCTAGACGGAATGCAACACAAAAGGATTTTTGTAAAAGAAAACAGACAATTCCTCCTTATATAATCAAATTATAGTTGATCTGGATTTGCAAATAATATACTTACTATGTATGATTTAAAGAATAGGTGAGAATTGACTATGGTTCTAGAACAGCTTTAGGAAAAAGGCTCTATGAACATAGGCAAAATAATTGTAGCTCAACTTAAATAAATTCAGATTAGTTCTTCTAACCTTTGAACTAAAAATTCTTCAATATTCTCTTAAAACTGAAGCCAAGGAAAGATGTAGGAGCTTAATAGAGAGAGAACTAATATTACTTGTACCAGTTCTTATCATCCTCAAAACTGTGGAAAGGTGGAAAGGACAAATGGAATATTAAAACAAAAATTATCTAAACTATTGGATACCCTTGAACTTCTATGGCCTAAAATAACATCCTTAATTCTTAGTCTTGTGCTCTTTGCCCTCAGGAACTCATAGATTGTCTTCCTCTGAACTAGTCACTGGCAGGCTTGTGTGACTAGGAATATTTCATTTCACTTTTTTTTTTGTGTGGTAAAATTTACATGACAAGATATTTACATTCATTCATTTTAAGTGTACAATTCAACCTTGTGGCAAGAATTATAAGGAAAGGCTATAAATTATTTTATGCTAAAAATTAGATAACTTAGAGGAAATGGACAGATTCATAGACACATAAACAACTAAAACTGACTCAAGAAGAAATAGAGACTCTGAATAAGGCTATACCAAGTAAAGAGATTGAGACCTAGGCAAAGAGCATTGCAACCAGAGGGAACAGCCAAGCCCTAAGTGGAAAGAATACTTTGTTGTGGAGACAATGTACTATTTGGAGTAGCAAGCCTGTTGTTTATTTCCTGTTCCTCACCCATGACATCATTTGTAACGGCAACAATGAACTACTCGGAGACCAGGTGAAATGCTCTGAGGGGCTGAGGGGACACAACATTCCCAGTCAATAGACCAATGAACTGAAGCCCTGTCCCCAGCTTTACTCAGATATTTATTATCAAGTACAAATAACTCAAGGAAGCAGACAGCAGAAGTTTTCAGGGGGTGAAATAAAGGTCAAGGACCATGCTGACTTCTAATCTCTGTGCTGAGAGCCTAAAAATTTCTTGTTGCTGAATCTTATCCTGTTGTTTTGCTGTTTCCAGCACAGGATCAGAGAGGCCCGTGGACTCTCATCTACTCAGGGCTTTTGCTCTAGGGAACCTCCCTGTCTCTAGTTCTTCACAGTATATTCCTACATTACTTGGTTTGTTCAGAGAATGGCAAGGAGGCTGGAAGGGCCACACAGAGTGAATGAATGACATCATGGTAAAAGGCAAAGTCAGAGGAGATAATGAGGTGAAGTATAAGGTTGTTTTTGTAGCATATTTAACTTCAAATCATAGTGGATTAACAAAACTATCTCATGCTGTTTCCATTTTGGGTTGACAGGGACTCTGCTCCATGTATATATTTCCTTAAGTACCTAAAGTGATGTATGAGTTGGAGTGTAAGACCAATATATTCTATTAATTAGCTGAATGGCATACATAGGAAAAAAAGAAGAGTTAAGGATAATTTTGTTTGTTTTGGTTTTTATCTGGAGTCATTGTTAAGGCTGAAGATGTTATTTATGAAGAGGAGGAAAACTGCAATAGAAATAGGTTTTAGAGAAAAGAATGCCAGGAGTTTCATTTTTGACATGTAAACCTGAGATGCTCATTATTAGATAAGTTGAGATATAAAATAGGTGGTTGAATATGAATTTGGAGTTTGGAGGAGCTCTTGAGATAAATTATTGGCATCATTAAGCCTTAGAATTTAAATCTAGGTCCTTCAGTTTTAAAAGCCCCTCTCTTAACTACTTTATACTTGCTTACAGGAAAAGTTTTTTTAATCCTACACTTAATAAAAATATTATTTGTGTTATCCAATAACTAGCCTGAATACACTCTTACTTCATCAGAAATGGTATCACAGTATCAGCTAGCTAACAACTAGCTCTGCTTTGTGGCAAGTTTTGGCTTGGCAGTGATACCTTACATATCATACAGTGCATCTTTTACTTATTTAATCTTTTAAGAGTAGGAAATTGAGAAGAGTGTTTTTCCTATTATTCATGAAGATAAAAAATAATTTCTGGGGTGTTAAAGATAAATAATTGGCCAATTTATATAAAAAAGAAACTTTACACTATCAGATACTATAACATCTGTTTTAGAAAAAAAAGTCTTTCTTTTTTTTATAAAAAAACAATTTCCTCTTAATAGTTAAGGTTCAGAACTCCTCTTAGATATGAAATGAAGTCCTTTATGATATGGCAAGAATTATATAAATAGTTATTTCTTTTTTATCACTAGCACTTATAACATGGGGAAACATACAAAAGTCCGCTGACAACAAGGAAAGTATTGGACATTGTTTTATCTGTTTTAGAAAAGTATATTTACTTGGAAGTGATTTCAAGGGATGCCTATCAGTAGCTGTCAACCATTTTATGGACAGTAGTCATGAAACTTAAATTTCCTTAGTAGCAAAATTATTATGTCAAAATCAACCAAAAATAGGGCTATAATTCTTCTAGTTTGTACCATTAGAAATCTTTTCCAAGACATATACTCATAAGATGATTAGAATTTTGAGCCATGACACAATATTGATGATTCATAAATTATACGTGTTACATTGTTACAGAACTGTGTTATACGTTCTGTGTGCTTAATGTATTCTTAGTGTACACAACCTACACTTCCTTTTTTAAAAAGCCAAAGTTTCAAAAAGAAGCCATGCATATTTGATCTTTATAGAGAGCACATATGCCTCCATTTATGTCTGCATTAAAGGAGATCATTTCAAAGGAAAACATAGGAAAAGAAAGTATCATTTTTTAAAATTTCACTCAGGCCCCAACTATTACCCATGTAAGAGCTTTGTATAGCAGCAAGAATTGAATGCAGTGGGCCTGAGTACTGTGAAATTTAGAATTGGATATAAACTTAGAAAGACATCTGCTTTCAACAGAATAACATCCCTTTACTGTTTTGAACATATAGTTTGTTTCTGGCTAGCCAGTTCACCTGGTACTTCCCCTGAGGACATACTTACCGTTCCCTTATGCTGAAAAAGGAGAGTGAATGACTAATTCTTTATCTATTTAACATACCTGTTCATTTTGAGAATCTGCTGCAATATGTGGTCCCTTTTCCTGAAGAAGTGTACATAATTAAGGATATAATTGTTTATAAGCAATATTGGGATTCATACCTATGGATCTCAGAAAAATCACATTTGTTTTTGAACTATGACAGATGTTGCATCATTATTGTATCATTGGGGAGGTGCAAATGGATCTAAAAGGAATTATTTGAAACAAAATTATAAAAACTTGACCTTTATCATATATATGATGTAATTTTATTATATATATAATTCACTATATATGTAAAATATTAAACTCTTATTTTATGTATTTAATTTCAATGCACTTAAAGTTTCAGTGAAGTCAAATAATTGTTTCTGGAGTCTTTGAGCCTGTAAGGTGGAAGTATGGATTATGATGGATATAGCTTGGGTGTTTGAAATGAATGCTGTGTAGGTGGTGATGAAAAGGCCTAGGGTTTTTTCATGTAATGGTTGGCTGAAGAAGAGTGGAGAATAATGTTATTTTAGGTGAGAAATTCAAGAAACTGAGGTCAAGGTATCATCTGGTTTATCCACATGAATGTTGAAGTGACTAGAGTGATAACAGGTACAGTGGCTGAGAGACAGGGGAATAACAAGATGCTTGTTGATGGCAACTCCAAGGTGGGGCAGTGGCAGTACAGCCAGGTAGTATGGGCCTCAAAGAGCTGTTTTTGATTGTTTGCTTGTTTTGATGGAGAAAAAAAGAGAAACCCTTTAAACTGCCAGTGGGGAGCAAAAGGAACAACTTCTAAATTTCTTATGGCCAAAGGATATTGGTTATAAAAGTAAGACATTTCTACTTAAGAGATGTTTTTAGGGAATGGTCAGATTTCAGTTAACAGAGCAACAGCTAACATTTATTTAGTAGCTATATCAAGTATTATTCTAAATGTTTTATTAGAAGATTAAATGCATGCTCAGTGAGGATTTATAATGGAGGGAATTTACAGGTCTGATGTTAGGACTCCCGAATGGCTCAGTGAAAGGATTTGAGATGGAGGGAAGGGTGATTAGATCATAGTGGGGGTTGTATGCCTTACATATGGGGATAAAACCCTTATGACCGTTACTTGCTACTCAAGGAGATATTCATGGAACCGCAGTGTCAGCATCACCTGTGAGATTATTAGAAATTCAGAATTTCACATTTCATTCCAGACCGACTGAATCAGAAGCTGCATTTGTAAAATGTGATCCCAAATGATGGATATGGACATTAAAGTTTGAGAGGAGCTGCTTTACAGGACTACCGGGGCCTTTCAATTAAGATGCATAGCCTAATAAGAAAGGAACATAGAAGGTAAAACTTTATGGGGCATATGAGAATACATGTTCAATTTTAAGGAACTTCTAAGTAAATCTTGTGTACACCATGCTGATAAGTGCTGGGAATATAACGAAGGCATAATTGAGACACACTTCTGTGAATTGAATTGAATGTAGGCTTCTACTCTAATGAAACTGCTGATTCACAGGTAATTGGCATTGTATGAATATCTTCTTCCCATCCACAGCAACATTGCTTGCTTTGTGGTTTGACTGAGTGCATGTATATTGGCTTGAGTAGAAATTTCCAAGATAAGATATATTATCAAGAAGCTGTGACAATGATTAAAGGCTTGAAAGTATTATGGTAAACATTATGTTGTCTCTCTTTTCTACCTATCATTTAGACTCATTTTACAAAGAGTCTCTTTCAGAGTGTAGAAAACAGAATAAGCATTTGCCCTAGCTTCACTTTTGTTTTTAGGGCATCTAATACTTGGTTATTATGGGTACTTGATAGATGTTTGCTTAGAAAAATAAATAAAAAAACTTGGAAAGTTTTTTTAATTTATGTCAAAATCATATTTCAAAAGTTTTACATATAATCTGATAGCATAGCTGATAAAAATAAAATAATTCAGGCTTCCTTGCAAAAGCTTAACTATTGAGATATGATGGTGAAGTTTTTAAGATGAATATAACAGACAAGCCCACTACTAGATTAGAGAATACTTTTAGATATTCAGATAATGCCAAATTGACTTTTAATTACTTGGACAATTACTGAAAATCATATACTACAATATTTGATTTTTAAAATATAATCAATGACTCTCTCAGGTTTTCAAAGGGCAAGAAAATGTAAGATTTGAAAAGTGGAATATTTGATAAATAAATTTATAGAGTGACGTCACGGAAATGGCGCCGTGAGAAGCGCGTCCAACAGCTCTCCCCTAAATCACAACAAATTTATCAACTAGAAACAGAAAAATTTATCCTCGGAGCATTCCGGAGTTCCACACAAACTGAAAGCAAAAGGACTGTTATCACTTGAATCTGAGAGACGAGGGTGTGGAGGAAGCTACCGCAGCGACGCTCATTCAAGCCGCGAGGGAGTGCGCCTGCGTGCTATCAATAAGACCACCCTCAGATGCCGATAAGAAAGAGGAAATCGAATATTATGGATACAAAAGAAAGAGAGGTAACACAAATAGATGTGGGAAAATCTATGGAGAAAAGACTTAACATATTGGAAGCCTTGGAGCTAAATGACAGAGAATTTAAAATAGAAATCTTAAAAATACTCAGAGATATACAAGAAAACACAGAAAAGCAATATAGGGAGATCAGAAAACAACTCAATGAACACAAAGAATATATTACCAAGGAAATTGAAACTATGAAAACAAATCAAACAGAAATGAAAAACTCAATTCACGAGCTGAAAAACGAGGTAACAAGCTTAGCTAACAGAACAGCCCAGATTGAAGATAGGATTAGTGAAATAGAAGACAAACAACTTGAGGCACAACAGAAAGAAGAAAGAGACTCAAAAATAATAAAAAATGAGAAAGCCCTACAGGAATTGTCTGACTCCATCAGAAAAAATAACATAAGAATAATAGGTATATCAGAGGGAGAAGAGAAAAAAAATGGAATGGAGAATATACTCAAACAAATAATAGACGAGAACTTCCCAAGCCTGTGGAAGGAACTAAAGCCTCAAATTCAAGAAGCAAACAGAACACCAAGTTTTCTTAACCCCAACAAACCCACTCCAAGGCACATCATAATAAAGATGACACAAACCAATGACAAAGAAAAAATTCTCAAGGCAGCCAGGGAAAAGAAGAGTACAACATATAAAGGAAGGCCTATTAGATTATCATCAGATTTCTCAGCAGAAACTCTACAAGCTAGAAGAGAGTGGACCCCAATATTTAAAGCCCTGAAAGAGAGGAACTTTCAGCCAAGAATACTATACCCATCAAAGCTATCTTTCAAGTATGAAGGAGATATAAAAACATTCACAAATACAGAAAAGATGAGAGAATTTATCAACAGAAAGCCCCCACTCCAGGAAATACTAAGGGGGGTTTTCCAACCAGATTCAAAGAACAAAAGAAAACAACACCACAAGTAACAGCTCCACCAAGAACACAATAAAACCAAACTTAAACTGTGACAACAAAGGAAAAAAAGGGGGGAGAGGATGGAGATTAAGAGTAGCAAAGGATGATGAAGTGCAGAAATACTTATAAGATAGGGTACTACAATGAATATGGTAGGTACCCTTTTCATTACTTAATGGTAACCACCCTTAAAAAAACCACCACAAAAACACTTGACTTAAAAAAGGTAGCAACAGAGGAAAGAAGTATGGAACACAAACAAACAAAAACAAATGATAGAAAAACAAAAGAGAAGAATCAAACTAGATACAAAACTAACAGAAAGCAATTTATAAAATGGCAGTAGGGAACCCACAAGTGTCAATAATTACACTAAATGTAAATGGATTAAACTTACCAATAAAAAGACACAGAGTAGCAGAATGGATTAAAAAAGAAAATCCAACTATATGCTGCCTACAAGAAACACATCTAAGCAACAAGGATAAAAACAAATTCAAAGTGAAAGGCTGGAAAACAATACTCCAAGCAAACAACACCCCAAAAAAAGCAGGCGTAGCAATACTCATATCTAATAATGCTGACTACAAGACAGAAAAAGTACTCAGAGACAAAAATGGTCATTTCATAATGATTAAGGGGAAGTTGAATCAAGAAGACATAACAATCCTTAATATATATGCACCAAACCAAGGAGCACCAAAATATATAAGACAGCTACTTATTGACCTAAAAACAAAAACTAACAAAAATACAATCATACTTGGAGACCTCAATACACCGCTGACGGCTCTAGATCGGTCATCCAAACAGAGAATCAATAAAGATATAGTGGCCTTAAACGAAATACTAGAACACCTGGATATGATAGATATCTACAGGACACTTCATCCCAAAGCGACAGAGTATACATTTTTCTCTAGTGTACATGGAACATTCTCAAGAATTGACCATATGTTGGGCCACAAAGACAATATCAGCAAATTTAGAAAAATTGAAATTGTACCAAGCATATTTTCTGATCATAAAGCCTTGAAACTAGAATTCAACTGCAAAAAAGAGGGGGAAAAACCCACAAAAATGTGGAAACTAAACAACATACTTCTAAAAAATGAATGGGTCAAAGAAGAAATAAGCGCAGAAATCAAAAGATATATACAGACAAATGAAAATGAAAATACGACATATCAGAATCTCTGGGATGCAGCAAAAGCAGTAATAAGAGGAAAGTTCATATCACTTCAGGCCTATATGAACAAACAAGAGAGAGCCGAAGTAAACCACTTAACTTCACACCTTAAGGAACTAGAAAAAGAAGAACAAAGACAACCCAAAACCAGCCGAAGAAAGGAGATAATAAAAATCAGAGCAGAAATAAATGAAATAGAGAACAGAAAAACTATAGAAAAAATCAATAAAACAAGGAGCTGGTTCTTTGAAAAGATCAACAAAATTGACAAACCCTTGGCAAGACTCACCAAGGAAAAAAGACACAGGACTCAAATAAATAAAATCCAAAATGAAAGAGGAGAGATCACCACAGACATCATAGAAATACAAAGAATTATTGTAGAATACTATGAAAAATTATATGCCACCAAATACAACAATCTAGAAGAAATGGATAAATTCCTAGAACAATACAACCTTCCTACACTGAGTCATGAAGAAGCAGAAAGCCTAAACAGACCAATCAGCAGGGAGGAAATAGAAAAAACTATTAAAAATCTCCCCAAAAATAAAAGTCCAGGCCCAGACGGTTATACTAGTGAATTCTATCAAACATTCAAAGAAGACTTGGTTCCTATTCTACTCAAAGTCTTCCAAAAAATTGAAGAAGAAGCAATACTTCCAAACACATTTTATGAGGCCAACATAACCCTCATACCAAAACCTGGCAAGGATGGCACAAAGAAAGAAAACTACAGACCAATATCTCTAATGAATACAGATGCTAAAATACTAAACAAAATACTGGCAAACCGAATACAACAGCATATTAAAAAAGTAATTCTTCATGATCAAGTGGGATTCATCCCAGAATCTCAAGGATGGTTCAACATACGCAAAACGGTTAACGTAATACACCATATCAACAAAACAAAGAACAAAAACCACATGATCTTATCAATAGATGCAGAAAAGGCTTTTGATAAAATACAACACAATTTTATGTTTAAGGCTCTCAAGAAAATGGGTATAGAAGGAAAATATCTCAACATGATAAAGGCCATATATGATAAACCATCAGCCAACATCCTATTAAACGGCATAAAACTGAGGACTTTCTACCTTAAATTAGGAACAAGACAGGGTTGTCCACTCTCTCCACTCTTATTCAATGTGGTGCTAGAAGTTCTGGCCAGAGCAATCAGACAAGACAAAGAAATAAAAGGCATCCATATCGGAAAAGAAGAAGTAAAGGTATCACTTTTTGCTGATGATATGATCCTATACATTGAAAACCCGAAGGACTCCACAAAAAGATTATTAGAAACAATAAACCAATACAGTAAGGTCGCAGGATACAAAATTAACATACAAAAGTCCATAGCCTTTCTATATGCCAACAATGAAATATTAGAAAACGAACTCAAAAAAATAATCCCCTTCACGATTGCAACAAAAAAAATAAAATACCTAGGAATAAACATAACAAAGAACGTAAAGGACCTATATAATGAAAATTACAAAGCATTGTTAAGGGAAATCGAAAAAGATACAATGAGATGGAAAAATATTCCTTGTTCTTGGATAGGAAGAATAAATATAATCAAAATGGCCATATTACCCAAAGCAATATACAAATTTAATGCAATTCCCATCAAAATTCCTATGAGATTTTTTAAAGAAATGGAACAAAAAATCATCAGATTTATATGGAACTATAAAAAACCCCGAATAGCCAAAACAATCCTAAGGAAAAAGAATGAAGCTGGGGGCATTACAATACCTGACTTTAAACTATATTATAGGGCCACGATAATCAAAACAGCATGGTATTGGCAAAAAAATAGACACTCAGACCAATGGAACAGAATAGAAAGCCCAGAAATAAAACCACATATATATGGTCAAATAATCTTTGATAAAGGGGCCAACAACACACAATGGAGAAAAGAAAGCCTCTTCAACAAATGGTGTTGGGAAAACTGGAAAGCCACATGCAAAAGAATGAAACTCGACTACAGCCTGTCCCCGTGTACTAAAATTAATTCAAAATAGATCAAAGACCTAAATATAAGACCTGAAACAATAAAGTACATAGAAGAAGACATAGGTACTAAAATCATGGACCTGGGTTTTAAAGAACATTTTATGAACTTGACTCCAATGGCAAGAGAAGTGAAGGCAAAGATAAATGAATGGGACTACATCAGAATAAAAAGTTTTTGCTCAGCAAGAGAAACTGATATCAAAATAAACAGACAGCCAACTATATGGGAACTGATATTTTCAAACGACAGCTCAGATAAGGGCCTAATATCCAAAATTTACAAAGAACTCATAAAACTCAACAACAAACAAAAAAACAATCCAATAAAAAAATGGGAAGAGGACATGAACAGACACTTCTCCCAGGAAGAGATACAAATGGCCAACAGATATATGAAAAGATGCTCAGCTTCATTAGTTATTAGAGAAATGCAAATCAAAACTACAATGAGATACCACCTCACTCCTGTTAGATTAGCTATTATCAACAAGACGGGTAATAGCAAATGTTGGAGAGGCTGTGGAGAAAAAGGAACCCTCATTCACTGTTGGTGGGACTGTAAAGTAGTACAACCATTATGGAGGAAAGTATGGTGGTTCCTCAAAAAACTGCAAATAGAACTACCTTATGACCCAGCAATCCCTCTACTGGGTATATACCCCAAAACCTCAGAAACATTGATACGTGAAGACACATGTAGCCCCATGTTCATTGCAGCACTGTTCACAGTGGCCAAGACATGGAAACAACCAAAAAGCCCTTCAATAGAAGACTGGATAAAGAAGATGTGGCACTTATACACTATGGAATACTACTCAGCCATAAGAAATGATGACATCAGATCATTTACAGCAAAATGGTGGGATCTTGATAACATTATACGGAGTGAAATAAGCAAATCAGAAGAAAACAAGAACTACATGATTCCATACATTGGTGGAACATAAAAATGAGACTAAGAGACATGGACAAGAGTGTGGTGGTTACCAAGGGTGGGGGGGGAGGGAGGACATGGGAGGGAGGGAGGGAGAGCGTTAGGGGGAGGGGGAGGGGCACAGAGAACTAGATAGAGGGTGACGGAGGACAATCTGACTTTGGGCGAGGGGTTTGCAACATAATTTGATGACAAAATAACCTAGACATGTTTTCTTTGAATATATGTACCCTGATTTATTAATGTCATCCCATTACCATTAATAAAAATTTATTAAAAATAAATAAATAAATAAATAAATAAATTTATAGATACATTGATCAAAGGAAAAGAAGAGAAAAAACACAAAAATATCAGAAAGGACATCTTCACTAATCCTACCATAATACAAGGATGGGCAAAAGTAGGTTTACAGTTGTAAAACAGCTAAATAATACAATAATTAATCAGTGATAACACAAAACTGAACTCTATGTTTTACATATTCATAACTGTACGACTTTTTCCCAATCCTATATTAAAAAAATAATACTGGAATATTATGAAGATTTTAATGGCAATCAATTAGAATCTTAGAAGAAATGAGTATATTCTTTGTCTACACAAATTATCAAAATTGACTCCAGAAGAGTAAATCAGAATGGTCCTGTATTTATTAAAAAAGTAAATTTATAATAAAATGCTTTCCTACTACTATAGGAAAAAATGTGTAGTTTTGATGATGCCCCTCTTCCTAGCCAACTGTCCTTGAGTGTATTAATAAAAACAGAGTTTTTGTCAAAAAAAAAAAAAAAAAAGAAAAGTGGAATATTTAATAAAAGGCTATGAATCAATATGTTGGTGGAGTAGGTGGAAATTCACCCTCATTAAAGACCAAATTGGAATTACAACTAATTTATAGAACAATTATCTTGAATAACCAACTTATGACTAGCTGAGGAGAAATCATATAACCAAAGATTTACAGAAGAAACCATATTGAGACTGACAGGAAGGGCAGTAATGTGAAAAGAGCTTACCCTACTCTCATAGGTGGTGGCTGAGGTTCTACAGGGATAGCTCAGCTGTGGGAGGTTCCCCTGAGAAGTGTGGGGTCTAAATCTCATTCTGGGTTCCCCATCCCAGAGCACCAGAGCAGGGAAGAGGCTCCCACATAACATCTGCCTGGGAAAGCAGTGGAGTTTCTGTCTGCCAGGGAGAGATGGGGTCTGCTAGAGACATAGGCACTCTATTAAAGGGCCAAAGCACAAAATTTTGTTCACAGCTATTCATCCAGGGCTCTGGTGGAGGGAGGAAGGAGCAGTCTAGAGTTGCATGAGAAAAGTCTGGGTTTTGTGGCTCTGGGGAAACAGCTGAAGAGATAGCTTCCAAGATCTCTGACTTGAGTCATTCTCCCATACTACAGACACCATCTGTTTGGGTGGAGCACTCCACTCTGTGTGGCAATAGCCTGGGGGAAAGAAATAGCCATACTCTCTGGACTCCCTCTCACACCACCCTGCAAAGCTTATACCCTGCTGAGGAGTCAGCTGCCTTGGCCAGGGTAAAAGGTCTGGGAAGACTCAGGGGATATTAGTGAATGAGTTGTGTGGCTTTGAGGCAGGAACCACACCTCCCACTTTCCTGTGAACCCTTTAGTACTTCTCTCTCATGGGAGATGACTCCCTAGGCTCTGCTTCAGGCTCTGTATGTCCCACCTGCCAAGTCCTAGTGGCTTCACCAGGCCAAGCTCAAGGAAAAGTCTAGGACAGACTGAGTAATGTGGTTCTGGAGCAGAGTCCATGACCCCTACCTTCCCTGAAGCCTGTCTAGCACCTCCACCTCATGGAAGATCCACTATCTCCATCTTCCTGACTCCTGTAAGCCCTACCCTGATGAGCTCCATCTCCTCCTGGCAGAATCTGGGACAGACTGAGCTGTGTGGCTCTAGAATGAGGGCCATTTTTCTCTTGCATGCCTGACTGGAGCAGAGGTCTCCCATCACAAGGATGAGTCTTGGTTCATTTGACCTGATAAGCTCTGCTGGCTATACTCTGAAGGGTCCCTGAGACCCTGATCCAACAAAAAGGTGTTCAAGCACCCAGTGGGTGGCAGCTAGACTTGGTATACTGGGGGACGATTGCTGAGTAGCCTCAGACCCAGTACTGACACTGATTTTTGAACTTGTATCAATCTGGTGAACACCACTCATCCCTACTTGCTGACTCACTGTGAACCTATTACATGCAACTTGAGTACCATCACAGGCCCTTTCAGTGACTGAACCTATTAGGCAACCAGCAGGAGGAGGCAGATGAAGGCAGGTCTCAAGGTGCCTTGGGACTTTTGCTGACATGTCCCTGGGCCTGGACTGGTGCACAGCTTGGTCCTTCCCATATACACCCAGGCCAAACAGAGAAAGCCACAAACTGTGGATCACTGGTAGCTCCAAACAGGTTGCAAGGGCCAGTCACAGGCAGTGTTTTTCATTGGCTAGCACTGGAGTCCCTCCCAAGAGGCATAGAACCAACATACCCAGTGGCCAGCTTCAGACAACATCAGAGCATTTATCATGCTCATGTATAGAAAGAATTAACATCATTAAATTGTCCATACTATCCAAAGCAATCTATAGGTTCAACATAATTTCTATCCAGATAACAGTGTTCTATTTCACAGAACTAGAACAAATATTCAAAAAATTTATGTGAAACCACAAAAGATACCAAATAGCCATAGTAATCTTGAAAAAGAACAAATTTGGAGGAATCGCACTACCTGATATTAAACTATACTATGAGTCCACAGTAATCAAAACAGGATGGTGCTGGCATAAAACAGATGTAGAGATCAATGAAACAGAATAGAAAACTCAGAAATAAACCCATACCTTTATGGTCAATTAATATTTGATAAAGGAGGCAGGAACATTCATTGGAGTAAAAATAGTCTTTTCAACAGATGTTATAGGAAAATGGGATGGATAAGTGCAAAAAAAGAGAAGAAAGAAAGAAACCAGAGCACCTTCTCATGCAATGCACAAAAATAAACTCATAATTGATTAAAGACTTAAATATTAGACTAGAAACTATAGAAATTCTAGAAGAAAACATAAAATCACAGATATTTCTTGTAGCAATATTTTTTTCCTGATTTGTCTCCTTGGACAGGGAAAGAAAAGAAATTAAAGAAATGGGGCTGCATCAAACTAAAATGTTTTTACACAGCAAAGAAAACAATCAACAAAATGAAGAGACAACATACCAAATGGGAGAACATATTCACCAATTCATCTGTTAAGGGTTTAATATCCAAAATTTATAAAGAACTTATAAAACTCAGCACCAAAAAACAAACAATCCAATTAAAAATGAGCAAAGGACCTGAATAGACACTTCTCTAAAGCAGACATACAGATGGCTAATGGACATATAAAAAGATAGTCAACATAATTAATCATCAGAGAAATGCAAATTAAAGCTACAATGAGATATCATTTAAGACCTGTTAGAATGCCTATCATCAATAAATCCATAAACAACAAGTGTTGGCAAGGATGTGTAGAAATGGAAACCCTCATGCACCACTGCTCGGAATGCAGATTGGTACAGCCACTGTGGAAAGCAATAAAGAGTTACCTCAAAAAATTAAAAATGGAATTGTCTTATGACCCAGCAATATCACTTCTGGGAATATATCCAAAGAAACCCAAAACACTAATTCAAAGAATATATGCACCTCTATTCTCATTGCAATGTGCAAATTATTTACAATAACCAAGATTTGAAAACATCCCAAGTGCCCATCAGTAAATGAGCAGATAAATAGAGTGGTATATTTACATAATGGAATACTACACAGTCTTAAAAAAGAAGAAAATTTTACCCTTTGAGATAGCAAAGGTGGACCTGGAGAGCATTATGCTAAGTGAAATAAGCCAGTCAGAGAAAGAGAAGTATCATATGATTTCACTCATCTGTGGAATCTAGTGAACCAAATAAACTAATAAGCAAATTGAGAGAGACTCATGGAGAGTAGGCTGACAGCTGTCAGGGGAATTTGGGGGTCTGCATAGGTAAATTGGAGGGATTAAAAAACACCTCATGCTTATGGGCAACAATGTGGTGATTACAGAGGGGGAGTTTGAATGGGGGGAGGTGTAGGGGGGTTTAGGAGGGATAAATGGTGATGAACGGAGACTTGGGGTGGCGAACACATAATACAGTGTCCAGATAATGTGTTGCAGAATTGTACACCTGAAATCTGTATAATTTTGTCAACCAGTGTCTCCCAATGAATTCAATAAAAAAAAATCAGAGGCTAATCTATTTTATGTAGAACCAAGTGAGAATGTAGAAAAATGGAAATCTTTCAATCTCACAAACCGAGATTAGAATTTAAATGATTTTAAACTAGATACATGTGACTCAATAATGCAAGTATACTGCATTTCAAGAAGGAAATATTATTTAAATGAAAAACCCTAGTGATTATGAGACGAAAATAGTGAGTTCAGTCCATAAAAAAGAAGTGTTAAAGCTTATGGAACAGAGTGTGATAGATTACTACATCAATAGCTCCAAGTGGCTTCCCTGTATCATGCTTTTGTCTTGTATCTCTTTGGCCCCTCCCATTCTGAATCTGTGCTTTGCTAAATGAATTGCTTTGGGTAATGGAGTGCTATACACGCAACATACAGAAATTTGTATGATTGGGCTTGCTCTCTCTTGCTCTTCAGTCTGCTGTCAGAAAATGGCTAGGGTAGCCTAATGGATCATGAGACACATGAAGTAGAGTTGAGTCAGCCCAGTTGTCTCAGCTGAAGTCCCAGACATGTGAGAAAGCCCAACCAAGTTCAGCAAAGCTGCCTAGTCAAACAAAAGCTGACCAATGACCATTACCAAACTCTTCCAAGCACAGCTCAGATGAGCAGAATACTCAAATAAGAGTCATGAGCAAAAATAAATATTTGCTTTTGTATACTCCTGAGGTTTTCTGGTTGATTGTTATGCAGTATTATTGTGGCAATGAAGAACTGATACACAAAGAAAGGGTAAACATTTTATGGTTTCTTTGCAAGATATTATATATTTTTTTTAAGTTTCTATTCATAAATGATGTAGATACATAAATGCAAGCACATGATTCAGGCTGAGAAAAATTCCATTAGCCTATTTCCAAATGTGTGAAAAATAAAGAATAATAGCATGATAAAAGTAGGAGAGTGGCTCCAATGTGTCCATAAAAGAGAGGCCTATTTTCAATAATACTTGAAGCTTTAACATTTACTTACATTTGTGTTGATATATACTTCCTGTATGGAAGACTTTCACAATAATGTTATTCCTACTATATAAGAATGAGTCCAATATATAATGAGTCCAAAATGTCCAATTTGTAATAAGATCATTTGATAATTTACTCTATAAAATTTTGCTTTAATGGTGATACAATGAAAGTAATTATTAATACATAATAGCATTTATTATATTCCAGATACTATTTTAAGTTTTTACATATATTAACTTATATCATCTTCCTAGGAATCCAATGAAGTAGCTACCATGATTTTCACCATTGATAAGTGAAGAAACTGAGGCACAGAGAGATTGGCTGTCTTGCTGAAGTTCATACAGGATAACAATTGGTAGAGCTGGGCCTGACCAGGCAGTGGTGCAGTGGATAGAGTGTCAGACTGGGATGCAGAGGACACTGGCTTAAAGCCCAAGGTCGCTGGCTTGAGCAAGGGGTCACTCACTCTGCTGTAGCCCCTTGGTTAAGGCACATATGAGAAAGCACTTAATGAACAACCTAAGGTGCCACAACAAAGAATTTATGCTTCCCGTCTCTCTCCCTTCCTGTCTGTCTGTCCCAATCTCTCTCTTTTTCTGTCTCTGTCACAAAAACAAACAAACAAACAAAAAACAATTGGTAGAGCTAGGATTTGGATTCTAGTAGTCTGGCTGTAGATCCCATACTCTGAACGTGCTATATATTCAAATTTATATTAGGCAAGGTTATATTTTAATTTACTAAAAGGGACACCCAAGTGAGGAGAGAGCTTAAGTGGAGAAACAGTATCTACCATATATGTTCAACATCAGACAGTTTTTTTTTCTTTTAAGTAATTTAACATAAAAAATGAGAGCATTTTACATGTAAAAGACATCACTGATCAGATTTCTCCAGAGTGATAATTCTTCTATTTGTCTTATTATTGTAGTCAGATGTGCTAATTTATATGGTATAATTGTAACGTGTGACATACCAGTTGGGTAAGAATAATAGGCAGGAATATAAGAGGAAGAATCAAAAGGCATAAGGTAGTTAGGATTAAAACCTTAAACCTATGATGAGACTGTGTTAAAAACTACATTGTTGAACCCAGCAGTTCCTCATATTTAGTACACATATGACTTACTCTGCAGAAATCTGGAGTTCACTTTCAGAGTGAGAGTCTAGTTCAATATGTCCAGATAGATATATCTATGTGCATAAAAATGTCACATTTCTTGGTATAATTACCTGGTATAATGTTTATGCATGCAGTCTTTAGAGCAACACTGTCCAATAGAACTCTGTGGTGATGGAAATATTCTACGTTCTCCATCTCTATCCACATTTGCCACATGTTCAGTTGAGGAATTGATGTTTCTATTTTACTTAACTTTAATATTAGGTAATTTGAATTTCAATTGAAATAGCCAAGTGGCTAGTGGGTAGTAGCTTTTTAAAATTGAATTATAATTGACATACATTATCCACTTAGTTTAGGTGTACATCAGTGATTTGATATTTATATACATTAGAAAATGATTACAACAATAAGTCTAGTTACCATACAAAGTTATTACAATCTTATTGACTATATTTCCTATGCTGTACATTACATCTTCATTACTTTTTTATTTTATAACTGGAGGTTTGTACTTCTTAATACTTGTTATCTATTTTGCCAGCCTCCTAATCCCTCCCCCTATGGTAACCACCATTTTCCCCTTTTATTTATGAATCTGTTTCTTTTTTGCTAGTTCACTGTTTTGTTTTTTAGATCCCATATATAAGTGAAATCATACAGTAGTAGTCTTTCTTCGTCTGACTTATTGCACTTAGCATAATACCTTCAAGTCCATTCATTTTGTGGAAAGTGGCAAGAATTCATCCCTTTTTATGACTGAATACTATTTCATTATATACATATATAATACCACATCTTCTTTATCCATGTATCTATTGATGAACACTTAGGTTGCTACCATATCGTGGTTATTATAAATAGTGCTTCAATAAACATAGAGGGTATACATCACTTTGAATTAATGTTTTTGTTTTCTTTGGGTATATACCTCAAAGTGGAATTGCTAGATCATATGGTAGTCCTATTTTTAATATTTTGAGGAACCTTCATACTGTCTTCCATACTGGCTGCACCAATTTACATTCCCAACAACAGTGCACAAGTGTTCTCTTTTCTCCACATCCTCACCAGCACTTGTGGTTTTTTTTTTGGCATTTTGATAATAGACATTCTGATAGGTGTGAGGTGATATTTCATTGTGGTATGGCTTGCATTGTCCTGCTGATTAGCGATGTTAGGCATTTTTTCATGTGTCTGTTGGTCATCTGTATGTCTTCTTTGAAAAATGTCTGTTCAAATCCTCTGCCCACTTTTTAATCAGGTTGTTTTTTTATGTGAAGTTATAGAAATTCTTTATAAATTTTGTATATTAGTCCCTTATCAGATGAATGAGTTGAAAATATTTTCTTTTACTTAGTAGGTCTTCTTTACTTTTATTGATTATTTCCTTTGCTATACTAAAGCTTTTTAGTTTGATGTAATCCTTTAATTTTGCTTTGTTGCCCTTGTCTGAAAAGACTGATTCAAGAAAATATTGCTAAAACAGATGTTAAAAAGCTTACTACTTATGTTATTATAATCCCCATCAAAATACCAATGGCATTTTTCAAAGAAGTAGAAGAAAAAATCCTAAAATTTGTATGGAACCACAAAAGTACCCAAATAGCCAGAGCAATCTTGAACAAGAACAAAGCTGGTGGTATCACACTCACTGATTTCAAACTATGCTACAAAGATTTAGTAATCAAAACAATATGGGACTGGAACAAAAACAGGTTATATAGATCAATGAAATAGAATAGTGATCCCAGAGATAAACTCACACACATGGTCAATTAATCTATGACAAAGGAGGCAAGAATATACAATGGGGAAAAGACAGTCTTTTTAATAAATAGTGCTGGGAAAACTGGACAACTACATGCAAAAAAGAATTAGACCACTATGTTGCACCATATACAAAAATAAACTCAAAATGGATTAAAGACTTGAACTTAAAACCTGAAACCATGAAACTGCTAGAAGGAAACATTGGCTAGTGGCTTTTGTATTGGACAGTTCTAGAGCAAGAGTCAGCAAATAATAACCTGATAGCCAAATCTAGTCATGCCTACTTATTTACATGTTGTTTATGGTTATTTTTATTCTACAAGAGCAGGGTTGAATAGTTGCAAAACATAACATGTGGCTTTCTAAGCCAAAAATATTTACTGTCTGGTCCTTTACCGAAAAGGTTTGTTGATTCCTGATCTAGAGCAATCTTTTGGAAACAATGCCTTATAATATGAGTTTTCTTTTGAAAGTAATGGAGAGCCAAATATATGTTTTCACAGGAGAATGTGGTTGGATTGAATAATGGTACCTAATTTGCAAGGCCGTCATGAACAATTTTTATATATTGTATAAGAACCACAATAATCAAGACTCCAAGTAACTGACATTTTAGACTTTGCTTTTTTTCATTTCTTTACATCTTTGGGTGTCTTTGTAAGATTTTAAAATTCAATTTTAAGAACTTTGGCTGTTAATTCTATCACTTCCATTTTTGTGTGTTTATTTCTATTGGTTGATTTTTCTTTTGCTTAGAGATTATATTTCTCTGTTTTTTTGCAAGTCCAGTAACTTTTCATTAGGTGCTGACCGTTGTGACTTTTACCTTGTTGAATCCTTGCTTTTGTTAGATTCCTTTAAAGAATGTTAGACCTTGTTCTGACATATAACTTGGGGTCAGTTCTACCCTTTTGAGGCTTACTTTTAAGCTTTATGATGACAGTTCCTGGGTAGCCTTTGTTTAAGGTCTAACTTAACCCCACTAGTAAGGTAAGGCTCTCCTGAGGACTCTACCTTAGGTCTCACTTATTATTAAGTCTCTCCATGCTGGGTGGTGAGATGCTAACTGTTCTCCACCTTGTTTTGACCCTGGGAATTGTTTGGTTTACTAATTTCCAATGTTTTTTTTCCTGAGGCCTTCTGATGTTTCACTCAAGGCTTACATGGATCAGTAGTTGGTCAAAGAATAGAAGAGACCTTTCTTCAGGTCTCCAGAGTTCTCTTCTTGTGCAGTTTCTTCCTTGCCAGTACTCTGTCTTGAAAATTCTAAGTGTTTAAACTTCCCTGAACTCTGATCTCTGTTTCCTTAACTTGGGATGAGTTGCCGGTCTCTGACTTTTCCTTTGCTGCCCTGCAGCCTTGAGAATGCCTCCAGGCAGTAAACTGGGGGCAATCCTGGAGCTTGTCGAATTTGTTTCCCTTCACTCAAAAAGCATTTTCCTGTGCTGCCTGTTGTTATGTCTGAAACAGTTATTTCAAATATTTCATATGTGTTTCCAAATGTTTGCAGTGGGACAGCAATTCCTGTGAGTTAATTCTTCATGGGCAGAAATGAATGTAATATAATTAATGTCTTAACAAAAAAATTATTTTAAGACATGAACATGTATTTTTAAGTGTTTAATTATGTTAGTTAAAATGTTAACATAAATTTAAAAACTTATGTCAATAAGGAATTTTACATGTACAATTTGTTCCTCACTTTCCTTTTCATATTTATTCATGATCTGGAGGAGGAATACATTCTCTATTAATTCAAACTGTTTCTCAGCTTGAATGAATTTGCCAAAGGAATAAAATGCTTTTTGTGGTGGTAGAAAAAAATATTCATGTATAACTTGTTGGTTCTATGGCTGTATTATAACAGTTCTCAAGTCCCTAATGAATATAGATACTTTGGTGACTTCCTTATTTTTTATTCGTGAATCTCTTTAAAATCTCATCAGCAAATCTATATTTCCTGAGTGACTCACCTTTAACCTCAAATCAATTCTAGTTATCATAATGGATAAGTTATTATAGGAGTTTTATGTCTTAGCTAGTCTGCCTTAATAGTGAAAGTTTGACCCTAGAAGCCATTGTGAGAGTTTTGGCAAGACAATGAGGTGTAGAATGTACTTTTCTTGCCAATCTGTCAGAAATTTCCAGAATATCCCCTTATATACCATTTTATGTCATTAACAGTTATAAGCATAATTCTTTAATAATATTTTGATTTTAACATATCTTAAAAATCTTTTAATATAAGGTTCAATGTTTTAATGAAGAGTTTATAGCATAGTTAATGTATTCTCTAGGTGAAAGAATGTTTAATCATTATGCTTCAACTACCTGATCTACTTTTTTTCTCCTCACCATTTATTTTTATTTATTTTATTTATTTATTTTTTTCACATGTATGAGACCAAGTGTACCTGGCTGCTGATGAGTATAGCAGACAGGTATAGTTAAGAAACAACTTTATTTCTGAGATTAGCATTAGAGGAGAGAGCAGAGAAAGGCCACGTGGAAGAGAGGAGAGGCAGTCAAAATGGTGGAGTGCTAAAGGAGAAGCCAGTTTGTGCAGAGTTTGTGTAGAGAGAAGGAGATGGAAAACAGAGGTGAATAAGGCTGCCATGCATGAGGAAACCAAGAGTTCTATAGAAGAGGCTGCCCGGGACCTGCAAACGGAGCAGTGGAAGGAGCTGGAGCAAACACGGGAGAAACCGATGCTGACTCTGGAGCTGGAGGAAGTGCTGGAGGAGGAGGCCGACCAGGTTTGCGAGATTTGCCTGGATAAGAAGCAGCTGCTGGAGAAGAAATTACAGGTTTGTGAGTTGCAGCATGCCCTGGACATTGTGGAGAACCAGCAGTGGCAGGAGGCCGGGGGCTGGGACCAGGCCTGCAAGGTCTGCGAAGCAGAAGGCGGTGGCAACCGGGGTGCTTGAGCCCAGTGGCAAGAGCTGGTGTTTACAGTTTCTCTTTGGAGGATGAGGAGAATTGGGCTGGAGTTACCATCTGCAGTCTCCAGAAGATGAGAGCCCAGCAGCAAGGAGTACCTACTATATACCCTTGGTAGGTCTGTGATCTTGGGACATAAAGGTGGATGCCATCATGCTCTCTAGAGCAGAGATGAAAATGCTGACTGCCATTGCCACGTGCTCCTCCTTGGGACAGTGTAAGGCCTGCCAGGATGGCAGGGATGAGGAGGGTGGCTGAGGCCCCATGTGCTTGGACTGATTCCTGGACTAAAACCAGAGTGGGCATTGGCTCCTTTGTTGGATGAACTTATGGATTTTGGACAATGTGAAATACCCTGATGGGGGTGGGGGTGGGGGTGGCTTAGCTAGAGGCCATCCTGTGCCCGAGAACTTTTTCCCATGGCTAGAAAGAAGTCCGAGGACATTTTGTGCTTTTGGAAAAGTGCTCAGAGACTGGTAAAGTGTATATTTGTAATTGTTGAAATTGTATAATTTGTCATGTTGTTGTAAAAAAAAAAAGAAACCACTTTATTTTGAGCAGGGGAAATG
This sequence comes from Saccopteryx bilineata, assembly GCF_036850765.1. NCBI lineage: Eukaryota > Metazoa > Chordata > Mammalia > Chiroptera > Emballonuridae > Saccopteryx > Saccopteryx bilineata. The sequence goes on from NC_089491.1 coordinate 47,108,160, forward strand.
ACAACACAGCACTTAACATCTCCTCATCATTTTGAAAGGAAAAAAACCCGAAGGAGATTAATAAAAATAAATTTCTATTTTGTTGATTGATGGAGGCTTGCTAGTTTAAGGCCTGCCTCTAAATCAACTAAAAAAGATGGAATCTCTTGTGAAAGGGATACTACAGCTGAAATGGATCAATGAATTGGAGACTAATGGTTCAATCATGACATTGAAGTTTGAGATCGGACTGAAGAGTGAGGTTATATAAATCCTATAGCTGTTATATACTTGGAGCAGGGAGGGAGATTGAGAGAAGAGGAAAAGCAAGTATAGCACAGGCAGAGCACAGATCATGGAGTGGTCATGAAGAATTTGTTAAGGGCCAAGAATGACAGAAACCCAATTCACTCTGATTTAATTCACTTTAGAATCTCAGGTGACCTGTAAAGACTATTGACCTATTTGAGACAATGTATTTTCAGTGGATGAGCATTTTATGGGGTAGACATCTGCAGAATGATCTGTTGGGTGTCATTTGTAAAATTGTTTATATCATAATATGATAGGAGTATACTATAACTTTTTATAATTTTAGATTTATCTATCAGTCTATCTAATGAGAAAGAGTTTGGGAAAAATTTGTATTTATTAGAGATCCTCTTCTACCCATATGCTTTATTTTTCTCAAAAGTTCTGTGGAAACATTAAGTATACTCTAATGTATAAAACTAAAGGAAGATTTAATTTTTTTAACAAAGCATACACATGCATAAATATATTTGGTTGCATGTATAAGATTGCTGATAGTCAACCAGTTTTGACCTACAGAAATATCAACTTTCTATAATTCAACTGGTATAAGTTCACATTTGAAAATGTTTAAAACCAGAGGCACTATTAAAATATTAACTCTGAGCTTGAGATGGTTCTAGCATGAGATATAGGACTAATAGCTTAGCTTCTTAACATTTTGGACTAAATTGAGGGGCTAAAAACCCCTCAAACAAATAGCCCCTTTTTCCTACTTGGTTTCTAAAGAACTGCCCATGTGTCCATCTGAGAACCTCTCTCTTTTTCTAGCTGAGAGTCAGATAAAAACAGCCAAAGATTGCTACTCTTCTCCCACTATTTTTAGGTTTTATTGTTCTTTTGGGTAAATTGACCTGCAGGGAAAATATACATTTAAAAACAATGAATTACATAGAAAAAAACATAGGTACTAAACTCATGGACCTTGGTTGTAGAGAGCATTTTATGAATCTGACCCCAAAGGCAAAGGAAGTAAAGGCAAAGATAAATGAATGGGGCTATATCAAACTATGAAGCTTCTGACAGGAAAAGAAACTGACAACAAAATAAACAGACACTCTGTTTCACTCACTCTCTGGGCCTAGAGGTGCATTAATGGCTCGTCCAGCCCGTACATATAAAAGGCAGGACCTGTACAGCAACATTTCCATCTGGCCATGAAGTTTGTCGGCCCTTGCCTTGACTCAGCTGAGAAAGAGCAGAGAAAAGCCACATGGAGGAGAGGAGAGGCAGCCAAGATGGTGGAGTGCTGAAGGAGAAGCCAGTTTGTGCAGAGTTTGTGCAGAGCAAAGGAAATGGGGAACAGAAGTGAATAAGGCTGATGAGGTGGCATGGCACGATGGCGATGGAGTAGGTGGACATACCAGCTTCCACCTCCCAGGACCAAAGTGGATTACAATTTAATTTTAAGAACCATTGTCTGGAAAAACCAACTTTGGACTAAACTAAGAGGATTCTTCAACCAAGGAACACTGAAGAAGCTACACTGCCTGACCTGTGGGGGCGCAGTGGATAAAGCGTTGACCTAGAATGCTGAGGTTGCTGGTTCAAAACCCGAGGCTTACCCAGTCAAGGCACATATGGGAGTTGATGCTTCCTGCTCCTCCCCCCTTCTCTCTCTCTCTCTTCTCTAAAAAAATGAATAAATAAAATAAAATAAAAATCTCTGTATAAAAAAAAAGCCACACTGAGACTGGTAGGAAAAGCGGAAATGTGGAGAGGGCTGCCCAGGTCCCAGGAGCAAATGGCAGCCTGGAGGGACTTGTGTGGCGGGAAGCAAATTTAGCGAAAAGGAGAGGGTCCTGGGCCCCAGGAACAAAGCACCAGCCTTTAGCCCCAGAGCCTAGAAGAAGTGTATGGACAGTGTTTTGCTGTGAAACAAGTCAGGATACTGTTTTTGAGAAAAAGACAGATTTCTCGACCCAGGAATCATCTTAAAGGGACTGCACAGAAAACTTCTTTCACAACCACTAACCCGGAACTCTGGGAGACTGGGAGAGTTAAGAGGACTGGAGTGCGAGAAGGGAATGTAATTTAGGAGTCAAGGGAGAAACACATTGAGAGACAGCAACCCTAACCCCTGGGCTAAGTCACCCCCTAAATCTAAAGTGAATATTTCCCCTGGAACCAGCAATACTAGCAAAGGGAAGCAGGACAACAGCCAAACAAGCTCTCCTGCGGCACTCAGAGCATAGTCGCTTAGAAGGAGGGAGCCATTAGGAATATAGTATAGAGTGCTGAGGTCTGAGCAACAGCGCCCCCATCCACACTTCTGAGGGCTCACCGGAGGGCAGGCAGCAGCAGGATGCAGAAGCGTGGTCCCCTTGGTGGGACAGAAGCTGGGCTCGCCATGACTGAGGCCTCCCATGAGCTCAGTCTCACCAGGCAAGGGCGGAAGGGGTGCATGAAAGTGGTCCAAACCGGCTTCAGGTTGGGTGAGCAAGAGCAGTCTTGCCTGAGATCCTGCCCACAGGGGAAAGGCGAAAGCTGGGGAACCACAGAGACCAGTGGCTGAGTGTGGGCATGCAGCCCTGCCGAGTGCACGGAGCCCGGGCATGCAGCTGGTGTAAGAGCGCAGCTCTGCCTGTGGAGGCAGGGTGAAAACTTAGGAACAGGCGGAGACCTGCGGCTGAGCATAGGTGCGAAGCCTCACCTGTGGTGCGGAGGCTTGAGGCCTCGGTGCAGTGCAGCCAAACCTGCGAGAGTGGGGTGAAGGCCGAGACTAGCTGAGGCTTGTGGTCTGGGCACATGAATACAGCCCCTCCTATAGAGGAGAAGTGGAAACTGAAGTGACTGCCGTAGCCGGCCGGTGCCAGCAATACCCATACCTGAATTCCCAAGGCAGCAGCAAAGTGGGTGGTGGGCCTGTAGACAGACCACATGTAGGGAACACAGAGGTTACACCAATTGGACTTCAGTGGCCACACCCTTCTTATACACAGACAGAATGGAAAGGCAGAGATATGCAACCCAAATAAATCAAGAGAAATCCTCAGAAACAGACTAGAACAAGTCAGATATAACCAAATTACCATATGCAGAGTTTAAAATAATTATTGGTAGAATGCTCAAAGATTTTAGAATAATAGATGGACATAACAAGCACCAAAAGAGAGAGAGAGAGAGAGAGAGAGAGAGAGAGAGAGAGATGGCAAGTATAAAAAAGGACATTGAAATAATAAAAAACATATCAGTCAAAAATGACAAATACAATATCAGAAATGAAGACCACAATGGAAGGAATTCAAAGCAGGATGAATGAAGCTAAGGATCTAATCAGCGAGTTAGAAGACAAGATAAACGAAGGCATGGAAGCAGAGCAGCAAAAAGAAAAGAGATTTAAAAAGTCTGAGGAAACTCTTAAGGGAGCTCTATGACAATATGAAGAAAAATAACATCTGCATCATAGGGATTCCTGAAGAAGAAGAGAAAGAACAAGGGATAGAGATTTTCTTCAATCAAATCATAGCTGAAAACTTCCCTAAATTGATGTAGGAAAAAGTCACACAAGTTCAAGAAGCACAGAGAATTCCATTAAAGAGAAACCCAAAGAAATCTACACCAAGACACATCATAATTAAAATACCAAAGCTAAGAGATAAAGAGAAAATATTAAAAGCTGCTAGAGAAAAAAAGGCTATCACCTACAAAGGATCCCCCATAAGGATGACATCCGACTTCTCAACAGAAACACTTGAGGCCAGAAGGGAATGGCAAGAAATATTCAAAGTAATGCAGAACAAGAGCCTACAACCAAGACTACTTTATCCAGCAAGGCTATTGTTTAAAATTGAAGGAGAAATAAAAAGCTTCCCAGACCAAAAAAAAAAAAAAACCCACAAAAAAACCAACAACAAAAACAAACAAACAAAACTCAAGGAATTCATTACAACCAAACCAATGCTGCAAGAAATGTTAAGGGGCCTGTTGTAAGCAGATCAAAGGGGGAAAAGAATATAGCAAAAGAGGAATACAGCTTTAAAGAATAAAATGGCAATAAACTACTACATATCAATAATAATCTTAAATATAAATGGATTAGAATCAATCAAAAGACATAGGGAAGCTGTGTGGATAAAAAAACAGGACCCATACATATGCTGTCTACAAGAGACACACCTCAAAACAAAAGATGCACAGGGACTAAAGGTAAAAGAATGGAAAAAAATATTTCATGCGAATGAAAAAAAAAAAAAAGCTGGGGTAACAGTACTTATATCAGACAAAATGTACTTTAAAACAAAGGCTATAGTAAAAGATAAAAAAGTTTACTACATACTACATAATGATAAAGGGAGCAATCCAACAGGAAGATATGACCATTAGAAATATATATGCACCTAATATAGGAGCACCTAAATATATAAAGCAGACTTTGATGAATATAAAAGGAGAGATAAACAGTAATACTATAATAGTGGGGATTTCAATACCTCACTAACATCAATGGATTGATCTTCAAGAAAGAAAATTAACAAAGAAACAGCAGACTTAAAGGACACACTAGATCAACTGGATTTAATAGATATCTTCAGAATCTTTCACCCTAAGTCTGCAAAATATACATTCTTTTCAAGTTCTCATGGTACATTCTCTAGAATAGAGCACATGTTAGGCCACAAAAGCAGTCTCAACAAATTTAAGAAGATTGAAATCATATCAAGCATCTTCTCTGATCACAATGGCATGAAACTAGAAATCAACCACAACAGAAAAACTGAAAAATACTCAAACACTAGGAAACTAAAATGCTTGTTATTAAATAACAAACAGGTTAACAATGAGATCAAGGAAGAAATAAAAAAATTTCTAGAAAAGAATGATAATGAGCATACAACAACTCAAAATTTAAGGGACACAGCAAAAGCAGTACTGAGAGGGAAGTTCATAGCATTACTGGCATACCTTAAGAAGCTAGAAAAAGATCAAATAAACAACTTAAACCTGCATCTAAAATAACTAGAAAAAGAACAGCAAGTAAAGCTTAGAAGTAGTAGAAGGAAGAAAATAATAAAGATCAGAGCAGAAATAAATGACATAGAGGCTAAAAACACAATACAGAGGATCAATGAAATCAGAGCTGGTTCTTTCAAAAGGTAAACAAGATCGATGAACCTTTAACCAGACTCACCAAGAAAAAAAGAAAGAGGACTCAAATAAATAAAATTAGAAATGAGAGTGGAGAAATAACAACTGACACTACAAAAATACAAAAGATTGTAAGAAAATACTATGAAGAACTGTATGCCAAAAAATTAGACAACCAAGATGAAATGGAAAAATTTCTTGAAACATATAATCTTTTAAAAATCAATCTGGAAGAATCAGAAAACCTAAACAAACCTATTACAACAAATGAGATTGACACAGTTATCAAAAAACTCCCAACAAACAAAACCCTGCGGCCAGATGGCTTCAAAAATGAATTCTACCAAATATTCAAAGAAGAATTAACTTCTATTCTTCTCAAGCTTTTTCAAAAAATTCAAGAGGAAGGAAGACTTCCAAGCTCCTTTTATGAGGCGAACATAATTCTGATTCCTAAACCAGGCAAAAAAAACCCAAAGAAAGAAAATTATAGGCCAATATTTCTGATGAATCTAGATGCTAAAATACTCAACAAAATATTAGCCAACCAGATCCAGGAATATATGAAAAAAATCATACACCATTATCAAATAGGATTTATTCTGGGGAGGCAAGGCTTGTACAATATTTGCAAATCAGTCAATGTGATTCATCACATAAACAAAAGGAAGGAAAAAAACCACATGATAATTTCAATAGATGCAGAAAAAGCATTTGATAAAATCCAGCACCTATTCATGATTAAACCTCTCAGCAAAGTGGGAATACAGGCAACATAGCTCAATATGATAAAAGACCATCTATGCCAAACCCACAGCCAACATTATAATCAATGGGCAAAAATGAAAAGCAATCCCTTTAGGATCAGGAACAAGGCTGGGGTGCTCCCTTTCACCACTCTTATTCAACATAGTTCTGGAAGTCCTCACCACATCAATCAGACAAGAAAAAGAAATAAAAATCATCCAAATTGGAAAAACAGATGTAAAACTATCATTTCCTGATGATATTATATTGTATATAGAAAATCCTAAAGTCTCAGTCAAAAAACTACTAGACCTGATAAATGAATTCAGCAAGGTGGCAGATATAAAATTAATACTCAGAAATCTGAGGCATTTTTATACACCAACAATGAACTTTCAGAAAGAGAAATTAAGGAGACAATTCCCTTCACTATTGCAACCAAAAAAATAAAGTACCCAGGAGTAAATTTAACCAAGGAGACTAAAGACTTGTACTTGAAAAATTATAAAACATTGATAAAAGAAATCAAGGAAGATACAAACAAGTGGAAGCATATACATGGTTAGAAAGAAAAAACATCATTAAAATGTCTATATTACCCAAAGCAATTTATAAATTCAATACAATACCAATTAAAATACCAGTGACATACTTCAAAGATATAGAATACATATTCCAAAAATTCATATGGAACCAAAAAAGAACATGAATGGCCTCAGCAATCTTGGAAAGGAAGAATAAAGTGGGAGGCATCACACTTCCTGATATAAAGTTATACTACAAGGCCATTGTACTCAAAACAGTACTGGCATAAGAACAGGCATACAGATCAATGGAACAGAATAGAGAACCCAGAAATTAACCCACAGGTTTATGGACAACTGATATTTGCCAAAGGTGGTAAGAGCATACAATGGAATAAAGACAGCCTCTTCAACAAATGGTGTTGGGAAAATTGGACAGCTACCTGCAAATAAATGAAACTAGACCTGGACCACCTTATACCATTCACAAAAATAAACTCAAAATGGATAAAAGACTTAAATGTAAGCTGTAAAACGGTAAGCATCTTAGAAGAAAACATAGGCAGTAAGCTCTCTGATATCTCTCGCAGCAATATATTTGCTGATTTATCTCCACAGGCAAGGGAAATAAAAGACAGGATAAACAAATGGGACTATATTGTACTAAAAAGCTTTGCATAGATAAAGACAATAAGAACAGAATAAAAAGACCAACCACACAATGGAGAACATATTTGAGAATATATCTGATAAGTGGTTAATAACCAAAATTTATAAAGAACTTGTAAAACTCAACACTAGGAAGACAAACAATTCAATCCAAAAATGGGCAAAAGAAATGAATAGACACTTTTCCAAAGAGGACATACAGATGGCCAGTAGGCAGATGAAAAATGCTCAACATTACTAATAATTAGAGAAATCCAAATTAAAACCACAATGACATATTACCTCATACCAGTCAGAATGGCGCTCATAAACAAAACAACACAGAATAAGTGCTGACGAGGCTGTGGAGAAAAGGGAACCCTCCTGCACTGCTGGTGGGAATGCAGACTGGTGCAGCCACTGTGGAAAACAATATGGAGATTCCTCAAAAAATTAAAAATCAAACTGCCTTTTGATCCAGCTATCCCACTTTTAGGAATATACCCCAAGAACACCATAGCACTGTTTGAAACGGAGAAACGCACCCGCATCTTTATGGCTGCATTTTGCACGATAGTGAAGATCTGGAAACAGCCCAAGTGTCTATCAGTGGATGAGTGGATTAAAAAGCGGTTGTACATATACACAGTGGAACACTATGGGGCCATAAAAAAGAAGATCTTACCTATTGTGACAAAATGGATGGACCTTGCAACTATTATGTTAAGTGAATTAAGCCAGGCAGAGAAAGAAAAATATGATATGACCTCACTCATTTGAGGAATTCAATGAACAATGGGAATTGAGGAACAAAATTGAGACAGAGGAGAGATCAAAGGGACCAGAGGAAAAGAGGACATAGGGAAAGGGGATGATAGAAGGGAATAAACTTGAGGGGAAAGGGGAGGGCGCTATGGGGAGGGGGGCACGGGAGATGTTGAGGGAAATACAGGGGAGGGCGGATGCATTCGGGGCAACACTAGAATCTATTTAAAGACAATAAATTAAAATCAATGAAAAAATAAAATAAAATAAATTATGCCCTGAGAAAAAAGAACAGATAGAGAGTCAACTAAATGGGAGATGACATTTGTAAACAACAGCTCAGGTAAGGGGTTAATATCCAAAATATATAAAGAACTCACAAAACTCAGCAGCAAACAACCAATCCAATAAAAAAAAGTGAGAGGACATGAATAAATATTTCTTCCAAGAAGAAATACAAATGGCCCATAGATATATGAAAAGATGCTCATTTGCACTAGCTATTAGAGAAATGCAACTCAATACTACGATGAGATACCACTTCACACCAGTTAGATTAGCTATCATCAATAAGAGAAGTGTTGATAACAAGTGCTGGAGAGGCTGTGGAGAAAAAGGAACCGTCATTCATTGGTGGTAGGAATGTAAATTAGTACAACCATTATAGAAGAAAGTATGGTGTTTCCTAAAAATATTAAGAATAGAACTACCATATGACCCAGTAATCCCTCTACTGGGTGTATACCCCCAAAACTCAAAAACATGAGTGTGTAAAGACACATGCACCCTCATGTTCATCGCAGCATTATTCATAGTGGCCAAGACATGAAAACAACCAAAATGCCTTTTTTTTTTTTTTTTGTATTTTTCCGAAGGTGGAAATGGGGAGGCAGTCAGACAGACTCCCGCATGTGCCCAACCAGGATCCACCCGGCATGCTCACCAGGGGGCGATGCTCTGGTCCATCTGGGGGCGTCACTCTGCCGCAATCAGAGCCATTCTAGCACCTGAGGCAGAGGCCACAGAGCCATCTTCAGTGCCCGGGCAAACTTTGCTCCAGTGGAGCCTTGGCTGTGGGAGGGGAAGAGAGAGATCAGAGAGGAAGGAGAGCAGGAGGGGTGGAGAAGCAGATGGGTGCTTCTCCTGTGTGCCCTGGCCAGGAATCGAACCTGGGACTCCTGCACACCAGGCCGACGCTCTACCACTGAGCCAACTGGCCAGGGCCCAAAATGCCTTTCAATAGAGTATTGTATAAAGAAGATGTGATATGTATATACAGTGGAATACTACTCAACCATAAGAACCAATGACATAGTATCATTTACAACAGGGGTCCCCAAACTTTTTACACAGGGGGCCAGTTCACTGTCCCTCAGACCGTTGGAGGGCCGGACTATAAAAAAAAAAACTATGAACAAATCCCTATGCACACTGCACATATCTTATTTTAAAGTAAAAAACAAAACGGGAACAAATACAATATTTAAAATAAAGAACAAGTAAATTTAAATCAACAAACTGACCAGTATTTCAGTGGGAACTATGCTCCTCTCACTGACCACCAATGAAAGAGGTGCCCCTTCCGGAAGTGCTGCGAGGGCCGGATAAATGGCCTCAGGGGGCCGCATGTGACCTGCGGGCCGTAGTTTGGGGACCCCTGATTTACAACATGGCTGAACCTTGATAGCATTATACTGAGTGAAATAAGTAAATCAGAAAAGCTAAGAACTGTATGATTCCTTACATAAGTGGGACACAAAATTAAGACTCATAGACAGAAATCGGAGTGCAGTGGTTACTAGGGGGAGGGGGAAGGGGAAAAGGAAAGGGGCAGGGGGGTGAGGTGGGACATAAAGAGGGACAAATATAAGGTGACGGAGGATGATTTGACTTTGGTAATGGATATACAACATAATCAATTGTCTAAATTATATGGAGATGTTTGCCCAGCATCTATGTACCTAGTTGACCAGTGTCACCCTGTTAAATTTAATCATCTAAATAAAATGTTAAAAATATTTTTGATTTTTAAATTTTTTCTCTCTTTTATGTTAATGTTTACTTGACATTTTGAAATTGTTATTATGTACAGACATATTTAGAATTTCTATATTATTAAATTAAGCCATATACCATTATTATTATTTTTATTTCTGGTACCACTTCTTATCATAAAAGTATATTTTGTCTGAAATAGATAACAGTAGATAAAGGCCTAATTTGACAGCACTAGCTACACATTTCTTCATTTCAGAGACCCACATAAATCTGATGGCTGCCTTTGGGGCTGACTCCCGTTTTATAAAAGTCTTGGTGAGAGTTTTAAATATATTTCTTTACATGAAAACATTAGCAAATGGTTGAGTAAGGTTAGAGACATAAAAATCTGTTTTCAATTATATTTGAAGATATTTTTAAAGTTCATTCCTCAATTTCTTATGGCCGTCTTTGTTTGGATATACTTTTCTTGTATTTAGGCTAATCATATAAATTCTAATTTTGATTTAAAGGGATGTCTCTGGAGTTTTGACCTATAAATACACTTGGATTATTTTGGAGCATGGACTAAATTTTTCTGCTAAGAGGCTGCTGTTTTGATTTATATGCATATGATTTCAAAGGAATTGATAAGTCCTAGAGAGAAATAAGCCGTGGAATGAGCCCAATTTCACTCGTAGGAGTGTTACAGACTTAGTCTTCAAAACAGCAATGGTGTCCATTCAGTGAAATAAGAATCAAATGTGTTTCTCAAACAAGTTTGAGTGGATGTTGCCTTTTTGCCTGTCTATGCAGACAAAGTATCTGCTACTTCAGAGAGAGAAAGAAAATAGTGACTCAAGCTACAGGAGTCAATTGTTACTGATTAAGACTCCTTGGTTGCAAGGAATAGAAATTTGCTATCTTCATTTTAGCAAGTGAAATAGGGGATTCCTTGGAAGGATAAAGGAAACTCTCACATTAACCAAAGAGCAGGCTCCATAACTTGGGCTGGGGTTCACTGGGTTGGAGCTGCATCCTTGCAGTTGCATCATAGGATTTCATGCTGTTGTTTGGCTGTTAAGATCACTACGCATCCCCTCTCTATGTGTGTACTTTTTGTTTTTCTCAGGCCTGGTATAATCACATATGGATTTGGAGGTAAGCAAGAGAGAGAAAGTTGACCAGGGACAGGGGGAGGCCTGAACACAGACCAGTCAATGAAAGATTCTATGAGTGGTTCTAATTGAGGTGCATTGCTTTTGAATAAACTAGTTTTTATAATAATACTAGCATTTACTGTGAATGAGGCAGAATGCTAAAAATTCTACCTATTTTTGTCTTATTTAGTTTAATCCCAAAACAATGATGTAAAGTTGAGACTATACCTGTTTTAAAGATGAGGGTCTCAGAGAGAGAAGACAAATGACTGACCCATCATTAATAGATTAAAAATTTTTTTGCTAAAAAGTTTCCTTCAGCATTTAAAAACAAAATTTTTTAAAAAATTTATTCATTTTAGAAGGGAGAGAGAGAGTGAGAGAGAGAGAGAGAGAGAGAAAGAAGGGAGGAGCAGGAAGCATCAACTCCCATATGTCCCTTGACCAGACAAGTGCAGGGTTTTGAACTCATGACCTCAGTGTTCCAGGTCGACACTTTATCCACTGTACCACCACAGGTCAAGCCTCCTTCAGCATTTTTAAGGCTTTTTTGTTTTCTTCTGTGAGAGAAGAGGAGATAGACAGATAGACTCCTGCATGTGCCTGGACCAGGATCCACCAGACAACCCCTGTCTGGGGTTGATGCTCAAAGCAATCAAGTCACTGGCTGCAAGAGGGGAAGAGAAAGGGGTGAGGGGAGGGAAAGAGAAGCAGATGGTTGCTTCTCACATATGCCCTGATCAGGGATCGAAACTTGGATGCCTGCATGCCTGGCTAACACTATATCCACTGAGTCAATTGGCCAGGGCTTAAATTGTTTTTAGTAAGAGTCTTTATAGGATAAATTATGTCCCTTGAAATTCTTAAGTTAAAGTCCTTACCCTCAGTACCTTGACCTTTACTGAGGTAATTAATGAGGTCATATGGGTAGGCCCTAATTCAATATGACTGGTACCTTTATAAGAAGAGGAAATTAGGACAGAAACACACAGAGGAAAGAATATGTGAAGACACAAGAAGAAGGTGACCATCTATAAACTAACAGAGACTCTTAGAAAAAGCTAATCCTGTCGACATCGTAATTTTGGATTTTTAGCCTCCAGGACTGTGAGGAGATTTAAACAAATTTCTGTTGTCTGAGCCACAGAATCTATTCTACTTTGTTATGGCAGTCCTAGCAAACTAACACTGTTCACTCAACATATCTAAAATGGTGGTCTTATCACCTTTCTTTGAGAGTCTCTACAATGAAAGCTAATAATCATAGCACATACCCGAATCAAAAGACATAAACAAAGAATCCAGAAAATTCTATTCTTTGTAACATTTTAAAAGATCATTGACGTTGAATTATAGGTCCATCACTGTTATGTTTATCTTCTGCTTCCTTTTCAAGACTTGCATATATCCTTTCTATGTAGCCTCATCAGGTTGTGTTAGCTCCTTAATACAGCAGCAGTTTCAGAAGTTCTTGCTCCTGTTCACTGATGTTCAAAGTTTATTAAAGAATTAAACCTATTTGTATGCATTTCTCATCATTTGCAAAAATTTGGTTGAAGTGATAATATGAATTGGAGAGGAGTTTAATAATTTCCAGCACACTTTGAATAGGAGAGCTTGTAGTAGTTCCCACTTGAGCTTAAACAGCAGACTAAGTAAATATCCACAAAGATTGCATCTGTGTAATTTAAAATTTTAAATGTGGGGTCAGTACCTAACCCCAAAACATCATGAAATTCATACACTAAATCTTTAGGCAAGGATCTCTCTTTATCTCTCTGTCTCTCTATCTCTCTCCTCATTGTACGCTAAGTTAGATGAGGACAATAAAGACAAACACAATGTGCGTCCTCATTGTATTTTGTTGTTCAAGGTGCACGTTCTTTGTCCTGACCTTTCTGTGTGTGTATATAATGTGTGAGGTTCTTGAATCTCTTGACACTCTTGATTTTTCTCAGTGCAGGGGAATTTTGCCTGGGGTATGCTTTTCAACTGAAAATCATCTGCAAGAAATCATTTTCTCACTTAATTACTTCAATGATCCTTCAAATGTAATTTGATATTAAATTACTGTACTATATTGTAGGTTTCACTTTTTAAGAACACCAACACAATGGACAAATGTTTTCCATCAAATATGCCTGATGACTGATATTTTAGTTTACCAGTGTAATGAAATGAGATTAGTAATGCCAGATTTGCTTCTATTTCTTCCTCCTCTTCACTTTTGTTTAAAGAAACGACTGTTTAAATTACTAGGGTTGGAGCAATGCAGCTGCTTTCTTTATGTGGTGCATAATTTTGCTCTCTTGATTTCCTGGTTTACTTGGCAAGGTTTCTAAATCAATGTTTAAATAGGAACATGTCCTGACCAACTGAAAAGCCCTTGTGGTTCCTAAATACGTTTATGAAGCAGCACTGGATAATTTCCCAAATAAGAGAGTGTTGCAGTTGCTTGAAATGTGTAACTTAGGCTTCTCTGGAGAGCAGGGTATGTTTTATTTTTAATTGTTTTCTTGGTGGGGGTTAATTGCCAGTGCTACCTTTCAAAATTTAAAGACTAAATAATGTCAGCTTAAAAAAGAGAAGTGACAATTTCCAAAGTAAGCAGTTTTCCAAGAAAGCTTTATAACAATTGATTAGCAAGGAAGAATTAGGACTTGGGGTGGAGAAGGTTTCTTGGAGGAATTCAAGCTGATGACCTTTCACAGTGTATACTAGGCTAACATTTGTGAACTTTGTTCATTTTTGCCTCCTCTGAATCCACAGTAATAGACTCTCAACCAACATGCTGGCCAAGACATTTTCATTTTGACAGCCAAATCAATTGGTTGTGCTGATAGGGTTTCCTTTTAGATGGAAGTTAGCCAAATTTTTCTTTATAACTGTTGAACCAGACAGTCCTAACTAGCTAAAAAAAATAAAATAAAATAAATAAAGGAAGTTGTAACTACACTTGTTTTTCTCTGCTGACTCTGGGGGTAGGGGAGACTCAATCGCTGACTCTACTTGCTTGTTATGACCCTTTGGCAATTAGATATTTGAGTCATTCCCTCTCTTGGCTCCTTCTGCTGTCACTGTCCTGATTAACTTGTGTCAAGGAGGAAATATGATCAGGTAATCTTGGCTGTAGCTATGCGACTCATCTGCTGGTTGGACAGAATCAGAAACAAGTGAAAATGTCTATTGCTCTAGTAGAGGTCTTTGCCAGGCCGCCTTAAGAGTGCTAGAAGGCTGTAAATAACCCTTGGCTCGTACTTGAATTCTCTTTCTTTTAGGTCAGACCCTTGGTTGATGTGCAAGCCTTGCTGTCAACATAGAATCATGAGCCCACCTCTAAACCCCTTGATATGAGAAGAGCTCTGCCTGATGGTCTCAATTTCAGTGAGGGTGACATGACCGCCTGCTTAGGCCACAGGATATTCTGCACTGATGAGAGTCTGGGCTTGTTATGTGTGTCAGCTGTGGGCTTAGATAGAGCTTAGCAATTACATTCCAGGAGAGGATTCACTGTGGAAACTATGTTGAGCATGGATATGCTTGAAAGTCCTGTAAGTCAGGGTTTTGTTATACGATACTGTGTCTGTGTGAAAGAGTCTATGTTAGAGAAGGAAGTAAGGGAGAGGTGTACAGTGAAAGGTGCAATGTATGTGTTTTTAAAATTAAAAAAAGTTCTAGTGCAGTCCTGGGTCCCAACTGTGTTTAGTGGCTTCTAGGCTTTGTGGATGAGGGTAGATTTTAGACCACAGACATTGCCTCCTGCTTTTCACAGAACAGTTGAATAAACACTTGATAATGGAGTAGCTTGTGGCAAGCTGTAATTATAGACTATGGATTCAGTTGTAAAAGAAAAATATTTGGACCTGATTGGGTGCCTAAAGCATCCAGTAAGTCACTGAAATATAACAGTAACTACAAAAGATGACTATTAAAACCTTAACCCAGGTCACAATAGAGACTAAAAACTGACAGCCAACTTCAAAATAATTTTCCTTGTTCTCACATCCTTGGTATTTACCTGTCTGAATAAAGGTTAGAATTTTGAATATGAGAATTAAATACTGAGTGAAGACAGGCTTACGCTATTGCTCTGTGATCATATGTAACTTTCGTGTTCTCATCAATTGCTATATAGAAATAGTTCTTGGATTTAGAAAACTTGTCATGTCATGATTCTTACATGCTTTTCTAGCCTCCTTGCTCCCCTACACCTACTCACTCTGCTACCCTAGACCTCTGCCCCAGTTCTAATCTCTTACCTGTCAGCACCGTCTACCATCATCTGTGGGGAAATTCTTGCTTCTGGTCAATGGAATTGCTATCAATAGGTTGGAATTAGGAAAATTTCTGGTTGAGACCACTATACTGTACAACTATGGGAGGCAGCATGCACACAGAATACAATGTGAATGGTTTTCCCAAACATCTGGCCCTGCTCTCATTTCTGGTTTCCTTGGTGGCAGGGAGGTGTGGAATGGGCCTACCTGTGACCACTATTGCTGCTACAACTCACTGGTAGAGGTGGCCCTGGGTTTTCTAGATGAAACTTTGATTTCCCACTGAACAGGTTCTGTAGGGTTCATTGTACTATACCATCAGAGGTTATGAGGAAAGAAAGAATTGTGTGGGAATCTGTGTGTTTGCGTAAATGGGATCCAACTTTCAAACAACAAATTTAGGATGAACCTTTTGCATCCCTCTTTGGTAACGGGCTAAATGAATCTGGGTCCCTTCTTGTTTGCTTCTTATTCTTTTACTTTAAATTTTATTTTAATTTACTGTGTTTACATAGATTCTAGTGTCCCCCCAAATACATCCTCCCCTCCCCCGTGTTCCCTGCTATATCCCCCTTGTCCCCCTCCCCGTAACGCCCTCACCCCTTCCCTCCACGATGTGCTTTTCTGTCCTCATCCCATCCTGTCATCTCCTTTCCCTCTGTCCGCTTTCCCTCTGAATCCTTTGATCCCACCTCTGTCTCTATTCTGCTTCTCAGTTCATATTGTTTGTTGGATTCCTCAAATGAGTGAGGCCATATAATATTTTTCTTTCTCTGCCTGGCTTAATTCACTTAACATAATAGTTTCCAGTTCCATCCATGTTGTTGCAAAAAGTAAGATTTCCTTCTTTTTTCATGGCCCCATAGTATTCCATTGTATATATGTACCACTGCTTTTTAATCCACTTGTCGACTGACAGACACTTGGGCTGTTTCCAGATCTTGGCTATTGTAAATAATGCTGCCATAAACATAGAGGTGCATTTCTCCTTTTGAATCAGTGATGTGGTGTTCTTGGGATATGTTCCTAACAGTGGGATGGCTGGGTCAAAAGGCAGTTAGATTTTTAACTTTTTGAGGAATCTCCATGCTGTTTTCCACAGTGGTTGCACCAGTCTGTATTCCCACCAGCAGTGCAGGAGGGTTCCCTTTTCTCCACATCCTCGCCAGCACTTATTATGTGTTGTTTTGTTAATGATTGCCATTCTGACTGGTGTGAGGTGATATCTCATTGTGGTTTTAATTTGAGTTTCTCTAATGATTAGTGATGTTGAGCATTTTTTCATCTGCCTATTGGCCATCTGTATGTCCTCTTTGGAGAAGGGTCTATTCATTTCTTTTGCCCATTTTTTGATTGGATTGTTTATCTACTCTGTGTTGAGTTTTACAAGTTCTTTTTTTTTTTTTTTATAATTTTATTTTTTTAATGGGGTGACATCAATAAATCAGGATACATATATTCAAAGATAACAAGTCCAGGTTATCTTGTTGTTCAATTATGTTGCATACCCACCACCCAAAGTCAGATTGTCCTCTATCACCTTCTATCTGGTTTTCTTTGTGCACCTCCCCACCCCCTATCCCTCTCCCATTCCCCCCTCCCCCCCGTAACCACCACACTCTTATCAATGTCTCTTAGTTTCAGTATTATGTCCCACCTAAGTATGGAATAATACAGTTCCTGGTTTTTTCTGATTTACTTATTTCGCTTCGTATCATGTTATCAAGATCCCACCATTTTGCTGTAAATGTTCCGATGTCATCATTTCTTATGGCTGAGTAGTATTCCATAGTGTATATGTGCCACATCTTCTTTATCCAGTCATCTATTGATGGGATTTTTGGTTGTTTCCATGTCCTGGCCACAGTGAACAATGCTGCAATAAACATGGGGCTGCATGTGTCTTTACGTATCAATGTTTCTGAGTTTTGGGGATATATACCCAGTAGAGGGATTGCTGGGTCATAAGGTAGTTCTATTTTCAGTTTTTTGAGGAACCACCATACTTTCTTCCATAATGGTTGTACTACTTTACATTCCCACCAACAGTGTATGAGGGTTCCTTTTTCTCCACAGCCTCTCCAACATTTGCTATTACCTGACTTGCTAATAACAGCTAATCGAACAGGTGTGAGGTGGTATCTCATTGCCGTTTTGATTTGCATTTCTCTAATAGCTAAAGAAGATGAGCATCTTTTCATATATCTGTTGGCCATTTGTATTTCTTCCTGGGAGAAGTGTCTATTCATATCCTCTTCCCATTTTTTTATTGGATTGTTTGTTTGTTTGTTGTTGAGTTTTATGAGTTCTTTGTATATTTTGGATATTAGGCCCTTATCTGAGCTGTTGTTTGAAAATATCATTTCCCATTTAGTTGGCTTTCTGTTTATTTTGTTATCAGTTTCTCTTGCTGAGCAAAAACTTCTTAGTCTGATGTAGTCCCATTCATTAATTTTTGCGTTCACTTCTCTTGCCATTGGAGTCAAATTCATAAAATGCTCTTTAAAACCCAGGTCCATGAGTTGAGTACCTATGTCATCTTCTATGTACTTAATTGTTTCAGGTCTTATGTTTAGATCTTTGATCCATTTTGAGTTAATTTTTGTACAGGGAGAGAGATTGTAGTCCAGTTTCATTCTTTTGCATGTGGCTTTCCAGTTTTCCCAGCACCATTTATTGAAGAGGCTTTCTTTTCTCCATTGTGTGTTGTTGGCCCCTTTATCAAAAATTATTTGACTATATATATGTGGTTTTATTTCTGGACTTTCTATTCTGTTCCATTGGTCTGAGTGTCTATTTTTCTGCCAATACCATGCTGTTTTGATTGTCGTGGCCCTATAATAGAGTTTGAAGTCAGGTATTGTTATGCCCCCAGCTTCATTCTTTTCTTTAGGATTGCTCTGGCTATTTGGGGTTTTTTATAGTTCCATATAAATCTGATGATTTTTTGCTCTATTTCTTTAAAAAACGTCATTGGAAGTTTGATGGGAATTGCATTAAATTTGTATATTGCTTTGGGTAATATAGCCATCTTGATTATATTTATTCTTCCTAGCCAAGAACAAGGTATATTCTTCCATCTCATTATATCTTTTTCAATTTCCCTTAACAATGGTTTATAGTTTTCATTATATAAGTCCTTTACATTCTTTGTTATGTTTATTCCTAAGTATTTTATTTTTTTTGTTGCAATCGTGAAGGGGATTATTCTTTTGAGTTCCTTCTCAGTTGTTTCATTGTTGGCATATAGAAAGGCTATTGACTTCTGTATGTTAATTTTGTATCCTGCGACCTTACTGTATTGGCTTATTGTTTCTAGTAGTCTTTTTGTGGATTCTTTGGGGTTTTCGATGTATAGGATCATATCATCTGCAAAAAGTGATACCTTTACTTCTTCTTTTCCGATATGGATGCCTTTTATTTCTTTGTCTTGTCTGATTGCTGTGGCGAGAACCTCTAGTACCACATTAAATAAGAGTGGAGAGAGTGGACAACCCTGTCTTGTTCCTGATTTAAGGGGGAAAGCCTTCAGTTTAGTGCCATTTAATATGATGTTAGCTGATGGTTTATCATATATGGCCTTTATCATGTTGAGATATTTTCCTTCTATACCCATTTTGTTGAGAGTCTTAAACATAAAATTGTGTTGTATTTTATCGAAAGCCTTTTCTGCATCTATTGATAAGATCATGTGGTTTTTGTTCTTTGTTTTGTTGATATGGTGTATTACGTTAATCGTTTTACGTATGTTGAACCATCCTTGAGATTCTGGGATGAATCCCACTTGATCATGATGTATTATTTTTTTAATATGTTGTTGTATTCGATTTGCTAGTATTTTGTTTAGTATTTTAGCATCTGTATTCATTAGAGATATTGGTCTGTAGTTTTCTTTTTTTGTGCAGTCCTTGCCTGGTTTTGGGATGAGGGTTATGTTGGCCTCATAAAATGTGTTTGGAAGTATTGCTTCTTCTTCAATTTTTTGGAAGACTTTGAGTAGAATAGGAACCAAGTCTTCTTTGAATGTTTGATAAAATTTGCTGGTATAGCCATCAGGGCCTGGACTTTTATTTTTGGGGAGGTTTTTAATGGTTTTTTCTATTTCTTCTCTACTGATAGGTCTGTTTAGGCTTTCTGCTTCTTCTTGACTCAGTCTAGGAAGGTTGTATTTTTCTAGGAATTTATCCATTTCTTCTAGGTTGTTGAATTTAGTGGCATAAAGTTTTTCATAGTATTCTACAATAATTCTTTGTATATCTACAGTGTCCGTGGTGATTTCTCCTCTTTCATTTTGGATTTTGTTTATATGAGTTCTTTCTCTTTTTTCCTTGGTAAGTCTTGCCAAGGGTTTGTCAATTTTGTTGATCTTTTCAAAGAACCAGCTCCTTGTTCTATTAATTTTTTCTATAGTTTTTCTGTTCTCTAATTCATTTATTTCTGCTCTGATTTTTATTATTTCCTTTCTTCGGCTGGTTTTGGGTTGTCTTTGTTCTTCTTTTTCTAGTTCCTTAAGGTGGGAAGTTAAGTGGTTCACTTGGGCTCTCTCTTGTTTGTTCATATATGCCTGAAGCAATATGAACTTCCCTCTTATCACTGCTTTTGCTGCATCCCATAGATTCTGATATGTCGTATTGTCATTTTCATTAGTCTGTATATATCTTTTGATCTCTGCACTTATTTCTTCTTTGACCCATTCATTTTTTAAAAGTATGTTGTTTAGTTTCCACATTTTTGTGGGATTTTTTTCCTCTTTTTTGCAGTTGAATTCTAGTTTCAAGGCTTTATGATCAGAAAATATGCTTGGTACAACTTCAATTTTTCTGAATTTGCTGATGTTGTTTTTGTGGCCCAACATATGGTCAATTCTTGAGAATGATCCATGTACACTGGAGAAAAATGTATACTCAGTCACTTTGGGATGAAATGTCCTGTAGATGTCTATCATATCCAGGTGCTCTAGTGTTTTGTTTAAGGCCACTATGTCTTTGTTGATTCTCTGTTTGGATGACCGATCTAGAGCCGTCAGCGGTGTATTGAGGTCTCCAAGTATGATTGTATTTTTGTCAGTTTTTGTTTTAAGATCAATAAGTAGCTGTCTTATATATTTTGGTGCTCCTTGGTTTGGTGCATATATATTAAGAATTGTTATGTCTTCTTGATTCAGTGTCCCCTTAGCCATTATGAAATGGCCATTTTTGTCTCTGAGTACTTTTCCTGTCTTGTAGTCAGCATTATCCGATATGAGTATTGCTACACCTGCTTTTTTTTGGATGTTATTTGCTTGGAGTATTGTTTTCCAGCCTTTCACTTTGAATTTGTTTTTATCCTTGTTACTTAGATGAGTTTCCTGTAGGCAGCATACAGTTGGATTTTCTTTTTTAATCCATTCTGCTACTCTGTGCCTTTTTATTGGTGAGTTTAATCCGTTTACATTTAGTGTAATTATTGATACTTGTGAGTTCCCTATTGCCATTTTATATCTTGCTTTCTGTTAGTTTCGTGTCTTGTTTGATCCTTCTCTTTCGTTTTTCTATCTTTTCTTTTTATTTGGTTGTATTCCATACATCTTTCCTCTGTTGCTATCTTTTTTATCTCATGTGTTTCTGTGGTGGTTTTTTCAATGGTGGTTACCTTTGAGTAATGAAAAGGGTCCCTACCCTGTTCATTGTAGCGAACTATTTTGTGAGTACTTTTGCACTCCATCGTCCTTTGCTACTGTTAATCTCCGTCTTCTCCCCCTCTTTCTTTTTGTTGTTGTCACAGTTTAAATTTGGTTTTATTGTGTTCTTCTTGGAGCTTTTACTTGTGGCTCTGTTTTTTTTTGTTCTTTGTATCTGATTGGAGAACCCCCTTTAGTATTTCCTGGAGTGGGGGTTTTCTCATAATAAATTCCCTCATCTTTTCTGTATCTGTGAATGTTTTTATTTCTCCTTCGTATTTGAAGGATAGCTTTGATGGGTATAGTATTCGTGGCTGAAAGTTCCTCTCTTTCAGGACTTTAAATATTGGGGTCCACTCTCTTCTAGCTTGTAGAGTTTCTGCTGAGAAATCTGATGATAATCTAATGGGCCTTCCTTTATATGTTGTATTCTTCTTTTCCCTGGCTGCCTTGAGAATTTTTTCTTTGCTGTTTGTTTGTGTCAATTTCATTGTGATATGCCTTGGAGTAGGTTTGTTGGGGTTAAGAAAACTTGGAGTTCTGTTTGCTTCTTGAACTTGAGGCTTTAGTTCTTTCCACAGGCTTGGGAAGTTCTCATCAATTATTTGTTTGAGTATGTTCTCCATTCCATTTTATCTCTCTTCTCCCTCTGATATACCTATTATTCTTATGTTATTCTTTTTGATGGAGTCAGACAATTCTTGTAGGGCTATCTCATTTTTTTTAATTTCTGAGTCTCTTTCTTCTTCTCTCTGTTGTGCCTCAAGTTGCTTGTCTTCTATTTCACTAATCCTCTCTTCTATCTGACCTGTTCTATTAGCTAAGCTTGTTATTTCATTTTTCAGCTCGTGAATTGAGTTTTTCATCTCTGTTTGATTTGTTTTTATAGTTTCAAGTTCCTTGGACATATATTCTTTGTGTTCATGGAGTTGTTTTCTGAGCTCCCTAAATTGCCTTTCTGTGTTTTCTTGTATATCTCGGAGGATTTTTAGTATTTCTATCTTGAATTCTCTGTCATTTAGCTCCAAGGTTTCCAATATATTAAATTTTTTCTCCATAGATTTTTCCTCATCTAGCTGTGTTACCTCTCTTTCTTTTGTATCCATGATATTCGATTTTCTCTTCCTTAATGGCATCTGAGGGTGGTTTTGTTGATAGTATTAATGAGATTTAATAAAGAATAAAAAGTTAAAAAAAATAAAAAAATAACAAATCGAAAAGAGTTGTTTTTTTTTAAAAAAATTAATAATGAAATAAAGAAAAATAAAATAAAATAAAAATTTTTTAAAAAAGGAAATTATTTCCCCCTCTTTTTTTCCTCTCCTCTCCTCTCCCCTCTTTCTTGAGAAAATCTTGTGGTGGACTGTGAGTTATAACAAACAATGCCTGTGATGGAGGGCCTGAATTGGAGAAAAGTAATAAAGGGGCAAAAAAGAGAGAAAGAAAAAAAAAAAAAAAAAAGGAAAAAAAAAAAAAAAAGAAAAAAGAAAAAAAAAAGAGCGTATGGACCCACAAAAAGCAAATAAGGAAAAAATTTGGGTCAAGAATAAAATGATTTGCTTTTAGGTGTTGGTTTTCTAAGAGTTATGATGAGAGGAATAAGAGGAAAATGGAAAAATGGGGGGACAAATTAAAAACTTACTATTGTATTTAGTGGAACAAGAACTAGATAATATGGAGAGCCAGGGATGGGAGCACTGCTAGTGAGTTAAAAAGGTGAAGTAAAAACCCCCCAAAATGCCACAAACATAGGTTTGAGTCCCAGATAAGATAATTTGTTTGTTATTGAGGTTTGAATGAGAGGAGATGTAAAGGAGAAAGGAAGAAACTAATATAGAGGGAGAAAAGAAAGAGAGAGAGAGAAAAAAAGAGGGAACCACTAAAAGAAGAAAAAAGAAAGGAGAGAGAGAGAGAGAGTTAAGGGTTTTGGAGTGCAACCCTCATAGAGAGAAAGGAAGAGAAGAGAAATGATAATGGGAGATGTAACACTTATGGGTAGTGTAGTTCAGGGAGAGGAGAGAGTAAGACCGGTAGAGAGTTAATCGGCCAAATTGAAGGAGGAAAAAAAAGTATCAAGAATGAAGATAAGAGAAACAAACGAACAAATATAATAAAATGGGATAGGTTATAAAGTCTGCAGATTATTCTTGATTTTGAGAGGTTATCTTCTTGCTTTTTCTTTTCTCTCCCTCTTCCTGGTCGGTGACTCTGTACCCCGGGTTCTGCCCCTTTGGCACGCTCAGGTAGAGGTTTGCAGTTGATAAGTCTCTATGGCAATGTCATGTATTGTGCTTTATTCTCGTTGGGAGTCGAGGCTCATTAGCATTTATAGGCTCCGACAGTGAGAGAGTCCGTGTTCCTGGAGCCTTTCTCCTAGTCTTTCCTTCCTCAATTAGTAGCCTGATAGTCCAGGTATGGGGTTGCTGCTGCCTCTGCCTGGATAGTAAGAGGCTCAAATTGCTGGCAACTCCCCACTCTATTTCCACTCAGCACAGGGCTCTGGGTAAGGCTCAGTCAGTCAGAGCTGCTAGCATAATCAGGCGGGCTTTCCGCCCACTCGAAGACCTCTGGCTCTGCCACTCTATCCGGTAACACAAGCAGGCGCCCACTTCCGGGGCACTTGGAGGAAACTCTCACTCACTGTCTGCAACCAGGATATCCGGCCAGCAGTCTCACGCTCTGAGTGAAACCCCCAACCGCAGGGAAAAGTTGCAGCGTTGGAATTGAGTCTTGCTCCGTCCCCGTGTGCGGCTTTTGCAAGGCGCTGGGGCGGCTCGAGATTCCGCTTTGGCCCACACAAAGGCCCCTGACTCTGCCCCTCTGTGCGATAACACGGGCGCGCACTGCCGAGGCACTCGGAGGAATCGCTCACTCCTTATCTGCGCGCGCAAACCAGGATATGAGGCCGGCCGCGGTTCCCTCTGAGTGAAACACCCTCCAGCACGGAAAATCTCCACCGTTGGGATTAGTTCTCACTCCCTCCCGTGCGTGGCTTTCCCAGGGCGCTGGGGCTGCCCAGAGACTCTGCCCTCAGCCCACAGAAAGGCCTCTGACCCTGCCTCTCCGTGGGGCAACACGGGTACCCACTTCCGCAGCTTAGGAAGAAATCTCTCTTCCACTAACTGCGCACCGACCAGGAGACCGGGTAAAATGGCCGCTCCGCTTGTCTTTCTTTGTTTGGGTTTGGCGCGAGTGTTAGCTTGTATTGCCCGGGTTGCCACAGGATCAGATTTTCCTCGGCTTGGATCTCTGAGCCACAGCCTGGTTCGGCCGTTTTTGCTGCGGCGGCCTGGATCTATTCACCCCCTTTGCCCGCCTCAGTTTCTATATTCACAGTTACCAGAAAAAGCCGCCCTGTTTAGGTTAGTGAGGAAGGCGGAGCATTTCTTACTCCCTATTTCCTTCGGGGTTTGGTTATATATTTAGCCAATTTTTCACTCAATCATACCTTTGGGTGTATTGCGAAGAATCTGGAAGCTCCAAGTATAGGTTTTTCTGTTTCTGGTTGAAGATCTTGTTGAGTTTTGGGGGAGATTTATCGGTATCGCTTCCTACTCCGCCATTACTCTGACGTCATCTACTTCTTTACTTTTTGTTGTTGTTGTTTACCTTCCCTCTCCCTCTATTCTCCTCCAACCCAACTCTACTCAGATCACTCCCTACCTCCTCTGAGAGCCTAAGCTTACAAGCTTGAATATGTACCTCTGTATGTTTCTTTATGCTTATATGATTATAGTGAAATACACAAAACATGCATACTCATATTCATGCTCATCTAACCATATATAAATATAACACATTCATAGTTTTTGATCAATATATCTCTTTCTTTTAGAAAGATTGTATTATATATACTTTTTGGCATTTTGCTTTATAAATCACCAGGTATTTCTTTTTAATGGATGTAAAATAGTTTTGTGGTACAGATATGCCAAATCTATCTAATAATTCCACTGTGGATGGGCATTCATTTGGTTTTCCATGTTTTGATAGTACAGTGTTGCAGCAAACACTCTTGCTCATATCTCCTGTGGCTAATGGTACTTAGAAAACAGTGCTTTTTGTTTACATGGGCTCTCTTGGAGTGACTTGGTTATATTAAAATACATGAAGATTCTTAATTTAAACATATATATATTGCCAGATTGTTTTTCCCAAAGGCTTTGATATTTCATTCATATTCTCATGAGCCATGTGGTGCAGTCCATATCCCTGGAAGCAATAGACATTATCAGACTTTTTCATTTCATATCTAATATCTCCTTGTTTTAATTTGAATTTTCTGGGCTGCCAGTTCATTTTATTATATTTTTTTATTTTTCTTTTGACTCAACTGCCTATGCTTTCCATCTTGCCCATATTTCAATTGGGTTATTTTTCCATATTGTAAATGTGTAAGATAATAATTATATAATTATATTAAAGATATAAATGCTCTATTTCCTCCATTGCATGTGTTTTTTACATTGGTTGTTTAATAAATATTTTGCTCTATTTTCAAAAATATTTGAAAAACTGGAGCCAAATACTTTTCTTTGTTTTAATACTTTCTTAATGTTCAATGTTGTTTAAAGGGGTTTTATCCATCTAGATTGTATAGCCTGTATGTAGCTATATATTTTTTATAGAACTGTAATTGTTTTTATTCTTTTGCTCTTAAGTTTTTAATGACATTTATATTTAAAACAATATCCTTTTTTATTGTATTAAAACAATATATTTGTTCCTTTAAATTCTCAAATATATCATCATCAATTCTGGATTCTCTATCCTGTATCAATGATCCTATGTCTATTCTTAGGCCAACACTGTGTTGACTTAATCATAGTTGGCTTAATAGAATTATCTGATATGAGGTAGGAAAGCTATCCTCTTGCCATTTTTCTATTTTACTTGATCTTATTTTTTTCTGGGTATATATATTTTTTATCTCCATTTTAGAATTTGGAAAATTTATTCACACGGATATACAAATACATACTGAATTTCTTCTTTTTTTTTGCATTTTACTACATTTTCACCCCCTGCCCCATTCCCCCAGATTTATTTCTTCCATGGAAATTTTATGATCATTTTATTTAATTACAAATGCTTCTTAAATTATATGTTTATATACATACGTATGTGTATACATCTGTGTATGTTTGTGTATGCATGCATGCATGTGTGTGTATCACCTATGATATGTATGTATGTATTATATATCTATATTATCTATTTTCTATTGGCTTTTGATAATAATAGTCTTCATTACTTTTAAATGGTATCCTCTAATTTTTATATTACTTGAAATTTTAAATAAAAATGGCCTCTAAATTTTAGAAAATCTAGATTCTCTTTGATAATATTTTATTTGGAAAATTTACATTTATATTCAAAAAGAAATTATGTGTATGTGTGCGTGTGATATCTTTACTAGATTTTGAAGTAAGAGTTATACAGAATTTATAAAATGAATTGAAAGAGCTCTCTATATTTGCCTTCGGCCTGGCTTAGTTTAATGAACATTATTTTTAAACTTAATATGCAGTGATCTTTAGTTTTGGTGTACAGTTCTATGAATTTGAACACATGTCATTTATGTAACTACAACTACAATCAGGATACAAAACAGTTACATCACTCCAAAAAACTCTCTTGCAATTCCTTGCCCTAACTGCTGGCCCCTGCAAAACACTGATTTGTTCTCCATCACTATAAATGGAGTCTTTTCAAGAATGTCAGGAATCAGAATATTCAACCTTTGAGACTGGCTTCTCAGAGACTGGTTTCTTTTACTTAGCATAATGCCTTTGAAATACATCCATGTTGTTGTGTGAATCAATAGTTTGCTTGTTTATTCATTCGGCTGTTGAAAGACTTTTGGATTGTTTCCAATTGTTGCTGATTATGAATAGAGCTGCTATAAACGTTTGTGTACAGGTTTTTATATAAACTTAAGTTTTAATTTCTCTTGAGTAAAAATACTAAGTGTGGGATGGCAAGGTTATAAGGTAAGTGTCTGTTTAACTATAAAGTTAAATATAGTGAAACTGTTTTCCAGAGGGTCTGTATCATTTCCATTAGCAATGTATAAGAGCTCCAGTTGTTCAGGATCATTGCCAGGACTCAGTATTCTCAGTATTTTTAATTTTGGCCATTCTAATAGGTGTGCAGTGGCATCTCATCTTAATTTTAATTTGCATTACCCTAATCACTAATAATATTTATTATTCACATATTCTCATTGTTGAAGTATCTGTTCAAGTCTTTTGCCCATTTAAAAATTTCTTTTCAATTACAATTTACATTCAATATTCTGTATTAGTTTCAGGTATACAGCATAGTGGTTAGACACTTATGTACTTACATACTGGACCCTCTGATATTTTAAGTACGCAATTTTAAATTGGATTGTTTTCTTAGTGTTGATTTTAGAGAATTCTTTGTGTATTTTGGTTAAAAGTTTTTTTTGGATAAATGATCTGCAAATATTTTCTTCAAAACTGTCTTGTGCTTCAGTTTTCTAATGTCTTTCAAGTGGAAAAATTTTGTTTTTGATGAAGTGTGATTTATAAACTTTTAATTTTATAAACTGAGCTTTTGATATCATACCCATGAACTCTCTTTTTTTGTTTCAGATCATGAAGATTTCCTGTTTTTCTTTAAAAGTTTTATAGTTTTATGATTTACAATTATATCTATGATCTAATTGATCTATGATTCATTTTGAATATATTTTGTATTAATTATAATTAAATTTTATAATTATATTTATGTTAGGTTGAGGTTTACATTTTTGCATATATAAGACCAACTTTTCCAACACCATTTGATGAAATGACTATTCTATCACCTCACTCAAACTCAATTAGCCATATTTGTTTTGGTTTAATGATACACTATTTTAGTCCATTGATCCATGTGTCTACTCCATTTTCATTAATGTAGTTTATAACATGTCTTAAATGAGATAGTGTGTGTGTGTGTGTGTGAGAGAGAGAGAGAGAGAGAGAGAGAAAGAGAGAGAGAGAGAGAAAGAGAGAGAGAGAAGGAGACAGATGAGAAGCATGAATTCATAGTTGCATCACTTTAGTTGTTCATTGATTGCTTCTTATATGTGCCTTGACTGAGGGACCCCAACAAAGTCAGTGACCTTGGGCTCAAGCCAGGGATCTTGGACTTTAAGCCAGTGACCTTTGGGCTCAAGCTAGTGACCATGGGATCCCATGCTCAAACTGGTGGAACTTTGCTCAACTTGGATGAGCCTCCTCTCAAGCCAGTGACCTTGGGGTTTTGAACCTGGGACTTCAGCATCTAGGCTTGATGCTCTATTCACTGCACCACCACAGGTTATCTTCTAACTTTACACTTTTTCAAAAATGTCTTTTCAAGTATTTTGTCTTTCTGTATAAAATTTAGAAGCAGCTTATTAATATCTATAGAAAAACTGGCTGAGGTTTTGACTGGAATTATGTTAAATCTATAGATTAGTTTGGGGAAAATGAATATTTTTATTATGTTGAGCCTTCCAACCCATGAATATAGTATGTCTTTACATTTATGTAGGTCTTTTATCATTTGTTCCATCAGGATTTTTCCAGTTTCATCATACAAATAGAAATTTAATGTACTTAAAGGTGTGTGATGTGCTGATTTGATATACATATACATTGTGAAGGGATTTCCTCCATCAGGTTCATTAACATAGCCATCAGCTACATATTATTTTTGTTGTTTTATTTTTTGGTGATAACACTTAAGTTTTACTTTCTCAGAAAATTTTAATTACACAATACAGTGTGATCAACTGTAGTTACCATGTTATACATTAGGTCCTCAGAACTTACTCATAATTGAAACTGTATTCTTTTACCAACTTCTCCTTATTTCCCAAACCACTAAGTCCCTGGCAATCACCATTTTCTATGAGTGATTTTTTTTAGATTCCACATATAGTGCCAGTATTTTTATTTCTTTATCTAGATTAATTTACATTGCATAATGCTCTCCAGGTTCATCCATGTGATGCAAATGTCAAGGTTTACTTCTTTTAAAATACTGTTATATCACTTATATCATTTGATATGTCACATTTATACTTATCACCTTATTTTTTTAAAGTTAATTAATTAATTAATATTTTTAGGTGAGAGGAGGGGAAGTAGTAAGGCAGACTTCCACATGTTCCCTGACTGGGACCCACCCAGCAATTCTGTTGGGGGCTGATGCTCAAGTACTGAGCTATTTTTAGTGCCTGAGGCTGATATGCTGGGACCAACCTAGCCATCCTCAGTACCCAGGGCCATGCTTGAAACAGTCGAGCCACTGTCTGTGAGAGGAGAAGAGGGAGGGGATGAGAGAAGCAGATGGTCATTTATCTTGTGTGCCCTGTCTGGGAATTAAACCCAGGTATTGATATGCCAGGTAACACTCTATCCACTGAGCCATTGGCCGGGGCCTTATCTACTTATTTGTTGATGGAAAATGAAGTTGTTTTCATGTCTTGGCTTTGTGAGAAATTCTTTAACTGCCATGGAAAATAGATTTATTTTCACAATAGTGATTTCATTTCTACTAGCTATATT
This sequence comes from Saccopteryx bilineata, assembly GCF_036850765.1. NCBI lineage: Eukaryota > Metazoa > Chordata > Mammalia > Chiroptera > Emballonuridae > Saccopteryx > Saccopteryx bilineata. Next base: position 47,137,863 of record NC_089491.1, read on the forward strand.
CTTAGAAAGTGGATTTGTTGGATCATATGGTAGTTCTATTTTTAATTTCTTGAGGGACCTCCATACTGTGTTTCATAGTTACTGTACCAATTTATATTTCTAGCAAGAGTGTATAAGGATTCCCTTTTCTCCATATCCCACCAGCATCTGTTATATTTTTTCTTTTGATAATAAGCATCCTAACAGGTGTGAGGTGATAGCTCATTCTGTTTTTTATTTGCATTTCCTTAAATTAGTGATGACAAGCACCTTTACATGTAACTGTGGCATTTATTTGTCTTCTTTAGAAGAATGTCTACTCTGCCCATTTTTAATTGCATTATTTTATTTTATTTGCTATTGAATTGTGTGATTTTTTTTTTTTTTACAGAGACAGAGTGAAAGTCAGAGAGAGAGGGATAGATAGAGACAGACAGACAGGAACGAAGAGAGATGAGAAGCATCAATCATCAATTTTTCGTTGTGGCACTTTAGTTGTTCATTGATTGCCTTCTCATATGTGCCTTGACTGCGGGCCTTCAGCAGACCAAATAACCCCTTGCTCGAGCCAGTGACCTTGGGTCCAAGCTGTTGAGCTTTTGCTCAAACCAGATGAACCTGTGCTCAAGCTGGTGACCTCGGGGTCTCGAACCTGGGTCCTCCACATCCCAGTCCAACACTCTATCCACTGCACCACCAACTGGTCAGGCGAATTGTGTGAATTTTTTGTGTATTCTGGACGTTAACCCCTTATTGCATATGTGTTTTGCAAATATTTTCTTCCATTCCATAGGCTGCCATTTCATTTTGTTGATGGTTTACTTTGCTTGCAGAAGTGTTTTAGTTTGATGTAGCCCCACTTATTTCTTTTTTGTTTTTGTTGCCTTTGCTTTTGGTGTCACATTTAAAAAAATTACTGCCAAGATCAGTGTTAGGAGATTATACCCTATGTTTTCTTCTAGGAGTTTGAGATATTATATTCAAGTCTGTAATCCATTTTGAGTTAATTTTAGTTAACTCTTAAGTTGAAATTTTCCTTATCCCAGAATATTTTTTGAAAATAGAATATAGCTTTAAGTCAATTAGATAGTCTCTTACTGAAAGAATTTAGTTTATGCAATAACCAATATGCTTGATTTTTCCCTTCCACTTTACTTTATGAATATTGTTTAGTTTTATTATTGCCTTTTCCTTTTTTCTTCTTATTTTCTTGTCTTGATCAAGTTGATATTTATTTCCTGAGTTAATCTAGTAGTTTATGATATATTTGCGATCCATTATCATTTATATTTTGTCTCTCTAAATAATGATAAGTGCCTATTTCTTTCTTTAAAACATATTTTATTTATTGATTTTTTAGAGGAGGGGAGCATGAAGCATCAACTCGTAGTAGTTATTTTGACTGGGCAAGCCCATGGTTTAGATCCGGTGACCTCAGCATTCTAGGTCAATGCTTTACCTACTGTGCCACCACAGGTCAGACCGTATTTCTTCATGTATGTAAAAGCAGATCCTATTTTCCCCACTGAGAGGTGTAGTTTTCCTCACTAAAATACTTATTTTCTCCCCAATAAAATGAGATATTTAGAACACTTTCACTCTCCTTTGTTTTTCTTCCTTTCTCTTTTTCAGGTTTAGAAGTTCCTTTGAGTAAATCCTTACTGTTTTAAGTGTTTTTGACACTTAAATTTTATATTTTCAGAGAATAAATTATTAATTGATATTTAAAGGCATGTATATAGTAGTACTATAGATAATTTAAACATGTATGTATATTGTGTACAAATACATATCTAAATTATAAAGTATATGTATGTATATGTTTGTATGTATATGTATGTATAATTTGTATAAATATATATAAATTATAAGGTTTATGGTTCAACATACTTTATTTTATTATTTCCATATTGTGAGATCAAGTTCAGGTTTATTTATAGTCCTTTTTCTATTATTTTTCTCAGATGGTATAGCTGGATGATATCTTTAGTGCATTATTGCATATTTATTTCACCTTGAAGAAAATGTCTTGGTTTATAATTATTGAGAATCAAATTATTTCTTTTAGTAGTAGTTATTATTCTTCTAGCTTCTAACTGTAAGTGTATGAGAATGATATATTTATTTAGGCAGACAACTTATTCCTTTTTATGGGTGCTCAGAATATCTCCTTTGTATCCTCAGAGGTCCAGAAGTTTACCAGGCTGTCCCAAATATGTGTTTTCTTCTCAACAGCTTTACCATGGAATTCATTAAACTCCAGAATGATCTTTTTTTCACCTTAAGGAAATGATGTTATCTATTAAATTATTTTGTCTTTATTTTGTGTCTTCACATTCTGAGTTTCTACTATTTGCACAAACTCTTCTTATCATTTTTCTTATTATCAATGTGATTCCTTATAAATTACATCTCTTTAATTTTGAGATAGTATTTTATTTAAGGTCTTATGTCACTAATTTTGGTCTTAGTGATGTCTGGATTGTTTAGTGGGAGTATCAATTTTTTCTCCCCCAAACATAATTTTTAATGCTGCACCAGAATTTTTTTTGTGTGTGTTTCTATTCAATTTTTTGTCTCTTCTAGCAGCTCTGTTCACTGTGCCTGAATTCTTTCTGTTTAGACTGGCCTTTGTCCCCTCTGCCATCTGGCCTCTGTTTTTGTTGGCTTCTTGGGACTCAAGTATGATTGCAGTATGTTTAGTTTTTGGGGTAGTTTAAAATAAGTTTAAGAGAAAGCAGTCTCTCTCGTGCACTATTGGCCTAGAAGCAAGCAGATAATGAGTTCACTATTGAAACAGCTAGCGTGAAGAAAGCCTTTGGGTAGTTGGGTTCCTTGAGTTTGCTAGGCTTGAAGAAAGGAAGATCTGGGTCCATTTATCTGCTTTTTCTTGGTATTTCAGGGATCAAAAAGTCAGTCTTTTCTTGAGGGTTGATCTTGACCTTCCCTAGGAATATACAAATCTTTGCAGTCAAATGGTCTCCCTTGAATCTATCAGTTTATGACTTTTCCCCACAGTTTTGGTCTCAGATGCCTAACCAGTGTGAGATAAGAAAGGCAACCTTGAACCTATATATTTTCTATACTATGACTTCTAGCAAACCCAAGAGTTTATGTGCTACTTGTAGCTTGTAGGTCTGAGCTGCTATTCCATGCAGGACAGGCAGGTAGACTGAAGTTGATATCAGAAGAGAAAAGAGTTATAATAAATCCACATCTTCTCAGAATCACCTGCTGGATTCTTCTCTATGATAGTGGTGCCAATATTTGTTGGGTCTGGAGGCTATTGCTATGTCCTGAAACACAGATTTGATTTTTCTTCATGTTGCCTAGTAATTTTCACTTAAAGTGTTTTAAACATCAGAACTGATATTTTACCTGTTGAAACATAGAAAGTCTAAACAAAGAGAGTAATTTTTATCTGAGACCAAACTTAGGAGATTTAAGTAGAGAAAATTATTATTTATTAAACCTACTGTCAAGTATAGACTCATTTTGGTTTCCCTCGTGATTTAGATTATTTTTCTTAGGAAAGTCTTCAGATTTGCAATGTTTCCAAAACAGAATATTCATGTATTCTAAGTATATAATACATTAGTTAATATTATCATAGTATTAATTGTAAAACAATTTTATTTTAGTTAAAGAAAACCATGTGTGTATGTGTGCAAGTAGTGATTAAAAGGTTACATTAGAACTTTTTCTCCTTCGGTAAGTAAACTGCTTTGTTTTGTATAGAAGTAATCTGAGGCTAAAAGGAAAAAAGATTTAATTTTTTTTTATCCCTGTGACCTTTTAATGACACTTGGATGCTAACTATAGCTAAAGAATATTCAGAAAGTTAAAGAGAGAAATTCCTTGGGGAGATTTTTCAGGTATGTTTTTGTTAAGTGTTTAACATCATCGAATTCTCAGATCTAACATATTTTCATGACATAGTACACACACTCTAAATGCAGGTGTATTCCTTAACTGCAAGTATTTATTTAACAAATTTCCTCAAGTCTTCTGGTGTCTGACACAGCATGACAGTAGTTAAGGATCTGTCACCAGTCCCATTAAAAACCTTATTGTTTAGGCTTTACTTCCTTGACTGTTTCAAATTACATCTAGCTGAAACTTGCCAAAGAAGTTGTCAGCTTAGATATGACTTTGATTTTGAAAAACTGTTGAAAATAGGAAAGCCATTTATAGTGACAGAAAAAAAAAGAGAGAGAATTTGACTGGCATCAAATGCCTTTTCTCACTGAAATATACTTGCTCATGAAATTTTCCAAACAATTGCACTACAGATTAGTACATTTTGACACTTTTAAAATAAGCATGCTTTAAAACAGGATAGATAATTAACTGGAAAAATATATGTCTGCATGTACATTAGAAATGTTTCCTGGTTTCTTTTTTACTGTGAGAGTTCAATATGTCACTATGATAAGACTGAAATGGCAAGATTCTATTTATACAGAATATAAATCAGGAACATCTATCAAAAAAGAACATTTGCATAAGAATATGAATTTTCATCTCTTTGGTATAATCAGGGAATTAGATTAAAATTATAGTTTGTTTTTGGTATAATGCTGAGATTTAGAATAATGTAAAACTCAATAAATAGGTTAATCAGTAGTTAGCTCTCTCAAGAAAAGATTTTTCTGAATTGTAAAAATCTGACAGAATCAGCCAGAATGCAGTTCAGAAAGATAAGGAAATTGGAAAGATAGAAGAGAGACCTAAAGGCATGGAGGAAAGCCTGGCCTGTGGGGAGGCAGTGGGCTTTGACTTGGAGTGCTGAGGTTGCCAGCTCAAAACCCCAGGCTCGCCCACTTACGGGCACATAAGAGAAGCAACTACTATGTGTGGTGATTCCCACCCCTCCCTTCTTTCTCTCTCTTCTCTCTAAAAATCAATAAAAATAAAATTAAAAAACAATAAAGGCATGGAGGAAAAAATATAAAGCACCAACAAGAGAATAGCGAGAATGGGGAAGGATTTAAGAAATTATGGCTGAAAATTTTTTTAGAATTGAAAAAAGACATGGTTCCTCGAATACAGTGTGTCCGTAAAGTCATGGTGCACTTTTGACCAGTCACAGGAAAGCAACAAAAGACGATAGAAATGTGAAATCTGCACCAAATAAAAGGAAAACTCTCCCAGTTTCATACCTATTCAGTGCAGTTCGATGTGGGCTCACGCACAGATTTTTTTAGGGCTCCTTAGGTAGCTATCCCGTATAGCCTCTACAGATTCGTCACTGACTGATGGCCTACCAGAACGGGTTTCTCCACCAAACTGCCGGTTTCCTTCAACTGCTTATCCCACGAGTAATGTTATTCCTGTGTGGTGGCGCTTCGTTATAAACGTGCCAATATTCACGTTGCACTTTGGTCACGGATTCAAATTTAGCGAGCCCCAGAACACATTGAACTTTCCTCTGTACCATCCACATCTCGACTGGCATGGCCGTGGGTTGCTCCGCTTTATACACAGTGTTACATCATCATCTGCGCATGCGTACATGCTGCCACATCATCCTACAGAAACTGGAAGGGTTTTCCTTTTATTTGGTGCAGATTTCACATTTCTATCTCTTCTGTTGCTTTCCTGTGACTGGTCAAAAGTGCACCATGACTTTACGGACACACTGTATAACAAGCAACATTAAGATTTGATAAACAAATTCATACCTAGAGAATAAAAAATGACCAGAGAAAAGAAGCCAGGTTGTTTTTAATCTAGATAATTTTATGATATAATTTTACAACAAAAAGGATATGTCAGATGTCAATTAAACAAAATTTTAAAGTCCTACAGGAAAAGAAGCTGGTATTTTATTCCCAGCTAACATTTGGTTAAAAAAGAGTGCAAACCTGATTAGTGGTGGGTGGTGGCACGGTACACAGAATGTCAACCTGTGACGCTGAGGTCCTAGGTTTGAAACTCATGGTTACTGGCTTGAGAGTGCAGGCTCACCAGCTTGAGCGTGGGATCCCATGGTTGCTGGCTTAAGCCTAATGGTCATTGACTTGAGCCCAGGGCCACTGGCTTGAGCAAGGGTCAGTGGTTTGGCTAGAGCTCTGCAGTCAAGGCAAGTATAAGAAGTAATCAGTGAACAATTATAGTGCTTCACCTACGAGTTGATGCTTCTCATCTCTTTCCCTTCTTGTCTCTGTTTCTGTCTCTATCTCTCTTCTCTCTCTCTTTTGCAAAAAAGGTGCAAAATATAGATAAATATGGATATATAAAGACCAAGAGTTTATTATTTATTTATTATTCTTTCTAATGAAAGACCTGTTGATATATTTAACTTAGTAAGAAACAAATTGAATGAAAAAGGACAAAGTTGGAGGCAAATGAAAGAGGAAAGCATGTTGATAAATGCACCCCAGTTTCTTTCAATAGCCCAATGTACGGAAGTAACTGTTTGAGTAAAAGCCATGCTAAAGTCCTTTCCTGTGTGGGTGCAAACAAGATTTTGATTAAAAATGGCATTTGCTAAGAAACACGTGTTAAAAATTTAAGGGCGTACAGTGGATAGAGCATCGGACTGGGACGCGGAGGACCCAGGTTCAAAACCCGGAGGTTACCAGCTTGAGTGTGGGCTCATCTGGTTTGAGCAAGACTCACCAGCTTGAGCCCAAGGTCGCTGGCTTGAACAAGGGGTCAATCAGTCTACTGTAGTCCCCGGTCAAGGCACACATGAGAAAGCAACCAATGAACAACTAAGGTGCCACAAAGAATTGATGCTTCTCATCTCTCTCCCTTCCTGTCTGTCTGTCTTTCTCTCTCTCTCTATCTGTCCCTCTGCCTCTCTCTGTCTCTATCGCACACACACAAACAAATTTAAGGGCAACCATAGAAAGAATAGAAATAAAATTAGAAAATGGAGCTGACCTATATGATTGATAATCTTTAGTTTAAGGATACCCTTTTTAGTCTTGACATCCATGCCTAGGTCAATATGGAGCTACTTCATTAAACAGAAGACACCTGATTAGTTCTTTCTTTGTAACCCACCTTATTTCAATGCAAAAGAAACTAGTATTTTTCAGGGAAAGTAAAGAATATAGACACTCTCAGTAGTTATCTGTAGACGCATGATGAGGTTTAGGATGATGTTTTGTTAAAGGGCATTTGACTGGAGTAATGTGGAGTTGCTTTGAAGAAGGGAAAAGTAATATTCAAAGAATGAGAACAAAATGACAGCAGTGAGGACAGCTACATATTGAGTGTCTACATATGCATGCAGTATATTAATTTACATTCATGAGTGCATAATGACGTTTTGGTCAATGATGAACCACATATATGAAGGTGGCCCCATAAGATTATAATAGAGCTAAAAACTTCTTATCACCTAGTGATGTTTTAGTCATCTTAATACCATACTTCAGCACATTACTCACATGTAGTGCTGATGCTGGTGTAAACAAACCTACTGCACTGCCAGTCACATAAAGTACAGCACATGCAATCATGTATACTTGATAATGGTAATAAATGACTGTTACTGTTTTATGTACTTACTATATTATACTTTGTAATTATTGTTATTGGGTGTACTCTTCCTACTTATTAAAAAATGTTTGTTGTGAAGCAAAATGCCCTGCTAGGCTGGCAGCAGCCTCATACATCTCGTGTTCACTATGTCTCTTAATTGATCATTTTCTCATGTGCTGGATTTATTCTCATGTTTTTTTGTTCATTGTGGCCCCTAAGTGTACAAAATCCACTGCTAGTGTTGACCGTAGGAGGTCACATTGAGTGATTGACCTGGAAACAAAATTAGAAGTGATTAAGAACTGTGAAGGTGAAAAATCAGTCAGGCATGTCCCGTTCAACCATAGCTACAATCTTGAATAATAAGAATGATGTGACAGAGCTGTTAAAGGATCTGCTTCATTGAAGGCAGTGAGACTAACAGAAATTCAGGAAGATATTGTATCAGACATGGAGAAATTTCTAATGACCTTGGTTGAAGACCAGATACAAAAGCATATCTTTCTCAGCTCATGATAATCATGACCAAAGCAAAAGGATTTTTTGCAATGTTGAAAGAAAGGATGGACCTGATTACAATGCTGAATGGACTGCTAGCTCTGGGTGGTTTAAATGATTCAAGAGTCATCATTCATTACATAATCAAAAGTATGATGAGTCTGTGAATACTGATGTGAAGGCAGCTAAATAATTTTTTGAAATTCTAAATGAGCTGATTGGAGAGTTACTTGCCAAGTCAAATATTTAATATGGATAAAACTTCCCTATTCTGGAAACAGATGCTTGAAGTTCTTTTATCCATAAGGAAGCCAAATCAATGCCTGGTATCAAGGACAGAATAACAGTCTTGCTTGAGGACAATATTGCAGGCTACAAATTGGAACCCATTCTGATCTTGAATGGTGAGAATCCAGGGTGTTCAAGAATATTTATTGGCACCTATTGCCAGTATTCTACAGGAACAATAATGAGTCATGGATCACCCAGCTTCTCTTCCAAAATGCCCTGCTGAATTGCTATGCCAATGACATGGAGAAGTATCGTTTGGAGAACAATATACCTATCAAGATTTTGTTTATTGTTGACAATGTTCCTGAATATTCTTCTTCGATTGATGATCTCTAATCCAATATCAAAGTGGTGTTTCTCCCTCAAAGTACCACCTCTTATACTACCTCTTTGCTCCAACCATTAGGTCAAGAAATTAGAGCAGCTTTTAACTGCCTGAGGACTTTTGCCCAGGCTGTTGCTGCAACTGAGGAAGACACTGAAAAGACACCGATGCAATTCTGCAAAGATTACATCTATGACTGCATCAAGATGTTACTTGGGCTTGGGGTCATGTAACCAAGGAGCATATAAATGGCATCTGGAAGAAGATACTCAAGAGCTTTATCTATAATTACAAAGGGTTTGCCAAGGATGAAGGAGGAGCTTGCAAAAATCAACAATGCTGTGGTTGGGAGAGTAATCAACTTTAACTTATGTGTCCATGAGGATGACATTGAAGTGATTCTAGAGATGCTTCCTGAGATATTGACTACTGAAAGTTGTTGGAATTGGAATAGGAATGTATATCTAAAGAAGAGGTAAGAGAAAAGAAAACTGCAAGAGAAAGGAAAGAAGGACCTGCCTCCCTCCCCCAAAAATTTATACTGAGGGTTTAGCAGAAACTTTTGAAGATCTCAATAAGCTCATTAAAAAATTTGAAAACAGCCTGACCAGTGGTGACACAATGGATAGAGCATCAGTCTGGGATGCTGAGGTCCCAGGGTTGAGACCCCGAGGACACTGGCTTTAGTGTGGGGTCATTAACATGATCCCAAGGTCGCTGGCTTGATCTCAAAGGCCACTGGCCTGAAGCCCAAGGTCACTGGCTTGAGCTGAAGGTTGCTGGCTTAAGCAAGGGGTCACTAGCTTGGCTTGAGCCTCTCCATCAAGGCACGTATGAGAAGCAATCAATGAACAGCTAAAGTGACAGAACTATGAGTTGATGTTTCTCATCTCTCTCCCTTCCTGTCTCTCTCTCTCAAAAATAAAATTGAAAACATGAACCCCAACACTAAGTATTTTTTAATAAATAGAGAGTAATGTTTATGGTGCATTATCTACTTACAAGCAATCTATGAAAAAAGTCCCACAAAAAATCAAACTACCAGGGGCATATTTCTGAAAGGAGGGACACCTCCTGCAGAAGAGCCTCAGGCAGGTTCTTTAGGGCGTGTTCCAGAAGAAGCCCTTGTTAGCAGAGGAGATGAAGGCTCCATGCATGTTACTGCCCCTGAAAGCCTCCTAGTGGGACAGGGTATGGAGGTGGAGGCAGTGATATTGGTGATCCTGACATGTGTGTGTGTTTGGATCTTAGTTTAAAAAGTAAAAACACATTTTTAAATTGAAAAATCTTGTAAAACAATGACATAAAAGACTTTTGTTCAGCTGTACAATGTGTGATTAGAGCTAAGTATTATTATTATTTTTATTTTTATTTTTTTGGGTTCACTTTTTTTTTTTAATAAATTTTTATTAATGGTAATGGGATGACATTAATAAATCAGGGTACATATATTCAAAGAAAACATGTCTAGGTTATTTTGTCATCAAATTATGTTGCAAACCCCTCGCCCAAAGTCAGATTGTCCTCCGTCACCCTCTATCTAGTTCTCTGTGCCCCTCCCCCTCCCCCTAACTCTCTCCCTCCCTCCCTCCCATGTCCTCCCTCCCCCCCCCCCCCCCACCCTTGGTAACCACCACACTCTTGTCCATGTCTCTTAGTCTCATTTTTATGTTCCACCAATGTATGGAATCATGTAGTTCTTGTTTTTTTCTGATTTACTTATTTCACTCCTTATAATGTTAGCAAGATCCCACCATTTTGCTGTAAATGATCTGATGTCATCATTTCTTATGGCTGAGTAGTATTCCATAGTGTATATGTGCCACATCTTCTTTATCCAGTCTTCTATTGAAGGGCTTTTTGGTTGTTTCCATGTCTTGGCCACTGTGAACAGTGCTGCAATGAACATGGGGCTACATGTGTCTTCACGTATCAATGTTTCTGAGGTTTTGGGGTATATACCCAGTAGAGGGATTGCTGGGTCATAAGGTAGTTCTATTTGCAGTTTTTTGAGGAACCACCATACTTTCCTCCATAATGGTTGTACTACTTTACAGTCCCACCAACAGTGAATGAGGGTTCCTTTTTCTCCACAGCCTCTCCAACATTAGCTATTACCCGTCTTGTTGATAATAGCTAATCTAACAGGAGTGAGGTGGTATCTCATTGTAGTTTTGATTTGCATTTCTCTAATAACTAATGAAGCTGAGCATCTTTTCATATATCTGTTGGCCATTTGTATCTCTTCCTGGGAGAAGTGTCTCTTCATGTCCTCTTCCCATTTTTTTATTGGATTGTTTTTTTGTTTGTTGTTGAGTTTTATGAGTTCTTTGTAAATTTTGGATATTAGGCCCTTATCTGAGCTGTCGTTTGAAAATATCAGTTCCCATATAGTTGGTTGTCTGTTTATTTTGATACCAGTTTCTCTTGCTGAGCAAAAACTTTTAATTCTGATGTAGTCCCATTCATTTATCTTTGCCTTCACTTCTCTTGCCATTGGAGTCAAGTTCATAAAATGTTCTTTAAAACCCAGGTCCATGATTTTAGTACCTATGTCTTCTTCTATGTACTTTATTGTTTCAGGTCTTATATTTAGGTCTTTGATCCATTTTGAATTAATTTTAGTACATGGGGACAGGCTGTAGTCGAGTTTCATTCTTTTGCATGTGGCTTTCCAGTTTTCCCAACACCATTTATTGAAGAGGCTTTCTTTTCTCCATTGTGTGTTGTTGGCCCCTTTATCAAAGATTATTTGACCATATATATGTGGTTTTATTTCTGGGCTTTCTATTCTGTTCCATTGGTCTGAGTGTCTATTTTTTTGCCAATACCATGCTGTTTTGATTATCGTGGCCCTATAATATAGTTTAAAGTCAGGTATTGTAATGCCCCCAGCTTCATTCTTTTTCCTTAGGATTGTTTTGGCTATTCGGGGTTTTTTATAGTTCCATATAAATCTGATGATATTTTGTTCCGTTTCTTTAAAAAATCTCATAGGGATTTTGATGGGAATTGCATTAAATTTGTATATTGCTTTGGGTAATATGGCCATTTTGATTATATTTATTCTTCCTATCCAAGAACAAGGAATATTTTTCCATCTCATTGTATCTTTTTCGATTTCCCTTAACAATGCTTTGTAATTTTCATTATATAGGTCCTTTACGTTCTTTGTTATGTTTATTCCTAGGTATTTTATTTTTTTTGTTGCAATCGTGAAGGGGATTATTTTTTTGAGTTCGTTTTCTAATATTTCATTGTTGGCATATAGAAAGGCTATGGACTTTTGTATGTTAATTTTGTATCCTGCGACCTTACTGTATTGGTTTATTGTTTCTAATAATCTTTTTGTGGAGTCCTTCGGGTTTTCGATGTATAGGATCATATCATCAGCAAAAAGTGATAGCTTTACTTCTTCTTTTCCGATATGGATGCAGAGCTAAGTATTATTACAAAAATTTTAAAAGTTTTAAAATTTAAGTATATAAAGTAAGAAATGTTACAGTAAGTGAAGGCTAACTTATTATTGAAGCAAGAAAAAGTTTTTATATAAATTTAGTGTAGCCTAAGGGTATAGTGTTTATGAAGTTGACAGTAGTGTACAGTGATGTCCTGGGTCTCCACACACTCTCACCACCCACTCTCTGGCTCACCCAGAGCAACTTCCAGTCCTGCAGGCTCCATTCATGTACATGCATTATACAGGTGTACCGTTTTTCATCTTTACACCATAACTTTACTGTACCTTTTCTGTTTTTAGGTATGTTTAGATGCACAAATACTTACCCTTGTGTCGTAATTGCTCCAGTATTCAATACTATAACATGCTGTACAGGTTGTAGACTAGGAGCATAGAGCATATAGTCTAAGAATGTAGTAGGTTATACTATCCAGTTTTGTATACTGTATTTCCCTATGTCTAAGATGCACTTTTTCTGAAAATTTTGTGGTCTAATAACTGGGTGTGTCTTATACAGTGGTGTAGATTTTTTTACTTGCATATCCCGCTTTTTTGCACAGCTGAATTGTATGAATTTTATGATGAATAAAACTTGAGTTCAATAACTTTATGTAATACATTTTTTTTTTAATTTTGGGCCCCAAAATTAAGGTGCAGCTTATACATGGGGGTGTCTTATACATGGGGAAATATGGTAAGTATACTACTCCATGATGTTCCCATGACAAAATCACCTAATGACACATTTCTCAGAGAGCATCCCTATCATTAAACATTATATTACTAACTCAGAAAATTAAATTATACCTCAGATATTATCAACTCCATTTTTAAAATGTAACAATGTAAGCAGTGGTGAGATTCAGCAGGTTTGCAATGGTTCAGCAAAACCAATACCTAATTTTTTGTTGAGTTTGGCAAACTGGTTGTTAAAATGGCACTCTTAATCAGGGTTCTCTCTAAGGTGGGCGTCTGGGTAGTTGCCCAATGTGGAAATCACAAATTCACATTCCTAACTCTTTTTTAATGTTTATCTGTGCAACAGCACATTCTAAACACCCATAGTAATGTTTATTCCATCCCTAGGTGAAAAAAATTTGACAGAACTATGCTTGTAATATTTATTTATTCATTTCCTAAAACTCATTATACCTTTGATGAAATACTTCATTTTAATTCCTTTGTGTTTGTTACTTCAGTAAACAAATGTATAAACTAAAGAGAAAAAGTGCTAAACCAGAGGTTGACAAGCTATCATTGAAAATATCTTAAATAGCAGTTTTAATGTTTTTTGTTGGGTATTACTTAATATTTTTTCATTAATATTTTAAAACTCTTTCTTATAACAAAATATAGTATTAAATAATAAACTACCTTTTGGTATATATATATTTTTATATTTAAAACAGTCATTAGGGCAGAGAACCAGTTGTTAAATTATTTGAATCCCACCAGTGAATGTAGCAGCACATTAGTGGGGGCCCTGAATTCCAGCCCAGGTACCTGTGATTGAACGTCTTCATTCTCTCTACTCCATTGTGCTATCTCTTATGTAGTACTCTTACATATAAGTATTTTGTTCTAATGCTCAATATATCTTGATCTTTTGAAACTGAGGGAGAAATCATCGTACAGAGCAGAACACATAGTTTTGTATTCTTCAATAGTAGTTTTTACTTTAGTTTTGACACGCTATTTAACATGTAGAATGAAAGAAATATAAAATAGGGATTGTGCACAGTGGACTAAATCTGTAATTCTTTTAAGAATATTAATGAATTTTTATAAGACATTCTATACTGTTTGTTTGATGTGCATTATTATATATTTTTTTGTTAGGGGCATGATGTGTGGTTAGTAATTTCTTTAGAAAAGTAGATAGAACTAAAGCAATTGTTTTTCTTTACTTTTTTTTTTCACTGAAAGGAGGGAAGATAGTGAGGCAGACTCCCACATGCACCCTGACTGGGATCTACCTGGCAACCCCATCTGGGACTGATGGTCAAATACCAAGCTATTTTTAGTGCCTGAGGCTGATGTGCTCCAACAGAGCTATCCTCAGTGGCTGGGGCCATGCTCAACCCAATCAAGTCACTGGCTGCAGGAGGGGAAGAGGGAGAGAAGGGAGAGAGGGAAGGAGGAGAAGCAGATAGTCACTTCTCCTGAGTGCCCTGACTGGGACTCAAATCCAGGATGTCCATACACTAGGCTGATGCTCTGTCCACCAAGCCACTGGCCAGGTCTCTGATTATTTTTCTTAAGAAAGAAATCATATTGTGGTAAACCGAACTGTAAAGAAACAATAACTCATAAACATCTAAAGAAAAGTTTTTTTCTATTCAACAGGATTGTGTTATGTGATATCTGGCTCCATGAATGCTGCAAGTTAGGAGATGCTTTTTGTGGTGTCCTCATGTCTGAGTTCTAACCAATGCAGAAATAGATTACATTGTTTAGCTATATTAATGTTCTTTAAGTTGCTGCTGGGAAAACTACAAAATTGGGAGAAAATTTTGTCCATGTGGATTTGATACTACCTAAGAGAGGTCTCAGGGGCTCCTACCTAAGAGAGGTCTCAGGGACTTCTGATATCAGAACACATGCAAAATTTTCAACTTCCTCATCCAGCTCAACTTCAGGCCCTCTAAGCAATCTCCTGATCAGAATTTGGCTTCCAATGTAGATTTCACCACAGGGAAACATACACTGAGTAATATTCTGGCTATCCCATTAGTTTCTTATGAATTTGAATTACGCTCTTTTGTTTTTGAGAAACTAATGTCTGCCTGGAATATTCAGAGTCCTGTTTCTAGCCTTTACAACTGAAGACTCAGTTTTGCATTGGGATGCCTTCTGCTGAGGCCTCTTGGTAGCCAGCCATTCCAGCTCTTCTTAGTGATGACCATTCCTTGCCCACACCCTGTCAATCTGCACAGTTCCTTTCACTCATCCGTGTTCTGTAGTCATTTCCTTTGTTCATCTTTCTTCAAGTTAGAAATTTTACTTTTAGCTTTCATCTGCCTAATTTTTGGAGAGGGGTTTTTGGAAGCAAAACTTATGGGTAAGTTAGAAGGAGCATAATGTACATTGGAAACAAACACAAAAACTTACATGGCAAACCTAAAATAAGACAAAATTCATTTAATCTATATAACATGGGTCTAAACTCTAGAGTTCAAGTGTGTGTGACAGAACATGTTTCTCATCCTCATGTGGCATAAGTGTGTTGCTTTTGCTTTCAGGGTGCTAGAGGTAGTATATTTACTTTAAAGTTTGATCCTTGAAGGAATGTCTTTTAGAATCCTCAGAGTTAGAAAAATGTAGCATCTAACTTTTGAGTTTATATGTGTAGAAAGAATAACCTCTCTGTTGTTTAACCACCAGTCAGTGAGATTGGATATAAAAGACTGATAATGGATTATAAAACTAAAGTAACACAATTATGTGGCATTTTTATTTTTGAAAACAGCACTGTATGAAAAAGCATTCAAGACACACATAATATAAACACTGAAATGTATACTACATATAATTTCTTCAAGCACTTTTGGGTGATTACCAGTGAAAGAATTTCAGTTTGAATCAAACAAATCAGATTAGGGATTAGAGATCATAGAAAGTCAGACAAAGGTGTGATTTGAGTTCATAAGGGTGAAAGATGGGTTACATTGGGTTTGTTCAGAAAATCTCTGTCTTTTTTTGGGGGGGGTGTGGTGCTTTCTAGGAAACTAATTTTCCTTCTTATTGCTCACATAATACAAATATTGAGAAATGGTTACACCTACCACTGTGAAAGAGCTTTCTACCACGAAGAGTCAAAGGTCAAGAAGAAGCAAGGCTTCTGGCATGAATTTCACTTCTTTTTTGGGCTTCCCATCTCACATTTCCTGCTGCAGATCAGTGATTTTATGTTTTTATACCTTACACTGGTGTTGGACATTTGAGCCTCCCTCTCCTTATCAACAGCATGGGGGTAATAACATTTACCTCCCATCTCATAGGGTCAAATGGGTCAGTATAAACATGGCATTTAGAGTAGCTCCTGGCAGGTAAAAAGCATTTATAAATTCCTCCACTATCTTCTCATCGCATCACCTCCTCATGAAATCACAATTTCTCTGGAAAAAAAGGAAATTAATTTCTTTCTTCGGTTGGAAAACAGGCTGAGTTAGTTTCAGTTATTTTTTTCTTCTGTTCAAATACCCTGTGTATTAGTTTATGCCATAACAAAAAAATCATAACAAAAATCCACAGAATGGGTGGCTTAAACAACAGAAATTAATTTTCTCACAGTGCTGGAAGCTGAAATTCCAAGATCAAGGTGTTGGCAACAATAGTTTCTCCTGAGCCCCCACCCCTTGGCTGGTAGATGGCCACTGTCTTGATGTGTCCTCACATGACCTTTCCTCTCTACACACACATCCCTGATGTCTCTTCCTCTTCTTATAAAGGATGAGGATCCCACCTTTATGACCCCATTTAACCATAATTACCTCTTTAAAGGCCCTACCTCTAAATATAGTCACATTGGGGGTAATGGCTTCAACATATAAATTTTAGGAGGTGCAATTCTGTCAGATATTTTAAGGTTTGAGTTTAGGTGAACACTCTGGGCACAGTTACCAAGTATGGACCTCAACCTTCTTGCATATGTTCACAAATTAGCTTTTGGCCTCAGTGAAGGCCATGTAAATACTGTTCTCTGAAAGTTGGGATATAACTCTGTGCAGTTGTCCCCTCCCACCCCCCTTCCCCACTATACCTGCTCTTGAACCCTCTGCATTAAAAGGAGTTTCACTTTCTTGGCATGAGGCAAAAGGTAGACAATGCCATCAGGATGCCAGGCTGAGTGCTAGAGTGTTATTAGATCCTCCTTCAGGGTCCAAAGGAGTCACAGGAATATGCCATCCTATAGAGGGAGATCTATAACAAGTATTCACAAAGAGAGCAGTTTGAGTGCACATTCATTAAGTTCCAGATCCTTTCTATGATGACCACTATAGCTGTATGTTTGGAAAGTTGAAAGTTTATTTACTTCTGCCAGTGAGCCTGTTGGTAGGTGAAGATAGAAGTTTTCATGGAAATGGGTAAGCCAATGAGCCTAAGTAGCACGAGTAGTCTGCAAAATACATAATTAAGTTTAAGGAGATGGTTTGCCAGATGGTTGTAAACTGAGGTGACCCTGACTAAGGCCCATTAGATGCTGAGATGAAGACACTCAGAATGTAAAAAGAGGTAAGCCTGAAGGGATGGCCCCCATTCCAAGTTTGCTCATCAAGAGAAAATGATGATTTTTGTTTGTGAGGCTGTAGGCCCAGTTCTTCTCTGAGAAAGTCCTAGAGGTGAAAGGTTGGGATTTGGAGGCTAGCTGTTTGAGAGAGTCTGGCTGGTGTCCCCAGGCTGTGAATGGGCCAAGGTGAGTCTGGGGTACCACTGGCTGAGGTTGCAGCAGGTGGAGTATTGTCATCCCAGCATTTTGCAGGCCCTTGTGACAACCACATTTCTTCAGATGCAATATCTTTGTTGTATATGAAACCTTCTGGGTTTCCCAGTGTGAGCTGCTACACCAGGTGTCTAGGTTGGTGATGTGGAGGTCATTCAGAAGCAACAGCTTCCGGTGGGTGCTGGAAGGCAGGTTCTGAGGTCTAGAGCTAGCGAGGAGGTCTGAAGTATGACTGGCTCTGTGAACACCAGTCAACCTGGAGAACTTGTTGGAACTTTTAAGGGAAAGGGTACTCTGTAATCTAGGTACATGGGATTGTGCTGGGATACTCTGATATGACTACTCACGTCAGAAGTGGAGAAGTAGGTACATATTTTGAATCAGAAATATGCCTGATCCAGTCCCTCCAGTGTTTCCTGTGGTTTTTCCAAAATTGATAATTCTGATCATATCACTCTAAATCTTTTATTGGTTCCTGATTCCTATAATCCAGGATAAAATAATCATACTTTATTTTTTTTAATTGATTTTAGAAAGAGGAGAGAGAGAAAGGATGGGGGAGAAGTGGGAAGCATCAACTCGTAGTAGTTGCTTCTTGTATGTGCCATGACCAGGCAAGTTTCAAATTGGCGACCTCAGCACTCCAGGTTGATGCTTTATCTACTGCGCCACCACAGCTCAGGTGAATCATTTGTACCCTTGACTGGCATGCAGGCCACTGCATAATCTGTCCTTTGCCCACCTTTCATCCAGCCTCATTTCTTGTCTTCAATTATAATATTTACCTAATTTCATCATTGTCTTTTTTTTTTTTTTAAGTAAAGCCTATGGCTTCCATAAGCTCCACTAAATCTGGATCCACCTCAGGACATACAAATAAAAATAAGGGCCTGGGATTTAATTGTAAGGGTGACAGAGCTGCAAGGAGACTGAATGTGCTTTTTTGATATGTCTCCTAAGCTAAAGTCAGGACTGTGATTGGAAAGTGGTGAGTATATCATATAGATTCCAATTCTTTCTTTATGTGGCTCCTTCCTTTCCTAAAATGTTAGATCCTTAAAAACAAGAACTATGTTCATTTTCAAATTTTTTCCATCAAGCACAGAGCATGCCACTTTGTAAACGCTTAACAATGATTTGCAGACTGAACATTGTGCTAGATGCATATAGCATGATACAGAGCTATTAGACACTTAGAGTGGAATTGCCCAATAGAAATAATTGAGCAGCCGATGTAATTAAAATTTTCTTAAAGCCTTAAGAAAACTAGAAAGATGCAAGTAAAATTACTTCTAATAACCTATTTTATTTAACTCAAGATGTTCAAACGATTTCATTTCAACAAGTAAGCTATATAAAAATGATTAATGAGATATTTTACATTCTTCATATGAATCTTTGCAGTCCATTGTGTATTTTACATTTGTGGCACATTGCTGTCTGGGCTAGCTTCTTGCAGGTGCTCACTAATCACACCTGACTAGTGGCTACCACGTTGGACAGTACAAATATAGAGTATGATTTCAAAACCAGTGACAGGAAGAAGAAAATACTTTTGATCCAGCAATTTAACGATGGTTATATCAGTAACTTCTGAGTTCTAATAATATTTCCTGTCTCCTAAGATTGCATTAATTTTATGTCAGAATGCCCTCCTCACCCAAACCTTATAGTCGACTGAGAGTGAAAAATGTGCAGGTATCAGTATTTAAATGGAAATGTGGAGGTCAAAGTATTTTAAAAATCTTCATAGAATAAATGCAGCCTCCCCGGGTCAGATGTTTCAAACATGCAAATAGCATTGTGAAG